>NW_003852404.1:24013949-24022396 GCF_000181295.1 Otolemur garnettii | reverse complement strand
ACCCCCGCACCACCCCCCCATTCCCACCACCCCTGTCAATGGTGTCCCGCTTTACCAATGTTAAAATCTGGTCACCTTAGTTTAGTGCCTTATTGGAGTTTCTCAGATTAAGCTCATTTTCTTCTAATTCCTTCATTTTTCTAAAATCCTGGAGTTATACTTTACTCTATGGCATAAACATCACTATCCAGATATGATTTTAACTCTTACATATATTTGGTTTTAAATATAGCATATTTTTCCTCTGTCTATTAAGACATAAAATTGCACAAGGCAATTTTGATCATTATATTTTCCATTTAGAAGGGGAATTCAAAGAGTAAAATTTTAAACTTTTTAGAAACAATATGACAAAATTGAATAATAACACATTCGAACTATTCATTAGCCATAGAATACAGTATCAACTTCGGAAAACAAAATAATAAAAATACAAGCTATTTTCTGTAACTCTAGAATATTGTCACATTTCATCTTAACTCATCAATATTTTTTCTTGACATCAGTTTATTGTTCTGAATAGCTTATTTGAAAATGGACAAGATATTTTGATGCACTGCATATAGGATATACCCAGATCATCTGTTCTTTTTTTAAAGTGAAATTATCTCCAAATAAAATCAATAGTTAAATATCAAAGAAAATACCTAGCTAAATAAGCATAGTTAACTGACCTACCCAGTTCTCTATGCTGGCCATTTATCTAATGAAACTTAACAAATGAAGGGAGGGAAGCTACTGGTTTGAAAGCCAAGTGAGACATGGGCTGAGCCTACGAAATTGAAAGGGATATGAAAACTGTTATGCCTCCTATTTTGATCCAGGTAAATTAATAGTACAAAATGCTACTTTCTAGGCTGAGAATGTGAAGGAAAAAAACAATGAAGTTTCATTCCAGCTCTGAAAATAAATAAATAAATAAGCAAGCAAGCTTATCTTTTTAAAGTAAGAAAAAGAAAAAAATGGAAACAAAAGGAACCAGGAGAGGAAACTGAGTATTATGGGTACATTTATAAAATACCCATAATATCCTAAAATTAAGAATCACAATGAAATGGTGCATCTAACATTGCTCTTTTACTTAGTTTTCAACTGTTCAAAGCCACTTACTACATATCATTTAGGGAAAAAAAGTTGATAAAACAATTTATTCTGACATTTTTAAACACGGAAAATCTTATGGGAATTTTTTTTTTCACTTTACTATCAACCTTTCAGGACTAAAATAGTAATAATAGTAATAATCAATAAAAATAAAAGAATACTTACAGCTTCCCAGTGGAATAAAGTAAGTACAAAAGCTCTGTGTGGCATTTCAGCTAGTCAAGAATAATGACATTTCTTTGTATGGCATTGATCTTGCATACTTTAACTTTGATTTAAAAGGAAATCTTGGCAGGCAATTAACCTACATGTAAAGATTTGTATAATAGGAAGCTCTTTTTGAATTGCTAATAGGTAACTCATTCTCTCCAAGCAACAGCCCATTGAAGACTTCTGTTTTTCAATGTGAACTTTATCTTCCATAGTTTATTAGCATCAACTCTTTCAATGTCCTTGGCTCCTTGGTGTCTAAGTCTTCCATAGAACTGGGTTTTTTTTTTTTTTGTTTTTTTTTTTTAGGAGACACATTCTGTACAAAAGAAAACCAGCTAGGCACCAAGGCTTGCTGAAAAATAATAAACACATACCTCATCAGTTAGGCTCCATATCAACTAAGAATTAATTTATCTGATTGCAAGGAATTGAGAATAGAAGGTAAAAAAAAAAAAACAGAAAATAAATACCACTGCTTTCAGGCAATAGGCATAATATATCAAGAAACACCAGGATTGGCCAAGAAACATAAGAGTGTAAGTTGAAATTCTGATGAGACTTAGTTCAATGGCCAAGTTCTTAAGAGAAAATGTACCATTCTTATAAAGAATTATACTTGCAACTTAAAATAGCATCTAGCCAGGGAAATATTAGATCTATCCTTCCATCCCAAGGCTTTATTCAAAATTATCAAATTATTTCAAAAGAACAGTGTTTAATTAATAGCATCTTAACATCTTTATTCTAGCATTCAAGACTTTTGATAATCTTGTTATGCCACTTCTGTAAAACCTTATATTCCCAATGTGTCCCTACAGAAATCCTCTGTCTTACCCAAATGATCATATTAGCTATTCCTTAGGTATAACCTGATCATTATTTCTACTTCTTTGTTTCTTTTTGTCATATTTTTCCAATTCCAAGTTGTATGTTAGGTTTATTAGTTAAGTATTTAAAAAGGTATTCTTGATAAAGTTTATTTGTGAAAGTTTCAGTCCATTACTTAAACCTTTCAACATTTTGAGAAAGAGAATGGGACGTAGCACCCCGGTTATGTCACTCAAACTGCTACCTATTTCTCCAACCTAATATAAGAATATAAGATCTGATTTGGTGATCATGCTATTTTAATCCCTGATGAAGGACATAGCAATTCAGGTGTCGGGTGATACAAGTAAGACTAGACTAGTGAAAGTAGAAATTGAGATTAAAGATATACCAATACATACAAAAAACAAATTAAAGACTGGAACATGATCATGAAACACGAGAAAATATGGCTTTGTGGATGTGGGTCAAATTTCTTGTTCAAATTTACACAGAAAGAGGCAGAGCTAGAAGACTAGCTCAGGCCTTCCCTGCTCCATTGCCCCTATTTTACATATCACAATATGCTGAAAAGGTGTGAGATGCAAAACGCTAACATAAATAATTGCTTCTTTGAAATGTTTGTGTCCTGAGCCCATGCAGTGTAATGGTGTAAAAATATAAACTATTTCTATTTTCACAAGGACTCTGTCAAGTTTTATCCTATGACACTGATTAATAAGACAATTTGTCTAGCTCTTTAAAAAAAAGAAAAACCCCATTACTTATTACAACTAATTATATGCTGCCTTGGGAGAGATCTTCTATTGTTTTCCTATTTTTAAATTGTGTACTTATATTTTATATTAATAAAATCACCTCATATAAATTTATGGATCAGATGAACAAGGAATAGAATCTTTAGGACTAACATGCAGATGCAGTAGGTTTTGACGGGCTTGGAGGAAATGCTGAGAAGGTGGGGAGACAAGCCAGCTGGAGGCCCTACACATGGTATGCAGGAAAATGAGGCCTTGGGTGAGGCTGGAAGTCTGGGGGAAGGTAGCGGTTTCCCAGACTCGTCACTCACTTCTAATGGTTAGGTTATAGCCAAACCTTGCTGAAGGCCTAAGGCAGACTGAGCGTGATGGTGTGTGTGAGAGAGAGACAAAGGAAGAAAAGGAGGGGAGGGAGAGAGAGAGATTGAGTATGAGTCTTCAACACATACATAATTTATCTTAAAAGTACATCAAATATTTACTTTCTCTGTAATCAAAACTGTAAGTGCATGCGTAGGATAACAGAGGGCAGGGGTTGGGAAGGGGCCCAGGGATTTCCACGAGCCAGAACTTCAGAACAACTCTTTGGATTCATCGGTATTTTACCTTGTCATATAAATCCTGCTTGTCTGCTGTGCTAAAAGAGTCAAGCCTATGTCTATATTTTTGGATTATTAAATTTTAAACATTCAAATATTTTTTACTTTTGTCTTTTCTGATGTGCTAGCAAGTGTCTATCACTCAGTATGGACCTAAGGGGACAGTATGAGGTGGTTGGAACGCAGGAAAGGAGTCTCCAGGCTCTAAGTAGCCAGACTCAGCAGGTCATCAAGCCAATAGTTTCTCAGCTGTCCCTCAGAGCCACCTTTCTTCATGAACACAAACTCTGATGAATTACGAAGTGAAACTGTGGTCGAAACAATGTAACACCAGGTACAATGAAGAGGATAAACATAAATATGGGGCAAAAACTACCTCTAATCGATGAATTAGAAATAAAGGGGTGACGATATTTCAGAATAAAATAGATGTAGTTCTTCCAACGGAGAGTGGTCCTACAATGGCTTTTCTGTTCATTGCTCAATTAGATCTGCAGCTACTCCTCAAAATCACTTTGTATTTGAATTACCGTGTTCGCAGAAACATTATTTACATACCCTTGCTGTTTCCTTGAAGATACTTGGCAGGATTAGATTATTTGCACAATGTTATATCTGTCAAGAAATTCCTGGAGAAAAGCTGTTAAATCTTTAATTTCTGCCAGGCATTTTAGGTGTCGGAATAACAAACTTTTTAATACTCTGGTAACAGATTAAATAACATCTTTAACTGTGGCTTGACATTTATTTGAAAGATTTGTATATTTTTTTCTCTTTTTATTAAATTATGGCTGTCACCACATAAAGATAAAAAGTACCTACATTATGTATACACACACGTGTGTGGATGTGTGGATTTAAAGACCCCAATACATTAAACAAGCTTCACTTCTGCTCTGTGAGTTGAAAAACTTGCCTTTCTCAGCAGATTGACTTCTTCATTCTCTTACCTTTTTAGGGCTGTGCTGTATATTTTACTTAATTACCTGAGTACATATTTTTATTTTCTCCACACAGTGCTGTGCTTGCTTGTATGTGCTTCTATCATTGTGTAAATCCAGGTTGAAGTGTCAGGACAAGATTACCTTAGAACGTGAAAATACCTGAAATGTATGAAAAACATTAAAGAAAGAGATTAAGACAGCGGTTTCTGAGAATCAGCATCGCAGATGCCCAGTCAGAATGCTGTCCTGTATCTGACCCTTCATTAGTAACTCCAGGTGAATAGTGTTATATAAGATGCAGACAGGTGGGAAATAAGGACTGGGTGATGTGTCCATGACTTCCAGTGGATCAAATGACTGAATTGAATGGATGAATTCAGCAAAGGAATTGTAAAACTCAAAGTAGATTAAAAGTTTTTAAAATTTTTTAGGGAGTGCTATTATACATTAATATTGTACACCTTATAGTTATTCAAACTAAAAATAGTCAGGTTACATGGATTAGAAATGATATGCAATGTAAATACTGAGCACCACAATGAAAATAACCCCTCCAGGGCTTTGGATATGTCAGCTGGCCCCTCATTTCTGGGAATGTTCATGGAGCTCAGGACCAAACCTGGTCTAAGTTATTTGCTCAATGTTACACAGCCAGGGAATAATAGCACTAAATTTTATACCCAAACCTTCTCTTTCCCCAAACAAGTTTAAGGTCTAATTCTATTATTTTGGGTCGTGGGATATTGAGCAATTAAACTTTGCTTCTCCCAGCTCTAGTTTCCTGTTCCCCAAAATCTTAACACTATTTAAGGATTGAGGAGCTTATGGGTTGGTCCTCAAGAATTGAGACCAAGGCTATTCCATTTACCTCCTTCATACCAGTCAGCTTCCCATGTCTTCCACTGGTACGCTCTATACACCTGACTAAGGTCCCTTTGGGAAATTCTTTCCTGGCTCCCATCTCCGTCTCAGACTTAGCTAAGACCCTAAGATGAATAGAATTTCTTTGAAAGAAATGGACTGTGTCATTATCTTCAGAGCCATTAGCTGGTGGCCATTTCAACTCTAAGCCCTAGAATTAAAACAGATATTTCCTTGTTGGGTACATTGCTATTGTCCTGGAAATGGCTAGGATGTCCGTTCTTCTGGTGAATGAATACTCATAATCTGATCATAGATTAGCAAGTACCAACGTCAGTCCTTCCTCTGGGGTGGCTGGTCATTTCTGGGAATCAATTCCACAGTAGACTAAGTCTCTCTAGCGCCACTTGCTTGCCTCTCCTCCCGTCTGCAAACCTATCTGTCTTTTGCTCCTTAGGCTACTGAGTTATCAACCTGCATGAGTCTTAACCCACAGTCCACCATGAAGTTTTCCATGACCGTCCAAATAAAAGGCATCTTTCCCATGTTTATATTCTAGATGCAAAACAAATTACATGACTTAATTCACCTTCCTTTATAATGTGAGTACTTTCTGGCATTCTGGATTTCCATGGTAGGTTTTAAGATACAAATTTCATCTTCCTATGATGTTTGGGATCATATTTTGTACATAGCTAGCACTGATTAATAAGTGATGAATAAGTGAAGGCAAAGATGGCCAGATGCAAAAATTACATGATGAATGCTACTTAAATGTATCTCTCTTTAGTAAGAATAAGGAATCATATTGTAAAGTTTATTGCCTAAAGCTAACATTCTATTGAAATTTAATTCTATTAATATATGAATAGGAAAAAAATGAAATACATGCCCATTTAAAGTCAAGATAAAATTTCTTGTAAAATTACAAATTTTTAAAATGGCAAAAATAAAACAATTGAGTTTGAGATGCTGTATAAGTTCTTAAAATATACATTATAACTAGTAAAAGTACTTTACATGTGGTTAATGCCTTATGTACCAAATGCCAATTTATATGACAAGTAATCATTTTTAAGTATGGCCATTTAAAATAGAAACAAATATTATGCTTCAACTATGTTATCGACTAGACTATCACTGTTTATATTTTTATGACTGCTACTTCCAAAAAAAGGTAAATGCTATCCTTTTTCTTCTTTCTTATACTGATGGAGCAAAGTCCTTAAGTAGCATAGGGTTAAATTTCTCTTTCTAAACAAATGAGAGTTACAGACTGTATTTTAAGACACATACCTATCATTCTTTTTTTAGACATATCCATGTGAAACGATGTCTAATCTGTAAGAAAATTTATTTTATTGTATTTTTGATCCGGGTATCTATGAAGTTATTTTCAGAATTTTAACTAGACGCTAATTTACGTGTTTCACAAGAGACTCCTATATTTGAAACTCATTGGAACTGAGTGGTAAATCAGCTGAAAGGTCAGCCTCTGCTGAAGGAAAGAGCTCCAAATTTCACCCCTATCACTTCTCGGCCTTTTGGCTAGGATCAAGTGCAAGTTTCACCCCTAAGACAGGTTTGGTGGCTGCCATTTTGGTTCTACCTTTTTAAAAGCCATTTCCATTCCCATCCCTTTTCTGTATAGTTCTGAAGCAGTTAACTACAACTTGCTTTTGCTTTTAATACAAACTTATAATTAATAAATTAAAAAATAAGAATGATAGTGCAATTAAAAGGTCAATATGAGATAAAAAGCCAATTAAAATCCTAGATGGATGAGGTGCATGAGATAAAATAGCATAAATGAATATTGGGTAATCAGTTGATTGGTTTATTGACCTACAGTTCCCCAGTGGGTGTTTCACATAGTGACCCAGAATGCTGAATTTTGCTTTTGGGAGCTTGTATTGAACTAAAAGATTCTTAGAAGGTTATGCTCCCTCTTGGCTTCATATCCAGGAAAACTCAAAAGTAAGTTAATTCATTCACAGCCTAGAATAAATTACTTACAATAAATTCACTTCAGAGGATCTTTGTCAAAGAAGCTGGGGGCTACCCCATTACCAATACTAAAGATCAGATAACAAAGTCATAAATTTTGGGAATTGAAAGAATTTCAGTGGCTCAGGATTTGAAAATTTCCTTATTGTTCTCTGTAGAATTTCAGTCCTTCTGTGTGTACCTGTAGAGTACCAGATGATACGACTTCCTCACCAGCTATTCTTGCTAGGTCTGACAATAGAGAAATGTTTGTCAAGTATTATTTCTATGTTGTTTAAGCTGTTCAGCCTATCAAGTGTAAAAGGGATCAGAACCCATATTCTATGCACTGTTTATACTCAGGGTCAGAAGAAGACAAAGTAAAGGAAAAAGGAGAAGACAAGAAGTCTCATCAAGAAAAAAACAAACCTTACATAGAGGAACAAACATATATTTTGTATTTTAACAATGAAATGAGTTATTTAAAACCCATAACAAATTTAAGTATACATACATTTTATTTCTTGCAAATTACAGTTTTTGTTTTGTTTTGTTTTGTTTTTTCAGTTTTTGGCCAGGCTGGGTCTGAACCCGCCACCTCTGGCATATGGTGCTGGCACATCCTACTCCTTTGAGCCACAGGCACCACCCAACAGTTTGTTTTTTTTTTTTTAATTAAATGATGAAATCAGAATGTACTTGTTTTTTAATGAAATCTAAAGCTTAGTATTTAACACATCTTCAGCTTTTGTCTAATCTCTTCTGGCTAATATAACAAATTTCACAGACTGGCTTAAGTAATAAATAACTCATAAATAAACCTTATTTTCTTGTAGTTCTGGGTCCAAGATCAAGACGTTGGAAAATGTGGTTTCTGGTGAAGGCTCCCTTCCTCCTTTGCAGATGGCCAGCTTCTGACCATGTGCTTACATGAGCTCTTTTGTGTATATGAGAGAGGGAGGTCAGGGCCCACACGTGCAATCACAGGCTCTGATGCCTGCCTCTTCTTCTCCTCTTGATCTAGGCTGGAGTACAGTAGCATGATCATAGCTCAATGCCATCTAGAACTCCTGTGAACAAGCAATCTCCCACCCCACCTCCTGAGTAGCTAGGACTAGAAGCATAGTATCACCCATGGCTATTTTTTTTTTTTT
>NW_003852404.1:23968289-24013929 GCF_000181295.1 Otolemur garnettii | reverse complement strand
AGGGCCAGGTTTGAACCCACCACCTCCAGTATATGGGGCCGGCACCCTACTCCTTTTGAGCCATAGGTGCCACCTACCCATGACTAATTTTTAAATTTTTTTGTATATATGGCATCTCACTATGTCACTCAGACTGGTCCCAAACTTCTGGCCTTAAGTAGTACTCCTTCCTTGGCCACCCAAAGCACTGAGATTATAATTGAGAACCCACTGCACCCCTAGAAGTGACTACTCCTGTAAGAACACAAGAATACTAATCTTCTCAGGTCAGGCTGACATCCTTACAACCTTATTTACCTTTAATTATTTCCTTAGACATCCCATCTCCAAATACAGCTACAGTGAGGATTGAGGCTCCAACATCAGAGTTTGTAGACGACACAGATCTTTAACAATAACAATCTCAAAATACAGTATTTCATTCATACATAATTTCTCCATTCTCGGTGTTCATGTATTACCTGCTACACTTCAAACTCCTTCAAAAAACAGAATGTTTGTATGTGTGCTTGTGCATTTTGGGGTTCTATACATTTACAGGAACTCAAAATTTCCTAAGCCAAGTTTATATTTACTACAAATAATCGGGTTTGTTTCTCTTGTGCCTCATTTTCCATCATTTACAAATGTGAACTATATTTACACATGATTCTGATTTACATGTTTCCAAAATTTCTGATGGGCACATTAATTTATATTAATTTGAAACTTCAAAAATTCCATCTTCCAGAATGGTATTCAAAATGTTTCCAGAAGACATATCTTGCAGGTTGATTAAATATTTCTTTCTGTTGACTATACATCTGTTGAAGAAGTAGAGAAGGTGAGACAGAGTCAGGGTGGTATATTCGAAAACCCTGCATGTGATCCCAGGCTGGCCATTTTGCGGATATATGACCTTGGCCTGGACACTGAGTCCACTGAGTGCATATCAGAAAAATTTGGATGTTATATAATAATTATCTTGCCCATGCACAGGGTTTTATAAAAATAAAGAGAGACAAAATATATGAAAAAATACCATGCGAAGGTTAGCTATTCTTCAAAGAAACAAGCATTGTAAACAGAGGTGTTATATTTTTTCCCTTTTCTTCAAAAGAAATGTAAATATGGAAAATATTGAATACAAACCTCTATGTGTCCAAAAAATTAAGCATAGCAGGATTCTCTCCCACTTCTATCGGTTCTTGCAAATTTCCTCTTATATTTACCTATAATTTCCTCCAACTTGAAAGATTAGCAAGTACTTGAAAAAGTTTTAGAACGGTCAACTGATTGGATGGTTATTTTTGAAGATGATGTTAGAAATAGACCAGCGATGTGGGAATGCATTTAAGACAAAAAACAAAACAAGGAACAAGCAACACTTTAAAATGTACAGGTAAATAGAGACCATGAGACATTCACGTATTTGTCTAGCAAGATCTAACCATTGCAATTAAAAAAAAAAAAAAAAGACTTTCTGAGAAGTTTGCTCTCTGACCCACAGATGGCAGAACTACCTAGCAAATAGAAAATAGGTGTGTTCTCGGACTTGCAGAAATCAAAGCAAAGGCTTTTCCAGGTCATCTTGTCAAAAGTATATGCCATCAGAGCAGAGAGAGGAAGGGGGAAGAAGCCACTTTGGGTGACTTTTCTATTTTTTTCTGTGGATTTTAGTAGGCTGCATTCAGGGATCTTTTCTGTGTTAGAAAATATTAAAAATTATATTCAGACTGGAAGCTTGGTATTCAGTAAGCAGGATAGCTGGCTGTGCCCAAAATGTGTAAGGGAAGTTGCTTGTGTGACTGAGCCAAAGGGCTTTCACACAGGGAGCTTATTTCAGTTGCTCCAATACGTTATTTTTTCTGCATGAGGGATTTAGATTTCTATGTGATTAGCAGATTACAGCTTGTCGGATTTTTAAAGAAAGAAGTAGTAAACAATAGGCTCTTTTTGAATTGAGTTTGTGACTATGTCCTTAAAGTAACCAGTGCCTTTGGTTCATTTTGATGTTGTATACAAGATTTTCTAATTTGTTTTCCACTCTTTAGATTGTCTAATAGGCTGGTAAATCTCACTTTTGTCAATGATTACATATGAATTCACAGGGTATTTGAAGGTATTGGTTGTGCCCAGTAAGTGTCGCTGGCAAAGCTGTGTGCACCTTCACCATTTATTAATCAAATCAGGTTTAAATTACACAGAAGAGTAGGTATAACTTAAAAGATTGCTGCTGTGAATGCTCTTGAAAAAAAAATAAATCTTTTGCAATGTACAAAAATAATGATTATGTCTCAGTCTGTTTAGGGTATCTAAGTACCTAAAAGCAGGTCCCGTCTGTATTTAATTTCTCTCTGGGTAAGAGAAAAACAAAAATAGTGCAAGCTGATTGAAGGATCCACAGTCAGAACAGGTTGTTTAAACCACACCCTGAAATTAGCAAGGAATGTTAGAGGAGGGAGAGCAAGGTGAGACAAGCCAGAGAGAGCCTGGGGGAAGAAAGCGAAGGGGATGTTTGCAACTATAGAACAAGTTCCTGTGGTTACAGCCAGGCTGGTTCTCAGGCATAGTAGCCTCACACCTGGCAGTGTTTTAGGAGGTTAGTTTGTTTAAGCTTTAAGTCCTCAGAAATGTTTCTCGCCAACCCTTGGGCTGATCATTGAGCCCACCAAGTTTCTGTTTCCATGAATTGCAGGAACAATGCACACTCTTAAATGAGCATATGGTTGTAATGGCATCTATCACTTAGGTACCAATTTGCACACACTTTTAGAAAGTTCTTTTCCACTCAGTCTCTCTTGTGATCCTAACAGAGTCTCTAGCACTTTATTACGAAAGACTTTTTCAGGTAACTATGATGAACATTCACTGTCTGCTTGTGGCAACAGAAAGGCAAAAAACAAAGCAGAAAACAAGTAAGGGCACATCTATCATTCATTCAACATCCATCTGTCCGCTCAGCACTCTCTATGTTCCAGGCTGTGTACTAAGCACAAAATAAGCACAAGCCCTTCCTACCTTCTCAAAATGCATGGCCTAATAAAGGGAGTTACGTAAAACTAATAAACTCGTAACGCTCAATTACAAATTATAGGAAGAGTGAAACATGGTGATCAGGGCCTTGGAGGGAGCAATATTGAATCCAAGATCTGAGGAGTGGTAAGTACTTACTACATGCTCAAATCAACCATAGGAAAGTACTATTGTTATCCACATCTAAGGTCTGTTATCATCATCCGTATTTTGTAGACAGGGAAATAAAATTATGCAGAGGATGAGTGACTGCCCAAAGTCATACAACGTAGTAAACAATGGACTTGAGCCAGTTAATCCAGCCTCAGATCACCTATAGCTGGAAATTCCCTCATCCCATCCAAACCAAGTCAGCCTTTATCTCCTTGTGATAGAGACCAAGGACAGTGTGTCAAGAGAAAAAACATCAAGATACTATATATGACACTTCCTGCATGTAAGATGTTTTAATTGTGTTCAGCTATTTAGGATAATTATACCTAATCACATAATTCCTGTAAATTGGTGAAGTGACATAATTCAGATGTTTAACAAGAAATGTAGATTGAATAATTATAAGGTATAGCTGCAATTTATGGATAATGATGGGAAAATTTTAAACTTTGCAAAATAATGTAATGTGAGCCTTCATGGAAGTGTGCCCCACCATTTCTGTCTCCTATTTCTCACCACGTGTAATAGCTAGAAAAGCTCCACAATGTAAACATAAGGACTTCCCCTTGTTTCTAGGACTTCCTAAATATAGTGTGTTCTTAAGAGACTAATGTGGTTTTAGCTTCTTGCCATGAATTTACTATGAATCCAATTGCCTTACAAGGAACTCACAACTCCAGCCGTTTCTTGAGTGAACACCAAGGGGCCTCCATGACAACTCTGACCCTGAAGCTCTCATGCACGTGTTACTTAATTTGTTAAATTATTAGTACTCGGTAGTCATTATGTACCATGTGTGATGCTAGCCACATGTTGGACATTTTATGAAGTAGGGTCCAAACGAGCCAAGGAAGGAAAAGCATGAGTAAGGGGAATGTCAAACACAGCTGTCTTGCTGAGGAAGTAACCAAAAGGAGGGTCTTCCACCATGAGCTGATGTTGGCAAAGTTTATGAAGACTTGCAGTGGAGTGCCAAATGTCAAAATCAGGGGAAAGTGGAGAGAGTGTTTCCTTCATAGTGAAGCAGAAGAATGAAATCAGATAGGAACAGAAAAGGAGGGACTGCACTTAAGGGACACAGCCATCCTCTCATAGCCCCAGTAGAACAGGCTTATTTGAATATTGATGGGAAGTATAATTATAGCAAATCTTTATCAAAAGCATCTATGCCAGATTTTTATATCATTAATTATTCTCATGTATTCATCATCCCAATCCTTTAAGGAATCTGATATTATTATCCCCACTGTACAAATAGGAAAACTGAGGTTCGGAGATGTTAAATATCTTATCCTGATTGCTTGCTTAGTAAGCAATAAAACAAGTGAAGTATTCAGGCATGGTGGCTCACACCTATAATCTCAGCACATGGGGACGCTGAGGCAGGCAGATTGCTTGAGCTCAGGAATTGGAAACCAGCCTGAGCAAGAGCAAGACCCCATCTCTTCTGAAAATAGAAAAGTTAGCTGGGCATTGTGGCAGATGCCTATAATGCCAGCTACTTGGGAGGCTAAAGCAAAAGGATTGCTTGGCCCAAGAGTTTGAGGTTGCTGTTAGCTATGACACCATACACTCTACCCAGGTGACAGAGTGAGACTGTCTCAAAAGCAAACAAACGACAAAACAACAACAACAAAAACCCACAATGGTACAGAGCTCCAGGTATGTCAGACTCTGAAGTTCGCATAAGCAGCCTTTCTGTAGGTAGGACGAGACATGTGAGAATGAGAATGTGTAACCAAAGGCTCTAGGTCAGGTCTCCTCAAACTACGGCCCACGGGCCACATGCAGCCCACCTAGGACATTTATCTCGCCTGCCGGGTGTTTTTGCTGCCACTGCCTGTCCTGCTTAGCAGCTGACTCATCCCGGGGCCTGCAGTCCGGCCCTCTAATGGTCTGAGGGACAGTGAACTGGCCCCCTGTTTAAAAAGTTTGAGGACCCCTGCTAGGCCCTAAGAAGCCTGGAGTAGATGTAACCCAGTGGAAAAATGGAGGGAGAAGTCTGGGAAAAAAGTAGCAGCGTTTTAACAGGAGGGAGGAATAAAATTTAAAATGCAGATACGAAATGATAGACTTAATGGAAGAGGCAGGTAGCACGTTGGCATGCTCATAAAGTTAGGGCCCTCTAGTGACAAAGCAGAGAGATGAAGGAGCCAAGATAAAAGTGCATGGGTCCATCCTCATTGAGGCCTAAGGTAAGCTTGCTGACTAGGAAGTTAGAACTGGACTGATAGGGAGTTGCAGCTGTGCTAAGAAGCTGAGAAAGGAAGTTGGTAGCACATAAATATCAAGAAGACTGGTGAACAGTGGCTGTGATCATGGTTGAACCTTAGATTCTAATCACCAGAGGAAAAGAAATAAAACTGATAGACAAGCTAGAAGTGGAAGACTCTGAGGACAGAGTATTCTGATGCAATTCACTTTGTGACCAGCCTGAGCAAGACCAAGACCCCATCTCTGCTAAAAAAAAAAAAGAAAAGAAAAAAATAGCTGGGCATTGAGGTGGGTGCCTATAGTCCCAGCTACTTGGGAGGCTGAAACAAGAGGATTGCTTGACCCAAGAGTTTGAGGTTACTGTTAGTTTGGGAATTGAGGGAACCTCTAAGTAAAGAGGCTATTATTGGCATGAAGAATGATTAAGCATACTATTTTAGAATTTAGCCAAAATGGAAGGTTGCTCCCAGGTGTTAGAAGATAACCTCTAAAGTTTATTATTTGTAGAAAATGAAGTCTTATGGCTTTGAGAGTTGTATCAGATACCTCGGTGAATCCATAGTCAATAACTTAGAAAAGAAATTAAAGAAGGATATGGTGCCCAGGCTAATTTAAACATGTTAAACTGAAGTTAAGGTTTCTGGCATATGATTAATATGAATAGCTAGGAAAATGTATTTTTTTTTAAAAATTTTTTTGATGTCAACACCTTTTCAGATAATAACAAAATTTCATGAAAAAAAATGTGTGGATAAGAACCAAAACTATCCAGAAAGTGAACTAATCCCTCCAAGTTGTAATCATAGTCTCTTGGCACTGCCACCTAAACAGGGAAAGAATGGGTTGCTAAGGTTTGATTTCCAATAGGTAGACAACAATAAGAAATGAGCAATTAGTCAAGAGCAGCCAACTACAGCTGAAATTAGAGGAAAGATGAAAAAATTAAAACATGGAACAGCATATGTGAGTGTCATAGGAGGAGGGTAACTCGTTATTAAACCAAATGGAGCTATTTCTGAAAAGTAATGATTAATTTCAAATGACTAAACCAAAATTTTGAATCACCAACAAAGATGATATATAATTAAATTATGATAAACTACACAGTTATCAATGGCTTGGAAATTCTGTTTCGTAAAACTTAATAAGCCTATATTTAAAAGGAACATAAACTATTTAACTTTGGATATATTCTAATTTTTCAGAAATTGGACCATTTCCCCATGGTGAAAATTGTTTCTTGGCAAAAGATAGACTGCAATGATGATGAGTATTATTGTAATTTTTTTTTTTTTTTTTTTTTTTTAGGCAGCGTCTCACTCTGTCACCATGGGTAGTATATGTGGCTTCATAGCTTACAGCAACCTCAAACTCTTAGGTTAAAAAGCTCCTCTTGCCTCAGCCTCCTAAATAGCTTGGACTATAGGTACCTAGAAAAATGCTTGGCTAATTTTTCTATTTTCAGAAGAGATGAGGTCTTGCTCTTGTTCAGGCTGGCTTGAACTCCTGAGCTCAAGCAATCCATCCACTTCAGCCTCCCAGAGTGCTAGGATGGTAGGTATGAACCACCGATCCCAACTCTATTATGATTCTTATTATTGTAAACTTGATATTAGGGCTTTTAATTTGTAAGTAAGAATAAAGAAATAAACAAGAGCAAATGTGTCTCTTGAGCTCATGTGGATGAGTGTGGACATATATATGTTTATGTGTGTGTGCATATGTATGCCTGTATATTTCCATGTTTTTATATGGGCTTTGAACTCAATAAAACTGCTACACGCTATATTTCTGTGTGAAGCATTAATAGTTATGCTTTAATTAGGTATACATTAATTATATGGCCTCCTAGGAAAAAATCGTTCACTAACTATAACCATGTAATTTATATTTGTACCTAATGTATGATGTGTAATCTAAGGATAGCCCACATAAAACAGCTCTCTAAAAGTTATAAAACAGTATTATAAATGAGAAAATTAAAAATAATTCACACTGAAATAGACATCACTATCACAGTTCCATATATATCTTTCTTTTTGTTTTATGATCATGTTAAATAAGAGAAAAGAAAGGCAGAAAGTGCCTAACCGGAGAGTGTTTTAAGTAATACACAAAAAAGAAGATACCACAGCTCCTTCTGTGTCTCAGAAACAAACCAAGAAAACTCATCGTGGCTAAGATTAGGGACAAGAGAAGCTATGTGAAGCTATTCTTATTCATAGCTCTGTATTTCATAAAACTGTATCATTTCCTCTGAGTGGCTGAGAGAAAGAATGACTCTTTTTCTGATTGCTCACTTACAACATATAAAAAGCTTTCCTCATCAGGTTGGGAAAATTACATCACTGACAAATCAATCTTACATACCCTTTTGGATCCGAGTCTGTTGGTAGAAAATGTGGCATTTTTAGACATTAAGAGTGTTTTGGATTCTTTAGAATTCCTCAGAGAGCAATTGGGTCTGCTGTGATGGCTTTTTTTCCCTTATCTTCTGGGCTATGAAGAGCTCTTTGATCGTCCCAGCATTTGAGTTGGCAGAGTCCCTGGAATAGGACAGAAAAGGCTCCTACGGAGATTTTCATATTACAGCATTGTCAGCTAAATTAATCCTTTTGCCTAGATTTTTCCCTGAAGAGGAATTTTGTAAAGTTAATTAGAGTCTCAGGAAAAAGAATAACAAAAGGCAGAATTTCAGCTGGGTCAAACAGACATATTATCTCAAAACCAAAAAGATGAATTATGGGGGAGTCCACTTGGCTTCTAATACAATGAAAGCCTGAAAGGAAACTTAATTTCCTCCACTCCACTCCATTCCCCTCAAGGAAAGACAGTTCACAAACATTTCTAGATGGATACTTACTTTATTATTCAGGATCTACAGTGAGAGTAATTATACAGAATTTTAGAAAATGTCATGGTTATCTAGTATTTTGGCCAGTAATCTCTCTTCTCTTCTACCTTATAAATAATGTTCTAAAATTTTACTCAGTTATTTGCTAGTTGTTCCTATAAGGAAACAGAGAAACAAATACTCCTCTTTCATTCTAAATACTTATTCATAATAATAACCATAAGCCCATCTTGACACTAAAGAAACACCTCCACGTATTATTTTCTGAAAGTTGGTTTAATTGTCCCTTCCTTGTATGAGATGTTATTTATCCTTCAAAGCTACTGTCTTGAATCTTTCATTTCTTGTCTGTGCTTCAGATATGCATAATTCCTTATTACTTAATAAATTGTTAAATGTTAAACTTTTATCTTTGTATGTTTCCTTAATTACACATTAAACTAAATATCATTAATATTTCTTTTTTTTCATTAATATTTCAACATAAAAAAAATTCAACGTGAATCTTAAAATGCACACTTATTGCGTGTAGGTGATGTAGGTTTGTATCACAGGCACTCTGTACTGAACTGTCAGAAAGGACCCGCCATTAACTAGTTGTGCCACGAGATGGCACTAATCTGCCTTTGTAAACTGCTATCTGGGAGGACAGTTGCTTTATTAAAAAAATATATATATATTTTAAATTAAAAAATGTCAATTATCTTAACCAATAAACTTTTAAGTATGCAATTAGTTTTTACTATATGTAAATATGTGTTATTTAAAGCCACGATAGAAAGTTAAGAGATCAGACAATGAATGAACACTGCTCTTTTTTATACTGACATTTTAATCCATCCATCTTAGTTCATGCAGGAAATGTAGAATTCAACATTGAATTTAAAATCTTTAGCCTTGCCAGTCTTCATTAATGTCTTCTAAAAAAATTGCTCATTCCTTTTGCTGGTATTAAATGTCTACTGAGTTAGTATTCTTAAGTTACTTAATAGGCACTGATTAATCAAATTTGGCTACCAACTTTTTGGAGGGTGGAAAGTATTTGTTGCATTTTCTCCTTTAGCTACCTCTAACAAATCTTTCAGCAAAATAGGATATTTTATCTTATATGTTTACGTGACATTTTTATTCTATCTGGATTCCTTTTTAAGCAGGAAGTTAATGTTTAACTCAGAGACATATAATCAGAAATTTTATTATTGAAAAATACATTTTGTACCCTATAAATAAAGATAATCATAAAATTTATCAAAAGAGATATTGAAAATATATGTCTCAGATTATTTAACACTCCTGGGTCTTTGTGTGGACTAATGAAGTATGGCAAATGCACTAAGTAATTGAGTTTATGAGAATGTCACATGCCCCTCAGACACCACAGTGCTTCAGACTAAACAAAGAACCTACATCAAGGTGCTTAATCTCAGAAATCTTAGAAATCACAGAATTACCTGTGAAAGTGTTAAAACTACAGAAACAGAGGCTCCTTCCCAGATCTATTTATTGAATCAGAAACTATTATAGTGAGCTTGGCCATCTGTAGTGTTGAAAAGTTTTCAAGGTAGCTCTGTGCAGTCAGAGATAAGAACTGGTCCTCAAAGAGGAAGTTTTATTCAGGAGCATCATCGTGTTTAAACATTCTAGACCCTGACTCAACACTCGGGAATCTGGAGGCAGCCCTGGCATTTCTCTCAGCTCTTCCAGGACCCAGGTCAAGTTACTTATATCACTATGCTTCAGATTTCCTGACTATATAATGGTGACAGTGAGAGCCTCCACTTTACATGTGGTTGTTCTAAGAAATAAAAGGCTAAATCCATGTAACGTGCCCAAAATGCAGTCAGCCCACGATAGGGGAGAGCTCCTATCATCATCATCATCATTGTTGTTATTTCTCTGTAAAAAGGTGGCTGCCTAGATGTAGATAAGCTATAACATTATATTATGTTTGCTATATTTATTATGTTTATTTGGACTTTTATAAAAATAAATATGGACAAAGTAGATAAAATTATAAAAGAATACACAAAATCTTCGTAAATAATTGTATAAACCTCTGGAATCACCTGGAAATTGATCATGCAGAAATTTCATTCATGAAGAGTTACGATTTGATTTCGTGGCTTTCCTGTCTTTTCTATCGTCATCTGAGGTTTGCTTGGAACTTCCATTTATAAAAGTTAGAAAATGGAAAGTATTTTATACATAAGACATTGAGACAATATCATGCAATGAAGAACAGAACTGTACTATTTTTAGAAGAAGCCTTTCGTAATTAAGTCTTACTAAAATTTGAAGTTGATCATGTTTGAACTACATCCAAAACATTTTCAAAGCACTTATACTATAATCTCTCCTACTATTGTCTTGAGTGCTACTGCCAGGAATAGAGTCCAGATTGTATTCTATGATTTTCTCTGCCTGAAGTTATCTTTCTCTTTTTATCTCGTGATTGAAGTTTTCTCTTTCCTTCAATTTTGGCTCAAGTATCAGCAACTCTAGAAATCCTCCCTGTAGGCCCTCAATCCTTTTCCTCTGGAGTCCACATTCTCATTGCCTTTTTGACCCCTTCATATCTCCACTCTAATACCATGGTGTCTTTTAATCAGAAATTTATTATTTTGATAATTATGGTTGGTTTTTTCTTCGGGATATTTTATAATCCTGGAAATGTTCATGTTAAAAAAACCAACAGCTTAAGTTATTTTTTTTTCCAGATGACTGAAGTTTGGATAATTGGTTTTATAGGTAACTGAAAAGATCGGGCAGAGAGTCAGTCAAATCTGGCACTTTAGATGACCAGAAAATATGACCCATGAGGGACATAGCAGCTTGGTAATTAAAACCCTTAAAAACCAGGTCAGCATCAACCACCAATCCAGTTAATGAGAAGGTGTTTTTGGATGTGTTCACACACAGACAACACCTGACACCAAGCAGGAGGCCTTTTTGCTCGATGAAGTTCTATCCGTAACTGAATTAAGCTGCCTTTTTATTTTGCTTTTCTTTTGACCATGGATGCAAAATATGTCTCATAATGTTTGCTGTCCAGAATTTAGGCATTTTTTAAAGGCAGTCAGAAAGCAAATGGAATGGCTTTTTTTTTAACTTGGTAAATTCTAGGAGAAAGTTAGGTTTTCTCTATTTATCTAGAAGTTAATTGAGTGATTCATTTGCTGTTTCATCATTATATTGTTCTAACATGTTGATGTGTGATTTGGGTTCCATTAAGTGTTGCTAGAAGATTAATCTGGTCTAAGATGCTGACGAGGCAAGCAAAATGATCCCTCACTGCAAGCATTTTCATAATTAACTTAGCAGCAGAAATAAATAAAGAGGTAATCTTATAGGAGCACAGAGGACATGATGTGACTGGTCTCTGAAGAAACATATTTTAAATGGCTATTCATTGATTTATAGATGGACATTTGTAGGAAAAAACAGTTCTCTCGTTTGATATTATACCGTGTTATGTTGTCCAAACTTGCAATAATTTTAAATTTATATGGCATGTCGAGGAAAGTTGAATATATGTTAAATAATGCACGACATTACTGATGTGTGATAGCAAAGTGTATAAATGATTAAAATCTTACATACTCATTTGTGGCTATCCATGCAGAAGACTACTATTCCGGTTTTTAAAAATATAGGTCAAACTGGAGAGAGGAGATGCTTACTTTAAATTTTACATTTCTGGAGTTAAATCTCCTTTTATTAAAATGGCAAATAGAGCTCCAATATACAAATATTCTGTACTGTTAAACATATAGTGAGAATTCTAGCATGGGAAAATAAAGTTAAACCCATCTAGACACAGCTTGGATTCCCATACATGTGTTGAAATCTCTAGGCACATTTATAAGAACAAATGATTGTTATCAGCTAACAAAAGAGGTCTTCTCCAGTCACAAACTACTATTAATGTCAAACTGCTTCTGGGATGGGTAACGAGTGATGATCTCTTGTAATATCAGTCAGTCTTCCTAAACCTAAGAGGAGACAGAGACTATACTCAGGAAGATATTCCTGAATTTTGCTTATTCCTTTGGACCTCTGATGACTTAACACTTAAACCTGGATCATATTCCATTTCTCTGTACCAATAATAATAACTGCCACTTATACAGTGTTTATATTGCACAAATAGTATTCTTAATGTATTATAGGCATGAAAGCATTTAACCCTGGGTAACATCCTTCTGGGTTAAGTATATTATTATCACTATGTCATTTTACAGATAGAGACACTAAGGCAGTAGTTTGCTTATATGATCAAGGTCACACATCTGTCTAAGTGCTGATCAAGGTTACACAGCTGTGTACGTGATGAAGCCAGAATTTAAACCAACGTCTGCTCCAGAGATCATGCCCTTGACCAATATTCTACCCCACCAATAAACACACAATCAAACAGGCTCTAATCTTGTATTTTTTTTCTGGAATGCAATGAAGAAATCATAATGTTTGTATATAGAGTGAAATCCTCTCTTTAATTTCATGTTTTTTTTCCTGCTTGCACTCATCTGGAGAAGAAATTTAATTCCTCTATTCATCTTAAGAAAGTCAGGAGGCAGATATCAAATTTTTCATGTACAAAAATACCCTTTGCCTCCACAACTGGAGAGGGTTAGTGCTAGAGGTTAACAATAGTACTTAAATGAGACTCACATAAAACGAAGTCAAAATTAAGGGATCTGATTTGGCAATATGTTGTGCTTTAGAAGTCTTATTTTCTCTCCAAACCACCCTGTCCTCGGGAAATTCATTAGCTTACAACTAGACTTGTGGCAGATCCAGTTCAATTTGGTGTTTTGAAGATGTTTATGTAGCCTCTCTGCAGTTGCAATTTTCAGTTAGGTAAATAATTCAAGTACCAGCTTCGTTTTTTTTTCTTGAGTAAATGAGGATAATTGTATAAATTATAACCAAATTCCACATAAACTATGACCTCCTTGTAATTAACCCAATTAATGTTTTTAATTGACATAACGATTCACTTTTTAGCCTACCACCTGAGGCATTTCCATTAACTCTTTGACATGAAACACATACTGCAATTGCCCCTGGGATGTAAGTGTAACAGGCTTTTCCTCCTAAGTATGCTAGACAGAAGCCTCTGGACTCACAAACAGGATGGCTTCTGAAAGGTAATCCTTACCAACTTGTAAATCCAAAGTAACATCATTCAAGCATGTATTTCCACCACCTGCTTGGCAGAAAACGAAGACATTAGTAGAATATTTTTATAATTACTTTGTTGGTGGATAATTCTAGGATAAAATTTCTCATTCCTTCTACGTAGCCTTTGGGCCCTATACTACTGATTATAAAGATGAAGTCCTCCAGAAGGAGAAATAATGATAAAAATTAATGCATCTAAATGTTTGGCTGACCTCCTCTATCAAGGCTCCCTGAATGGTGCAACTCATGTCAATATACAACAAATGAAATCAGTTTCTTTTGACCAACGTTTAATTTCCCAATGAACAGAGAACTTGGACATTATTTCAAGCAATAAATGGCCTGAAGCTGTAGTCCAACTTTAGGAGTCTTGAAAAAATTCTATGAACTCACTGTCATTCTAGTCTCTTAGTGGGTTTCATGAACCCACCCTGAATGTCCTGTGAATCTCTTCTGGTTGTTCATTTCCTTTACAAATGGAAAGACAAACTATAGACTCTCACATTTGCTAGCAAACGTCAGAATTGCCAAAATGAAAACTATTTCAGATATTAGTATCTGCAGGGATATAAATGAAAAAGCAAAAATAGTGTTATTTTAGGTCAAAGACTGAGTGATACTAAATCTTGAGCTTCTTTACATATCTAGATGGATAGATATATTATTCATCCTGACAAATATTTTATCATATTTATATTTGATTAAATTATGATAGTTTATGTTCCTGATAAAGATTAGATTATTCCAAGAATATATTTACAGCTGAAAGGCCCTATACTAAAAATGAGATGAGCAGTAAGAGAGGGATGTTCTTATTTAATCAAAGCATCTTATGTATTTAGAAAAAGTGTTACCTTTACAAATTGAGACCTACTCTATTAATGAATTGGGCCTAACAATCCCATAAACTGAGGCTAAAAGTTTGATTTTGTGAGCACTTCATCTGGAATAATCAAGAATATTTCCTCTCTATTAAAATGGAAATTATAATACTGTGGGATGATGGAAAGAAAGTCAAATCTTTAAGTACGTAGTTTTAAAGCATAAATTGAACCACCTCCCCCCCCCCCAAAATTAAAAATAGAATGAACATATGATCCAACAGTCCTACTTCTGGTTTCCTGTATACCCAAAAAGGAAATGAAATATGTTGTAGAGATTTCTGCACTCCTGTGTTTATTGCAGCACTACTCACAACAACCAAGGCACAATCAACCTGAATGTCCATTACAGGATGACTAGATTAAAAAAAAAATGTGGTAGGCTGGGCATGGTGGCTCACACCTGTAATCCTAGCACTCTGGGAGGCTGAGGCAGGTGGATTGAGTTCAAGAGTTCCAGTCCAGCCTGAGAAAGAGTGAGACCCCATCTCTAATAATAGCTGGGCTTGTCGTCCCAGCTACTTGGGAGGCTAAGACAAACTCTTGAGTCCAAGAGTTTGAGGTTCTGTGAGCTATGATGACACAGCACTCTACCAAGGGCAACAAAGTGAGACTCTATCTCAAAAAAGAAAGAAAGAAAATATGGTATATATGCATAATGGAGTACTATTCAGTCATTAAAAAGAAAGAAATCCTGTAATATGGGCAATGTGAATTAACCAGAAGACCTTATGTTAAGTGAAATAAAGCACACAGAGAGAGGCAAGTATCACACAATCTCACTCACAGGTGGAATCAAAATGTTGTTCTTGTAGAATTAGAGAATTGAATAGTGACTATTAGAAGATGAGGAGGGTGGGGTATGAGGGAAATGGTGAGAGATGGGTCAATAGGGCAAAAGTCCATTTAGATAAGAAGAAGAACTTCTGGTGCTTTATTACATGGTAGGATAACTAGAGTTGACAATACCGTATATTTCAAAATAGCCAGAAAAGAGTTTTATGAATATTATTATCATAATGAAATAATAAATATTTAAGGTAATAGATATGCTAATTACCCTGATTTAATCATTATGCAATGTATATATGCATTAAAACTTCACATTTACCGCATAAATTTTTGTATAATTCCTAAGTCTCAATCAGAAATAAAAATTAAAGATGAACCTCTGGTAGTTAGTAGCATTTCTGAGAATTAAAATGATAACTTCAGGCACTCAAATGGTTTCTAAGATCCATAAGGTAAGGACTACAAAATCGGCATGTCTTAACTTGATGTTGTATTATTATTTCTAAAATCTTTAAGTGTGAAAGCACATGATTAGATTAACAAGGTCATGGTGCAGGGGTATCCACTACTTGTTGGAGTAAATGACTTGTGGATTGTGGCAAATGTGTCAAAATAGACACACAAGAAAGTTGAGAGGCAGAGCTGATGACAAATCTTTAGGAGTTTGCTCAATGGTGCTGAAAGCCCTGCTATGCTTGAATTGTTATTGTGTCACTAAACATATTGGAGTGATACTATCCAGAGGTATGAAGCTGTGTAGCTGCAGAGCAAAGATGGTATGGGCTGTCGCACTGATCGAGGGTTGGAATTCTGCTGGGCAATTCCAGTGGAATGATAAGGATGCAAAGTCATCAAGGAAATTAGTGTGAGAGAAATTCAGATAGTAAATCCAACCTTTAGAAGGCAAAGAGGAAGAACAGAACAGGAGAAAGTTGATTGAGATAAAATGAAGAAGGTGAGGACTCGGACATCCTGATGAGATTCAGTGGCAGGTACAGAATGCAGACAGCTGTGGAGAAAATAAAAAGTTCTGTTTCTTGCCATTCTTCTTGCTGCTTTGGGTTGTGGTGGGGATTAAGTCTGACAGCACATGCTAAACATTTAGAAGAGAACCTGGTACATTATTTACTCAATAAATTATAGCAAGTTGTAGCAGTGGTGGCATTAATAATATTAGAAATGGCAGCCACAACAGCATTCAGTGCCTTTCCTAGACTGTTACAATAACTTCTTGTCTCTCCCTTCAGAAACTAGCTATCACCCATACTGTCACCATAACCCTCTGGTTAAAAAGTCTGTTAGCTTCCTATTGACTGTAAAACAATTTTTTTAAAAAATTATCTGGTGTGGGCAGGATCTGTGGCTTAGTGAGTAGGGCACGGGCCCCATATACCAACAGTGGTGGGTTCAAACCAAGTCCCAGCCAAACTGCAACCAAAAAATAGCCAGCCGTTGTGGCAGGCACCTGTAGCCCCAGCTACTCGGGAGGCTGAGGCAAGAGAATTGCTTAAGTTCAGGAGTTGGAGGTTGCTGTGAGCTGTGTGACACCAGGGCACTCTACCAAGGTCAACAAAGTGAAACTCTGCCTCAAAAAAAAAAAATATGTGGTGTGAAAAAAGCTCTCTGAGTTTAGCCCTAGCACTTCCACATCCACATTTTTGGACGGAGGAATTGAGTTGGAAAAACACCATTGAATACAACCATACTGAGTGTCTTATAGTTTTATACAACAGCAAGCACTCTCGTGGCTACTCTAAGTTTGGTTTTTATTACTAGGACATTATTTGTGTGTGTGTGTATTCTCCCCTGCAAAATTGATCTTTTTTATTTGACTAGTCATAATTAATTTCTCTTCTTTATTTCTAATTTAGTCATATATTGATTAAGCATTTTCCACATTGCAATAATTTGTCTATCTCTCCCACTAAATTCTTAACAATTTATCTCAACAGCTTGGAACAGTAAATCATACATAATACCCACTAAATAGTTGGACAATAAAGAAATGGGTGAATTCTGTACTCTGAACATTAAAAGTGTATTTCATTAGCTACAGTATCTCAGTGGACTTTTGCTACAGTCTCACACTTTTAGGTTAAGGATAGACAATTAAAAAAATAATTGGTCAGCAATAAATTACCTATTAATCACTCAAAGGTTTGTGTTACATAACTATGTAATTTTAAACAGTTAATATTTATCCCTAACTCTTTCTAGACACTAGCTTGCATTCCCACCAGCAGTGCAGAAGTGTTCCCTTTTCTCCCCGTCTACGCCAACATCTGTAGTTTGGGGATTTTGTTATGTGAACCACTCTTACTGGAGTTAGATAATATCTCAGAGTGGTTTTGATTTGCATTTCTCTGATGATTAAAGATGATGAGCATTTTTTCATGTGCCTGTGATCATGAGTCTGTCTTCTTCAGAGAAGCTTCTGTTTAAGTCTCTTTCCCACAATGAAATGGGATCACTTGTTCTTTTCTTATTAATAAATTTGAATTCTCTATGGATTCTGGTTATCAGACCTTTGTCAAAAACGTAACCTGCAAATATCCTCTCCCATTCTGAGGACTTTCTACTTGCTTTACTGACTGTGTTCTTGGCAGTGCAAAAGCTTTTTAGTTTGATCAGATCCCAGTAATGTATTTTTGGTATTGCTTCAAATACCTGGGGGGTCCTCCTCATAAAGTTTTCTCCCACACCAATTTGTTCAATTGTTTCCCCTGCACTCTCTCCAATAATCTTTATAGTTTCATGTCTTAAGTTTAAGTCTTTTATCCAGTGAGAGTCAATTTTTGTTTGAGGTAGAAGGTGTGGGTCTAGTTTCAGCCAGCCAATTCACCCAGTGCCATTTGTTAAATAGGGAATCTTTACCCCAGTTTATATTTTTGATAGGCTTATCAAAGATCAAATGATGATAAGTGTCTGGTTTCATCTCTTGGTTCTCAATTTTGTTCCATCCATCTACCTCTCTATTTTTGTGCCAGCACCATGCTGTTTTGATCACTATAGATTTATAGTATAGTCTGAAGTCAGGTAGCATAATTCCTACTGATTTGTTTTTATTTCTGACTGATGTCTTAGCTATTCGAGGTTTTTTTCTGTTTCCATATAAAATGAAGTACTAGTTTTTCCAGATCTTTAAAGTATGACAGAGGTGCTTTAATAGGGATTGCATTAAATCTGTAGATTGCTTTGGGTAGTATGGACATTTTAATAATGTTTATTCTTCCCAGACATGAACATGATATGTTTTTCCACTTGTTGACACCTTCAGCTATTTTTTTTCTCAAAGTTTCATAGTTCTCTTTATAGAGATCTTTCATGTCCTTTGTTAGGTACACTCCCAGATATTTCATTTTTTTGGCACTACTGTAAAGGAATAGAGTCCTTGACTATTTTCAGCTTGACTATTATTGGTATATATGAATACTACTGATTTCTGAGTATTGATTTTGTAGCCTGAGACACTGCTGTATTCCTTGATCACTTCTAAGAGTTTTGTAGTTGAGTCCCTGGGGTTTTCCAGATATATAATCAAATCATCTGTGAAGAATGAAAGCTTGATCTCTGCTGATCTTATATGGATACCCTTGATTGCCTTCTCTTGCCTGATTGCAATGGCTAAGACTTCCATTACAATGCTAAAAAACAGTGGATACAGTGGGCAACCTTTCCTGGTTCCTGATCTGAGTGGAAATGTTTTCAGTTTTACTTTATTCAATATGATATTGACTGTGGGTTTGCTATAGATGGCCTCTATCACTTTGGAATACTATGCAACCTTAAAAAAGATGGAGACTTTACTTTTTTTATGTTTACATGGATGGAGCTGGAACATAGTCTCCTGAGTAAAGTATCTCAAAAATGGGAGAAAAAGTATCCAATGTACTCAGTACTTTTATGAAACCAATTTATTTTTACTCACACTTTCTTATGTAATATGGATCACAACTATAGGCCAGGATGAAAGGGAGAAATGGAGTGGGAAGGGAGAGGAGAGGGGAGGTTTGATAGAGAGAGGGTAAATGGTGGGACCACACCTATGGAGCATATTGCAAGGGTACAAGTCAAATCTATCAAGTATAAAATATAAATGTCTTAACACAATAATCAAGTCAATGAGGTGAAATCTATATTAATTACTTTGATGTGAGCACTCCAAATTGTATTAAAAAAACATTGTACCCCACATATGCATAAATGTATTTATGATCCATATGTATATGACTTAATAAAAGGAAAAAAAATAGCTTCATCCCCTTCAATATGTGGGGAATAGTTACATTTTCTGTATAAGAGAAATTATAACTTTTATATATATGAAATGAATCTGCCTCATTTGTAAACAATAAATCCCCATAAATATTTTTTAGTTAATAAATTAAGTAATAGAGAATGATGGAAAAAAAACAATATGGTAAGTTTGCCAAGATATTGTGCAGAAATTTATTTATTTTTTCTTTCCCCCATAACTCTCTCACAAGATTACAATATCAATAGCCGGGCGTTGTGGCAGAAGCCTGTAGTCCCAGCTACTTGGGAGGCTGAGGCAGAAGAATCGCCTAAGCCCAGGAGTTGGAGGTTGCTGGAGTGACTCCACTGCACTCTACCAAGGGCGAAAAAGTGAGACTCTGTCTCTACAAAAAAAAAAAAAAAAAACCCAAAACAAGATTACAATATCATGGGGGCCTAAAAGGTAAAAAATTTGATATGATACTACAACTTCTACCAGTGGCCTTGCAGTTCAAGGGAAAGAAACTCAGCACAAGTGATACCTAATAGCAGGATGCCCTTATCAAAATGAGCTTTGTTGGGATTTTTGTGTGTAATTGAATTAACTTAGCCAGGCCAGAGAAATGCTTACATGGCAGTTATCTTCTTCCTTTTACAAAGACATATGCCTTGTTTTGTAATTTCTGGAAAAACAGGTTGCACATACTGCACCTTAAACCATCCTCCCAGCTGTGGGAACTAGTTCAGGCATGTGCACAAGGGACACATGGTGCCCGTCTTCTAAGTTTCTAGAAGTTTATTTTTTCTTAATCAGGTGTCTTTCATTAGAAATAATCACTAGTTTTTGTATTACTCTCTCTTTCATTTAGAAGAAAAAGCAAAACTTTTAGTAAAAATGGACGTCTTATTCCAACACTTAAATTGAACATGGGTGAAATGAATGGGTTTAATACTAAAAATTTTATAGGTAAAGTAATATGGGAAGTTTACCCTAAGATGATTTGAAATGTAAAGGAAGCAAAACAATGGAGTTTGTAGAACTCCAAGGCATATGTCTTTGCAAAAATGGCATATTAACTGCCATTGAAGCATTTATCTGTCCTGGCTAAGTTAATTCAATTACACAAAATATCCCAACAAAACTCATTTTGATCAGAGCATCCTGCTATTAGATATTACCTTCCTGAGTTTCTGTCCTTTTCCCTAATATGTCTTTTTGGTGTTCATCCCACCATTATTTACAACCAGGCAAATAAAACAAAGAGAGACTTTACTAATCTTAGAAACAGCTAGAAACCTATGGGCTGCTTAATTGCCCTCAGCTACATAGGCCAATTCAATCTGAATGAGCTCTAGATATTTAAATAATATTAATTATTATCATTGACCTTTTAAGGTTCATAGTTCATTCAATGCCATGTTCAAGATGCACTTGTTTAAACAGTTTGAGAATTAAGTTTGCAAACTCACTCTATGAAAAGTGCTACACTTGGGAAGCTAGGCACTGATGCCCATGCCTATTCCACCCTTCAAAGTAATTTTGGAACTCTTTTTCTGGAATGGCCATCAGAGTTATCATCATACTACCCTTGATATGCTGAATGTCATAAAATGTCTTCCTTTTAATATTTTCTTTATCTTTCAGTAAAGAAAAATGTCATTAAGGGCCATATCAGGTGAGTAGGGAGAGTATTCCCGTTTAGTTATTTGTTTACTGGCTAAAAACTTCCACACAGATAGTGCTGTATGAGCTGGTGCATTGTCATGTTGCAAGAGCCAGGAGTTGTTATGGAAAAGTTCAGGTCATTTTTGCCTAACTTTTTCATGCAGCCTTTTAAACACTTACAGACAGTAAACTTGGTTAAGTGTTTGTCCAGTTGGCACAAATTCATCATGAACAATCTCTCTGATACCAAAAAAAGTTTGCAACATCATTTTGACTTTTCATTTGGGCTGATGGAACTTTTTAGTCACAAGGAGAACTGGCTGACCTCCATTATGCACTTTCACACTCTGTCTCAGGGTTGTATTGATACACCCATGTTTCATCACCAGTGATAACACAACCCAGCACAAAACATTATCACACAAAACATCATCTTGCTTCTCCAAAAGGTCTCAGCTAACTTCAGCCCTCTGCTACTTATATTCATTGTCAAGCGCCTTTGGGACCATATTTACACACACCTTTCTCATGCCAAGATTTTCACTTAAGAATTTCCTGTTTCTCTATGATTACTTGGTCTGCTATGCTTTTCACATAGTTAGCCAACAATTCTGATGCTCAATTCAGTGACTTTTTGCAATGGATTTTCCAACTCTGCTCATTGCTGGCTATCCTGACCTCTCTTCGTCAGGAGACTTTGTCTCCCCTTAGAAAAACATTGTATCCATTTGTACACTGCTATTTTCTTCCGGATGTTATCCCCATAAACTTATACTAACATGTCACTGATTTCACTTCCACTCTTGACAAGTTTAATAAGAAATGTAATGTCATTGTTCTAATTCAAGCTCTAAAATTCTTCCAACACCAAAGAAAAACATACAACAACAGTAAGGAACACCACCCGACAAGACACAGTCACAGGTCAACAGCTCAACAACATTGAGCTGTTTGTACAGCGCTGCCAACATAAGCATATGGTGGCAAGTTCATGAACTTAATTGTCAGACCTCATATTTCTAATTGATATGTTTTACACGAATAAGCCATCTACTTTTCTTCTATTCATTCCCCCTGTTGTTCAGATAGCTAAAAATTTTAAAGTGTGAGAAAACAACATTTAGAAAGCCTTTAGTTCTGGTTAGATGAATACATAACACAGCTACCAATGTGTAACGTTTTGTAGAAATGTTCATTTTAACTCAAAGACCAGATGACAGTATTTCTCCATGACTGTAAACAGTAACCAATATAGCCACTTACGTCAAAGCCAAGAAAGTAAATTCAATGAAAGTATATCACTGCATTTATTTACCTGTGATTTGGTATAAGAAACTGACTTCAAGGGTCCAGAAACTTGACTCTTCTCAGGAAATCCTCTTGACTGTGAATTCTACCCTTCCCTGTATGAATCCCTGAGCAATATTTGAATACACTGCCCAATTGTTGAAAATAACACATTTAAACCTTAGACTCTAGGCTCGGCACCCATTGCTCAATGGTTAGGGTGCCAGCCACATACCCCAGGACTGACAGGTTGGAACCCAGCACTGGCCTGATAAACAACAATGACAACTGAAACAACAACAACAACAAAAAAAAAAGCTGGCATTGTGGTCGATAGTCCCAGCTACTTGGGAGACTGAGCCAAGAGAATCACTTAAGCCCAAGTGTTTTAGGTTGCTGTGAGCTATAATACCACGGCACTCTACCAAGGGTGACATAGTAAGACTCTGTCTGAAAAAAATCTTAGGCTCTAATAACTTATCAAGTATGTACAGAACTCTCCAGCATGCAAAGTACTATATAAACACACATTTTTAAATGTTCAGCAACAGAGAAGACAGAGTCATGGCTTTTTTTAAATAAAAGTGGCAGTGTCTTATAAACCGTCCAAAGCTGAAAGGCACATGTTAGCAAAATCTTTCATTACCCTGGAATATAAGGTAGAATAAAGAGAGAGTGTGAGAGATTACAACTTCACCACGGTAGGAATTCAGTCACTGGAGCTATCATATCATGATTAGAAAGTGGCTGTGGTAGAGTTTAGATAGCTCCAGTGAAAGCAAAAACGGTGAGGTTCTTTATCTCTTTTCCTATTTTGTGTGCCTGAAGGGACAGTTTTTGAAAGCCACTGGGTAGTTTCCCATTCACAGGTACCACAGAGGTAATTAGACCCAGCAGTGAGACGTGAAAGAGAGTGAGGCGGTCTGGAATCTTTTGCCCCCAGAGAGCAAAAGCCATCTAGATAAAAGCTAGAGGGAAGAGAAGTGAAATAAAGGAGGGAGACTGCCCAAAGCGGCCAGATTCTCCACTGAGTCACACAGCAATTGCCTACACTTCCGGTCCCATTGGGAAACTTATCTCAGAATCTGCAAGAATTCATAGGAATGGCCTAAAATCCTTTAAGGATGGAAGTCAAAATCAATTTCAAATTAATCCAAGCATAAGGAACCAATCTGTTCAATCCAAAGCGTATATTGCTAAAATACCTATAATAGTGCTTTCCACACTTTTTAATGTACAAATTTCAAACATAAATGAAGTATAGCAAAAATTGGAAAGAATAATAAATTAATATCTGTATGCATTATGCTTGATTCATTATACATATTTATGGGGTGCATATGAAATTTTGTTACATGCATAGGAGGTGTGGTAATCCAATCAGGGTGTTCAGCATCTGGGTATCACTCCTCTGTGAGGGGCCACATTAAGTCCTCTCTTGTAGGTGTCTAGAAAAATACAGTACATCACTGTCAACAGTGGTCACCCTGCTCTGCTGTCAAACATTAGAGCTATTCCTCCTTACTGTCTATGTTTGTAACCAGTACTATAATTTACCTATTTTATTTTATGTTTTTGGAGAGGAGGGGTGTCTTGCTATTTTTCCCGAGCTAGTCTCAAATTTCTGGGATCCAGCAATCCAGCTGACTCAGCCCCTCAAGTAGCTGGGACTACAGGCTATCTTAAAAGCTGTTAATATTTTATCACATGTACTTTGCCTTTCTATATAGGCATATAATGTGTGTGCATTTCTTCTTTGCTCGAGCATTCAAAATTACATACTTCAGCATGAATATCCTAATGAAGGCATTTATTTTTGTAACTCAAATAACATCACAGCTTAGGAAAATGACAATATTACTATATGAAATACTAGTGATCTCATGCACTGACTTCTCACAAGTGGTCTGAGAATAGCTTTCTAGCTGCAGTCATTGAAAGTTTTAAACTATATTGTCTCGGTGCCCATAGCTCAGTGAGTAGGGCATCAGCCACATGCACCTAAGCTGGTGGATTCAAGCCCAGGCCAACCCAGCTAAACAACAATGACAACTACAACCAAAAAATAGCCAAGCATTGTGGCAGTGCCTATAGTGCCAGCACTTGGAGGCTGAGGCAAGAGAATCACTTAAGCCTAAAAGTTTGAGGTTGCTGTGAGCTGTGATGCCATAGCACTCTACAGAATACATACAAAATAAATAAATAAATAAATAAATAAAATTTTTGACTATAATCCCAAGCTGATTATTATGTTCTATTTAACTATTATTCCTCTATTCTATGACTTCTCTGTCTTAGCATTATTGACATCTTAAGCCAACAATTCCTCACCATGGAGAGAGGAGAGGGCTCTCTTTTGCATGGTCAGACATTTTGCACTATCACTGGTCTGTATCTTCTGGATGCCAGTAGCACTCTCCCACCACAGTTTACAATAATCAAATTGTCTCCAGGTGTTACAGAATCTCCCAGACAGACACTTTGGACTATGAACCAGCGCTCTAGTTTTAATCTGGAAGAGTCCTGCCAGCTACACCTTATATAACTTTACTTAGTTATGACTAGAAACAAGTCTATATTTTACAACTGAATTATCTTGACATGCATCATTTTCTCTCTTATGGATGGTTTGGGAATTGTTAATCTCTGGAAGAAATAATTACCCTCTGAGCAATTATAAAATCACTGGAGAAATTTGTCAGGTTCTAATTCCTAGTTTTTCTCTTAGATAGGACAATTTAGTTTTGGACTAGTGCTTGGGAGTCTGAGATTTTTTTAAACATGCCAACTGACCCTTGTTCCCAGTCAAATTGAGGGAACAAACAACCAAGTCTTAAGACATGAAACCCCAAAGCCATAGGAAGGACATACCTGACAAAATCTTCCTCTCCATTTTAATTATTTTAAATGTTTCTCCTTCCCAGAATTTTCTCCAAGGGTAATCAGATTCTTTTCTACAGCTTTATTTGCTATTCTTCCTTCTCTGCTAAAGTTTGTTCTATCCGCCACATACATTTCAGGCTATCTGGGACTTGGATTCTACTTTGTTGTTTAAAGTAACATCCAGTCTTTAATGGTTTCACATGTCAGAAAAACCACAGCACTTTTCACATCTTTATATTTGAAACATACTTCCCACTAACTCTTTTAATGTCTCAGGTGTTTCTGTAAGATTTTTCTTCTATTTTAATCCTAACATGTTAATCAAACAATTTAATAGCTTTTCTGCCGTGATTACTCAGACTCTTTATTTCAAATTCCTATTAATTGTCATTCATCACTGCTGGGAATACAAAAGGGACAGCTAGTTTGGAGGACAGCTTGACAGTTTCTTACAGAAGTAAATACTGTGTACTCCTACCATGTGGTCCAGCAGTCATGCTCTTTGGTGGTTACTAAAAGCAGATGAAAACTTGTGTTACACAAAAACCTATGTGTGGATGTCAGTAGCAATTTTATCCATAAGTGAAAAATTGAAAGCAACCTAGATATCATTCAGCAAGGGAATGAATAAATCCAGACAATGGAATATTAGTCAGCCCTGAAAAGGAATGAGCTATGAAAGGACATGAACTTAAGTTTTACCTTTTACTAAGTGAAAGAAACCAATCTGACAAGGGTATGTACCATGTGATTCTCACTCTATGACTTTCTGGAAAAGATGAAATCATGGGGTCGTGTAAAGAGCAATGGTTACCAGAGAGGAGGGCAGTGTGAGTAGGTGGAACCCAGGGAGTTATTAGTGCAGGGGGATTATCCTGTATGATATTATAATGGTAGGTGGTGTCATATACATTAGAATATACACCAACAGTAAATTCTAACGTGAACTGTGGACTCTGGGTGACAGTAATCTGCAATGTGTGCTCCCCAGTTGTAACAAATATTCCACTCTGCTGGGGGATGTTGATAGGGAGATTATAGATGTGGGGGAGCAGGGAGCAGATGGAAAATCTCTGTATCTTCTGCTTCGTTTTGTTGTGAACTTAAAACTATGCTAAACCATGAAATCTACTTTTTTATTATTTCTCTATCATCTTCCCTACTCCTAGATTAGCTGATATGTGATCATTGTTCTCCTTTCAACGTCCTATACTTTAAAATCCCCCCTTTCTCTGAATTCTTCCTTTAGAACAGAAATATTTGTACACTTATGTGAAAATAAGAATCACGTAGGAAACTTGTTAAAACGCTCACTCCCTGTCCTCACCCTGAAAGAATCACATTGAAAAGTTTTTGGCATGAGTATCGTATGAATTTTAAGCCAACGTCCCAGGTAATTCTTGAACAGACAATCCAGGAACCAAGCTTGGAAACCCTTTTGCTTTCTGATGCCTGAACTTTTATCACTTTCTTCCTTTTTCTATTACTTTAGGCCTGGTCTAATCACACAGAGGTTACAGTAACTTCTTTTCTGGTTATTGTAATTCCAGTCTCTTTTCTGCTAAATTTATTCCTTTGTAAACTGCTCAAATAATCTTCTACAAATGCCATTTTTATCGCATCACCTTCCTGTTCAGGAATCAGCTACTCCTACCGTATCTAGTCTCAACTCTTGGCCTATAATTCAAGGTCCTCTGTCAAGCAGCACTTTTGTGCCTCTCCAGTGTTATCTGTCCCCACTACAGACTGACTCCCGCTTCCAGCTACATCCAGCCAACTTTCCACTCTTCCAAACACTTCTTTGCATGGCTTTAGTTTCCCATCAATTGGAAGGCTCTCTCCTCTTTCATTTCCCTGAACAAATAATAAACATTTGTTCGAACTCACCTGTCTCTGGAAAATTTTCGTGATTAAACTTTTCTACCTACTCATTGTACTGATTTAATCAAAATTACCCTTCTGAACTGTGATTCAGGTGGGTAGAAATCACAGAAGACGTCTCTAACATTATAAAGTAGGAAGTAGAAATGGTGTATTAGTTTTCCAATTGACTTTTGAGAGTAAAGAAGTACTATTATAATGTTAACCAGAATTGTAATGGAAAGAAATATATGAAACAAACTATTAAAAATGGATAGGCTAACAACTGAATTTAAGTATGTCAGTTAGAGTAAATGTTACTGTGAGTCAATGAACCTAAAGATCCAGGGAGAAGTGAGTGAAGAAAGATAAAGTAGGTCCTGCAAGATGGGAAATGAATGTGGTGGCAAAGCACAGTGTCACGTGAAAATGAGATAAGAAAGTGAAGCCCCAGTGGCCTATGCCAGTAAATCTTGTAAATCCTGCCCAAGATCAGTTTTAGTGATGTAAAGACACTGGCCTTATTGTTCTATAGCCATAGCTCACACATCCAACCACTTGTTGTCCTCTTTAGTCATTTCCTGACCTGTGAAGCAAAAACTGTGTACTAGAGATTCCATTCCCATGACATGCTACCTGCAGACCTGGCTCACGCACCACGGGCAGATTTATTTCCAGGTGGCTCCACCCATTAGGAATTCAGGAGGCCCCGGTTTTCCATGCCCTTGTCAGCACTTAGACTGACTTAGCTTCCAAATTCTACTAATTGAATGAGTGCTCTATAATATCACCATGTGATATTACTCCCATTTATAGAGTAAATATATATATATATATATATAGAGAGAGAGAGAGAGAGAGAGAGAAAGAGAGAACCTTCATTGCAGATTATTATCACCCAGAGTCCATAGTTCAACCTCAGCACATCCCAATTCTAGTTCACATTAGAATTTAGTGTTGGTGTGGTTCATACTCAAGCTTGGGGCACATGGCACTAAAGAATTGGTACATCTCTCAGTATACTTAGAAGCCATGACTACTCCTCTACAAACTCCCTCATGAAATCTGCCTCTTTCGTATTGTCCCTAATTCCTCACCACTATCTGCTCTATATTAGGTGTGTTGAGCACAGAACCACCAGGTTTGCGGGTCTCCTTAGCTTTGCACAACAACATATGTCTTGGCATGCTTCTATTAGAGACTCAACAGACTTAAGGAAAATCGTTCATGTTTTTCTTATAATACCAAATTGTTGTAAAAAAAGAAAAAAAAACAAAAGAACAACAACAAAAATAACTTTTTCATTTCTAACTCCTAAGAACTAAAAGATATTCTAGAAAATTCTTAACTCCTAAGAAATAAAAGGTATTCTAGAGATGAAAAAATTATTTTTGTTATTCAAGGCTAATGCTGTGGTCTATTTCCTAGTGACATTTTCTTATTATTATCCTGAGAAGGAAAACCATTTTCTCTCTCTCTTAAGATGAGCAGAGCCAAGACAGGGCACCTTCAGGGTCTTTTCCCGGGAGACTGCCAAACTCAGAACAGTCATCCTCACCCCGGAGGCCTCATATGCTCCTTTTCCTGGGAACATGGATTGGATTTGGGGGCACCAAAAGTTCGCTATTTCTTCATTTAGGCCGAGATTCACATTCACCTGAAATGGCTCATATATGAGAAAGCTGAAGATCACAAAAACAGGAGTCAGGCAGCTCCAGGACTTGTCCTGTCTTGTGAGACAGCCAGGGAAGCTTGTGATGATATGAAGCTGGCTGGAGCAGGCAGAGAAATGGAATAAGACATGCCTTTTGGAGTGAGGCAGGTACTATCTTTTGGATGCATCCAGATTCAAGAAAGACAGATCCTTAAAAGGCAATGACTGGCTTGACTTGATGTTCAGAAATGAGTGACAGATACCGGGGTGGGGTGGGTTGGGGGGTGGGGAACAGTTCAGCAAGAGAGTCCAGGCAAGGTCAGTGGAGCAAACTGGCTGTCTCACCAGCCAAGAGGGTGTGACCAAGATGCAGAGACTCTAGAAACCAGAATATATATACAGCTGGAATTTGATTGGGCCTGTCATGAAATTCAAAGATCAAAGTAACTAGAGTGGAGTTTAAAGTCAGCCAAGAACAGGAAATATCCCAGACCCAGAGAAACTGACGTGGTGAAGACACAGAACAGGACTAGAAACGTATTCTGTTAAACAACTACACAAGTTGTAAACTTTTACTTATTTATTCACTGATCACAAATTTTTTTTTGAGTTCCTCCTTAAAATTGGGCTGTGTTGATCAAAGATATAGCAGTAAAGAGACAGAAATCTTGGCCCTCGTGAAACTTGCTATTTTAGTGAGAGACGATGACCAATGTGAAAGTAAGTGAATGGCATACGCACATATTGTACAGTAGATGCTGATGTTTGCTAAGGAAAAAGACGAAGAAGGAAAGAGAAGTGGGCAGAGTGTTCAAGGGAGGGTGAAATTAGGTTGTGAGTCCCTGCAGGTGAGTGGGGGAGATGACGGCGGAGGGAACACATGCAGGTGGACCGGGAGGGAGTCTTGCCCTCTAGCCAGACAGAAGAACAAGTGAGATGGGACTCAAGTGTGTTTGTGATGTGACTGTGGAAAAACAAGGAGGCCAAAGCAGCTGAGAAGAATAGGTAACAGGGAGAAAAGAGCTCACTGAGTCACGGGTGGAAGAGGGATGCGGGAGACAAACTAGAGCCACATAGTCCACTGCAGAGATTGTGGGTTCTGCTTACAAGGAAACACATGTGAGCAGAATAATGTACGGGCTCACTTAAGTATAAATCTGGTCAGTCTTTCTGCTGTGTTGAGAAGAGACTTATGTAGAGCACAGATGAAAAGAGAAAAAAAGTCAGGTACCTATTGCAAAAACACCAGCGGTGAGGTGGTGCCTGCCTGGGTCTGGGGGCTAGTGGTGGGAAAGAAGGATGAATGTTTGGAGTCTGGGGATATTTTGAAGGTATCCTCACTAATATTTGCTGACTCGTAGGATTGATATGGGTGACAGAAACAGATATATCAAGGTAAATTTTAGTTTGAGGCCTGAACAACATGAGAAATGCAGTTGTCACTGATTGAGAAGAGAAAACAGGCAGGGGTATAAGATCAGAGTTTAATTCTTCCATTTTGGGATGTGCTGAGGTTGAAATGTTTATTAGATATACAAATGGATATGTTAGATTGACAGTTGTGCAGTAGAGTGTGGGATTCAGGGGAGAAATCTAAATAGAGACATAAATTTGAAAAGCATCATTCTATACATAATATTTAAATGTGTGAGAATGGAGGAAACAGCCACAGTAGTGAGTCCAGAGATAGAACAGAGAAGAGATGGAAAGACTGTATGGATTTGAGAAGCTGAAAAGTTGCCAGCAAATGAGACTTCAGGAGAGCAGAGATAAGGGAGAAAACCAAAAAAGACAAATGTCCCAGCGTACGAGTAAAGAAAACACCAGGGGACGGAAGTATGTAAGGACCGAGCTTACAACATGCAAGTTCTTGGTGACCTTGGGTTTCTTTAATAGTGAGTTATTTTTTTCAAAAACTAAGACATGAGTCAGTGCAACAAGAATGAGTCCATTTTTAATGTATATCCTTAAATTATGCAAATGATATCATAATTGGAAATGCCTCCTAATATAATCACTCTAAGATAAAATATTTCTGTAAATTATATCTCACTATTTTGCTGTGAAATACTTTATCTTGACCATATACTTTTAGTCTCTTCTTAGCCTCATTACAAGCAGCTTTTATACATAGCTTGAATCTCACCAAGACAAGAAATTTATGTTAATTTCGTTATTTATAGCTCTACATAAGTGGTATCATCATCACTTTCAAGGAGAAAACTATTGTAGACTATTAGAGATAATAGCGTTTTCTATGAAGCCGATATTATATAACTAACAAAACACAGTAGGAAAGCATTTTTCCTTGACACAAAAATAGATGTGTTTTCTCAATGTTGTATTTGTACAGTGCCTGAGTAATGCTCTCTTTACCTATGAAAGATCCTCTGCTTGTGAACTGAGTTGTATAAAACTCCAAACGAAACCACACTTTCAAACTGCATGGTGGGCTCTGAATCTCGTAGTTCCATGACATCACACTCTGGCAAAAGGGTTAGAAATATGCAAATATGTGATGCAAGGTGACCAGAGTGTGGTGAAGTAACACATGGTCGGTGAATAGGCCAGTTTCAGGCATGAAGCTGGCAAGTCTTGATCATTTTTCTTACGAGTGAAGGAGATCAATTCAGAAAACATGACTAGTTCTGTCTGACAAGAGCCAAAGTAAATTAAACGCAATATTTAAAGAGAGCTATCTATATAATTCCCGCCTCAATTTCATAACGTTATGTACTAGTAGGTAGGTTCACGATCATTTAATCAAGTTTCAAAATATGTAAACAACAGAAAGAATTTGTAATTTTTGTTACGTAAAATTAAAAACTCCATGAATTTTGAATTGTAAAGTATTGACAGCAATACTAACTAATAATTACAATGGATTCTGACCTTTATATATCTAGTATACAATGTAATTTTTATTATGGTTTCCCTGACTTCACGGAATAGCTTAGCATTTCCTTACATTTTATAAGCTCTTTAACTATTAACTAATAAAATATCAGGTTTAGCTTTGTTTTGTTTTTTGAAAAAGTACATTTTTAGTGTTTCTGATTACACTGAAAGCTGTAAATGATTATAAACTCCTATGCTAAATCCCTTTATTATTTTATAATTTCAGAGCAAGTTGCAGCAAACATTTGAACACCCCATGAGGCCAGGCAACCATATTATTTGATTTCTATTTAATCTGTTTAAATAAATATTTCCACATAGATTTTGATAAAGTATGGTGATAGAACATGATAGGGTACGAGAAAGTATAAGAAATCCATTCCTAGATAATTTATGTGTCAACATAATGCCATCATTCCTTATGTGAATTTCTTGAATGTATATTTCTTTCTGTGATATGCTATAGGAATGTAGAAGACAAATATAAAAATGATATATGTAGTGAATTTGTATTGAAGATCTTAAATCTCTTTTGAATTCTAACACCTTTAAAAATTTTTTTATCTTTTAATTCATCAAAGCAGACACAGAAATTTCAGTATAATATAGTAGAAAACTATATTTTCTTTAGCTTTCATAGGAAAGCTATAACTCAATTTTAGCCCAGGAATATGGGGAGAGGGGAGAGTGAGGGGAGGGGAGAGCGGAGGGTGAGTGGAGGGAGGGTGATTGGTGGGATCACGCCTATGGATCATCCTGTAAGGGTACATGTGAATCTCTCTAAATGTAGAATATAAATGTCAACACAATAACTAAGAAAAAGACATGAAGGCTATGTTAACCAGTTGGATGAAAGTATTTCAAATTGTATACAGCATGATAGTATTAATGTACACTGCTATGATTTAATAAAAAAATAAAATATATAAAATGAGTGAATTCGGATTTGTTGCAAATTTGAAATAACTATTTATATGCCACAAGACTAATAACCTGAAGTGTTTTCCAGAATATCATTGAACCACAGGTTGTTGGATCAAAATCTGTAAGCATAGAAGATCTGCCAAGTGGGCTCAATCACACTTCATATATTTCTTTATTGACTATAGATGTTTCTGAGGAACTGTCATTGGTCAACTACTGTTCTGGGGACACAATAATCACAGGCAAAAATGCTGACTTTATAGATCTATCAGTAAGATTGTAGGCCATTAATAAAGGAGGTAGACTGCAAATACCCAAGTGGCTATTGTCAGTCCTTAAGAGGTACTTAAATGTTAGCAAAACCAGCTGGGCATAAGAAACAGCAGGATACATGCCCGAGATGTGTGAGTGGCATGTTGGAGAAGCAGCTTCAGGACAGTGTGGGTGGATGGAGTGAGCAGGTGGAGGGTCCTGGGCAAGGCTGGAGTGGGGTCTGGGTGGGTTGTGCATTGACAGGAGCCTTGTGGACCAATGTAAGACTGTGTGATGGGAAGTCATCATAGGCTTAATCATTAATAAGTAAATGTTCTATAGACTTGGTAAAGTGTGCACCTCAAATCAAAGACACTATACGGCAGGGGGAAGAGGCAAGACACCAGAAATAAGTAAGAGGAAAGAAAGTTTTGTGGTCATAAGTCCCTTGCACTCGTCCCCTTACCCTGTTTAAATTTTCTCTAGTGCACTTATCACCATAACCTAATGATAAATTTTATATAGATTTTATTTCTTAAAGAAAGTTTAGGTTCACAGCAAAATTGAGCAGAAGTATAGAGAGTTCCCCTATTCTCCCCTGCCCACCCACCCCCTCCCCAGAGGAATATATGGGGGGATGCCAAAAACCTGTGTGCACATTTCAAGTGCTGCTATCTATGTATTACTTTTCAAAGTTGAAATTACAGTGTCAGTGTGCAGTTTGATGTTTACTCAAAAGATGACTTTAATCAAATGAATGCTGATGTCACCAAGTGACAGGCAGGACAGTCCAAGAAAATGATGGAAGCAAGGTTGTCATTGGAGGAGCACAAGACTGTTGTGAAGTGGTATTTGAAAGTCCCTTGTACGTGGAAGTACAATGGCAGTGGAGGTGCCAGTATGCCGCAGAGCCTCCGACACACTAATGATGGCACACAACCATAAGTCTGAGATGCTGGGGACCGTGTGTGATGTGCCCAGGGGAAGATCCGCGAGGCCCCACACTGAAATAAGTCCTGCTTCTCCTGCTATAATGCTGGAATAGTTCACACACTCACCCCAAAAGTCCACAAACAATTAGCACGTGTTTAATAGGAGTTATTAGAGCAGGCATAGAACATGTCCTTAGAACAGCAAAATGAAATGTTTTCATCCCAACATTATTACACGTACTGGATGTGAGAGCTCGCCTTGATGAGAATCTGCAAGGACAGTGGATAGGACAAAGGGGTGCAGTTGATTTCTCCCCAGGTTCTCCTGGCCTAATACCCCTTGACTTCTACCTCTGGGGACCTTAAAGGCTGTGCGTTATAGTAGAAAAGTGGCCACCCTGGTGGTGCTTCAGGAGGACAGTGAAACGGCTGCACAGGGGCACGGGAGGGCACTTTGGTTATTGTTGCTCCAGCAGCAGTTTGCTGTGCTCAGAAGTGTCTGGACACTGATCATAACCCCTTTGAGCCCCTCTGGTAATTGCAGAAGGCGAACGTGACTCATATTCAGCTTTTGTTGTCCTTGTATATTGACTATTACAATTTTAATACAGTTGCTTTTTTCTTTAAGATGTGTATACCTTTTTTTGGCACCCTCTGTACTTCTACAGTAAATAAACTTACAGTGATGCCTCATTGTCATTCAAAGTCCATAGTTTGCATTATGTTGGTATTTTATTTTGTATTTATTTCCTGGTTTCCCCACTGGAATATAAGATCCAGGAGGTCAGAGATTGTGTTTGATTCACTCCTTTATCTCCAGTGCCAAGAAACCTTGGGAATGGTTGATACTCAAAATGATTTAGAAATCAATTAATTAATTTAAGCAGGACCTTTCTTTTAATACCAGGTTAGATCCCTTCATGTAATATGATAAATTCAAACACTGACATACTGTAGATTTTTCAGGCTGTATGATTTTAACAGCATAGCCATCCCTGTGGTTTATTCAACAATCGTTGACTGAGTGCCTGCTGTGTGCCAGTCATGGTTCCAGATGCTGGGGATATGGACCTGGAAAACAAAGATATATCCTGTGCGTCAGAATTCTAGCAGAACTTTCTACTCTAGAGTCAACTCCCTCATCTCAGCATCCCCCTTTCTGTTGCTAATTGCAAGCACTGAATTCTTCACAGCGAGCCCTAGAATGTTTAGGTTGGGGATATAAACTATTCATGCATCAGTATACTTACTTCCAAGATTCACTTTTGAAAGTTCATATAGATGTTGCATGCCCACATCTTAGATTTTCTGGGACTGTGCATTTTTTCTGTGTCTGTGTGTTTTTAAATATTTTAGTACTTTTTAGAACCTGAATGCTAATTTATTTTTCTCCTGAAATTGGGTCACCAATAATTCTCTTCTAAAATAAAATCACAATCTCAAAGTCTGAAAATGTTATGTTCTTTCATTATCATCAATAAACCTTAGTTAGACAATGACTGTAAGACAACCTATTTTTCTCTGAGAGTTTATTTAGATTCCAAATGTTTTTCACACAGAGGGGGGAATTCCTAAGCGTCAGGAATATGTACTTCTATTACTTGGCATACTTGTCCCGTCATACTTTTACAACCTGTAACTGTTGTGGGTGAAAAAATTTCTCAATCACCATTACCTGCTTTCTACCATAGGTCTAAACTCATTGTTACCACTACTGATAAATTGATCCAGAAAAATAATTCAGAAGTGGAACATTAGCATGCCCCTTATTAAAAAGACAAAAGACTTTTTTCCAATTATTAAAAAATCAGAATTCTCTTAGAAGCAACTTGCTTTTAATATTATGTTTCACACAATGTACTTGTTTATACCATCATCTTAGCATAGTTACTTTTCGGAGTAAAAGGAAAACTGAATGGGTAATATAAATCTGGTTTGCAACCTGGAAAGTTCTAGAAAATGTTTCATAAAAGTTTCTAGGAAGGTGAAATAAATTTTATTGCATTCAAGTTTAAATTGGTTTTCTAATAGTAAATTCTAGAGGATTTAACTCTTCATTAAATTTGGATTTACATTTTTTATGGTCTTGGAGGTCATAATTTATTTATGGCAAAGCATTCGTTTTCCTAAATTACAGTTCTGTTCCTTCAAGCAGAACACTTTGAAAATGCATTTCTTAGTCATACATAAAATCATTCCAACTGCATCATCAATGCTAAGATTTATTTTTATTATTATACATAGTTGGTTTTCCCATCAAGTGTGGAAAGACTCTTTGGACCCCCATGTCTGGTTCATGTTGTGGACACACACACATATACATACACACACACATCCATCAGATGTGTGGCACATTCTATGCATGGCACATTTTACGGACATAACATTGAATAACTTTAACACATAGAAGGCTCATATAATCTAATGTCATTTTATAAGTGCAGAACCAAAGGTCCAGAAAGCAGAAATCATTAACAAGGAGCATGTAGCTAGTGAGGGGCAGAAATAGAAATCAAAGTCTAAACCACGAGGCCAGTCTCCTTAACTGTAAAACATCATATTTCTAATAAATTTCTTCATACTTCTAATAAAATTAAGATTGTATGGGTCTAAGACAGAGATCATAAGCTTTTTCTTAAGTGGTCTTTTTCTCAGACCACACGATCTTTGTCACAAAGGTCTGTAGTTATAGTTTGAAAATACTCATAGTTAAGGCACAGAAAATGAGCAGGACTATCCATCAGTAAAACTTAATAATAAAATTTTAATTTTATATAATTTTCTTATATCACAAAGTATTATGATTCTTTTGCTTTCTCTCAACCATTTGAAAATATAAAAACCATCAGGAGTTTGTGGACTGTCCAAAAATATTTTGTGAGCCAGAGACGACCTTAGACTTTAGTTTACTAAACCGTCATATACAATAGAACAATGGTCAGGATGCTCTAGGGTATGTTGTCTCTAATCCACAGACACACAGGACAGTCAACTGAGAAAATTTTAAAATTTCCATTTAAATATAGAGCAACCTTTAAAATTACTAATTTTACCAATATACATATTAGTCCATTAAAATATAAACAAAAATGTATACATTTATTTTAAAATGGCTCAATTTTTTTAAAAGATAGTAATAATCAAACGCATTTGGAATCCACTAGTCAAGAAAACAGTGAACTGAAGCGAAAAAGGAAAATTAAATAAGAATATGCATATAACCTTGAATAAGTACAGGATGGGAATTCTCTAATATGTAAAACAGAGGTGATTAGAATACCCCTACAAGGTCATGTATATTAAGTAAAATATAACAGAAAAAGTATTAACATGGTGCTTAAGATTTACTAGCAGCTAAATAATTAGTATTAGTACTATTAAATGTCACTTCATAGTTCATGAATAGAGTGAATACTCCTCTGGATATATTCACATAATACATATACACATCACATATACACATAATAAAGAAAAGGACTGAATTAATGTTTAAGAGATTCTAAAAGTTTAGAGCAACGTGTTTACATCACACATTTATAGTGCTTTATAATTTTTAAAACAATATCAGTTTTATATGATACATGCCACAGTTCTGTGCGTGAGGCAGGGCTGGAATTTATTTTAACAATAAGAAATTATTATTTCTATTTTACAAGAAGAAATTAATTCCCAGCTGAAAGTGATAGTGTCATTCCCGGCCCCAGGCCTTCTAACTTTCACTGGTTAAGGGGAATGTTGAACCACACTGAGAAGTCTGGCTTGTTCCGACTCACACGTAATGAGAGAATATTGACGGCCTTCACTGGTCCGAGGGCAAGAGTACCTTTTCTCCTACCTGGTAACTTGAGAAATGGTTGCGGGAACTGGAGATAATTCACTCAGTTAAGAGAAGCTTTATTACAGAGAGAATAACTCTAAACTTTTTAAAGATTTTTCCATGCAGAAGAGAGCTTAGCGAGATTATTTTATGGCCCAGAAGAGAGAAATGACCAATAAGAACATAGCTTTTGTCAAAATCCAAGGCAGAATTTCTAATAATGGAATAGTATAACTATGAAAGGGTCGAGCCAGGAGAGAGTAAGTTCCTCTGGAATCTCCAGAGTTACCTGTTCAAGTGGAGATCTTTCCCAAAAGAAGTGAAATTTTATTAGATTTTTATGGCCTCTTCTATTCCTAAAATCCATAATCCTGGATATTTTTAAGATCATGGATTATAAAACTCTGTCATTTACTAATTGGTTTTATGTACACTTCATTTTATCATGGTGTTCAGGAGTTTTATTTTTTAAATTCCACCTCCACAACTCCCCAGCATTACTTTGACGTCAATACCCTACTAGTATTTTTTGGAAATTATGGCAAACAGATTTAAAATGTCTTTCATTTTAAACATTTTTTTCTGATATTTATAAATAAGATTGCCAACTAGGAAAAACACTCTCCAAAACCTTAATAAGAACCAGCTCCAGTGGGTAGGGCCAGGGGACTGTGAATTTTCTTATTAGAGCTACTCCGCTCAAATATCTTTGTAAAGATGATGATATAAACTAAAGCGCGTCACAGAGACAGCCTGTGTGTGTTAGTACATGTGAGGCCATTGCTGTGAGACTTTTGCCCTTAAAGTGAAACCAGTGCTAGGCTTCATCAAAACAGTTTACAGTGATCTTTGTCATGTAACTTTCGTTTCATAACAACATTCTACTAATGGACACGTCGGTTTTGCTGCAAAAAAGGCAACCTTGATGATTAAATCATCTTTTACATGTTCTACGAAATTTTTATTAAATGGATCTGGCTAAGGGATTTGTTTTAAAATATGGCCTCACAAAATGGCAAAGCATGGTTTTTCTCATCATGTCTATTTTCATTATGTATAAAATTTAGATTATTATAGGACAAGAAAGCACATGCAGCTGTGATTGCATCCACAACCTCTATTTCCTGCACCTTGTCCTATTCCCATTGGCTGCTGCTGGCAGGTATTGAAAAGAAGCAGGTTTTCGTCTGTTGGATCTCGGCTGTCATATGAATCATCCCCAAGGAAGGAGCCCTCAGCTAAGCATTGGTCAGGACGAGGGGATGGATCCTGTGGCTTGTGCTTTCTTTACGGCCGTTTTACTATGAAATTTATTGCTTCACACACACGCACAGAAGTAAATGTGATTTATTTCTGCACAATGGAGGACATCGTTACATAGTTTCATGTTCTTCAGTCATATTTTTAAATTTATTTTGAAAAACCCATCTTTAGTTATAGACTGGTGATTAATGGCAATGGCACATGTTTGTATGATTTCAGTAACACATTAAAGCTGAGAAACTCAGGAGCTCTACCTGAGTTTAAGGTGCTGGCCCCATATACCGTAGGTGGCGGGTTCAAACCCAGCCCCAGCCAAAAAGCTGCAAAACAAAAAAATAATGATAATCAAATCAAATCAAAGAGTGTAAATCTCGTTTCCTCAAACTATGGCCCATGGGCCACATGCAGCCTGCCTAGGACATTTATCCAGCCTACTGGGTGTTTTTGCCGCCGCTGCCTGTCCTGCTTAGCAGCCGACTCATCTAGGGGCCCTCAGTCTGGCCCACCAACCATCTGAGGGACAGTGAACTGGCCCCCTGTTTAATAAGTTTGAGGACCCCGGGTGTAAATATATTAGCTACTTTGTAACAAATGCTTGATATACTTTCCCTAATGTGTATTCTGTATTTACCCTTTTTAATGAAAATAAATTTAGTGTGTATTTTACTGACTAATTTTTAATTGTCATAATACATTATTTATCTATACTTTTCTACTCATGTACCTTTCACACTGTGTAATGAGCATGTCAGTCACTTCTCTTTTAGTTGAGCATACTTATATTACCATAGAATAACCTATGTGACAATTTTTCAGAGAAGACAAAGCCCTAAAATTTAAGTGTATCTAAAGGACGTGATAAAAAGTAGCCCTAAAATATTTCTCATGCTTGCTAAATTATCTTTCTTAAAACCTCTTTTTTAAAATTTAATGTTTATTTAAAATCATAACTGTATACATTTATGGGATAAAATGTGATGATTTGATATACAATGTGGAATGCTTAAATCAAAGTGATTAGCATATCCATCACCTCACTTATTTATTTTTCGTGGTAAGACATTGAAAATTTGCTCTTAGTTATTTCAGAATATACCCTTGCATTGTGCACATTAGGGGAGATCCCACCAATCGCCCCCCCCACCAACCGCTCTCCCCCCTTCCCCTGCCTTCTCCCTCTTCTCTCCCCCCCTTGCTAGACTATATTTGTGTTTTATCATTTGTATGAGTAGAGTTTATATATTGGTTTGTTGTCATTATTATATGCAAAGTAAATAATAGCAGGTATTTGTTAATGATAATTGTGTGTTTGGTATTATACATAAATGAACTCATTTGGCCATCACAACACCCCTCTTTATTGAAGAAGGAAAGGAGTCTCATAGAGGTTAAGCAACTTGCTGGTAGTTGCCCAGGTAGTAGCTCTGGATTTAAACCCTAGAAGTTCAGCCCTAGAGTCAGCATTCTTCTCCCTTATTATACGGTCCATATATGAGAATCATTTAGCTGAATTTGTCCTTGACAGTTATCATCATATATACTTTCCTAGCATCACAAAATTATGTTATCGTCCAAAAGCACAAATAGAATTTAGTTTTAAAGAACTTCAAATGAATAATCATTGTTCCCCATAAAGTAGAAAAGCTGTCCAGCATCCTCTATAGAGAGGCCTCAATATAGCTCACAATTCAGTCAGGTTTTCCTTTTCAAGTTTGCTCATATAATCATCACTTAATTTTCCTTTATGCTTAACTTTTCAAACATCTGAAACTCCTTCAAATTTTCTTTCATCGTTTCAAGATTTATATGATTATTTTAAACCAGAAGGTACTCTGTGACAATGAAAAGATATTATGTTACATTTGAGAAAATATGGGATAGATCACAGTATTTCATTTATATGATTGATTATTCTTTCCCTACAGTGTACTGACACGTGTCTTTTTTAAGAGACAGAGGATGACATAAGCTATAGCCATTCTGTGTGAGATAGTTTGAGGCATCCTACTGGATTTACTAAAGCAGGATCTTCAACTAGTATTTTTAAAAGTTGAGTGTGGAGTTGAACTTGCTTACAAAAGGTTTGTAATATTATAATGCCTAAGGTTGTGCATGCAAGATTACATTTACTTTGTACAAACCAAGGGAATGGCTTGTACATTATATAACTTTATAACTATAATTGAGTATGTTTAGAATTCCTATAATGTATACAAACATTCTTATTCATTCTCATAAGTTCTTCGAGGGGTACCCCAAGTAACTGAAACAGCAAGCTCATCCATCTCTAAAATTCATTCTTACTCTGCCCGTAGATTAATCCATGCATGGCTGTCAGACAAACTTTCCACGCTGATCTTATTGTATTCCTTTGTGCATGGAAGCCGAGCACCCTCTTTCCCAAAGCACAAGTGAAAATGTAGAACTTCTTGTTTTAAACCCACTAGATTTTTCCGTAGAATTCTGTTTTAACTTGAGCTACAAGATGCTGCACACACATGACCATGATTTCCACTCTGACCTTTCCAGGTCTGCTCTCTCTTGAGTTCACTATTCTTGGGCACTGTGACTCTACCCTCCCCCCCCCCCCACTAAGGCTTTTGTATTTGTCCCTGTTAAGGGGAAATCTCCTCCCCAAACTCCCCTTTGTCATTTAGGTGTCCAATTTAGTGTCACTCCTCAGAAACCCTCCTTTGCCCTTCTGGCATGTAAACTAGCTACACCCTTCGTCCCCTCCCTGCCTCCTCACTGTGATTTATAGACCTTATAAGATTAATCTCTTTCTGCAGTCATTTTATTTATATCGATGATTCTTTTTCAAACTTATATAAGTGGCTTCTACATCTACTCCTGATCAGGGATCCTCTCTTTTATCTGTTGTTAATTCCCCAGTGCCCATTGAAGAGTAGGTAGTAAATAGATAACATTGAACTAAACGACTACATATTTTTTGTTTCAAAAATATCTGTATTCATATCCGTGAGGCTGTAGAACAGGCATTATCAACATGATGGATCACAAAAATTACCCTTCACCTCTTTACAGCCAGTGTGAGGCCAAGCTGAGAGGTGGTCATGGGTGTCCTGATTTTTAGTTAAGACTTTTCCTTCAACTGTACCTTGTGTTTTTTATGGGTTTGATTATTTAGGCAGCATCTGTTAAAATTTCACAGTTAAAAAAATAATTTCTTTTCAATCACTACCCTTGTTACACATGTGCAGTCTTTGTAGAAACTTGTCTTCTCCGAAGAATTATGGTAGTTGGGCAAATGCTCGAGGATTTTCTAAAGCAATAAACAGATTAACACTACTGTGGGGCGTACAGCTGTACTAATCGGTTAAGGAAAATACATAATTTGGAACTCGAACAACCACTGCTGTGTAACTCTGGCCGCCTGCGGCAATTATACCCAGGCTTTCCCCAATAAAAGGAATGCTTGGATTTTCTAAAAATTAATTCTAAAAATAGTTACAAGAAATTTCATAATTTTCAATCTGTATACAGCATCAAAATGTATGAGCAGTTTATAATCTCAAGTAAATGATGTAAAATCCAGTACTGATTGAAAGTATCATAATCTTACTCATGTGTATGATACCAAGCCACAGTTTACAATGGTATTTAAGACTCTGCATTTGTTCTTTGGCTTTAGAATTGGTGATATAATTGAAAAACATAGGTATAGCCAGATGCATTCATAGATTTCTGTGAAATGAATGCGTAATAAACTAATGACTTGTTTAACTCATCATTTTAATTGGAAATGGGTGAAGATATAGCGCCTTCAAAATCAACAAGTTGTAGCACCTGTGCAGTGCTAGAGTTTGTAGCTTGTAGGAATTATTGTAATAACAGGACATTACAATCTGACAGACACAGTAGAATTATACAGTTATAGTGGAAGAGCACCCTAAATCAGAACAACCAAATTTTTTCCCAACAAATCCTATTTACCAGTTTGAATAAATGTAAAAGAAGAAGAAGAAATGAATGCAAATCGGAAGCGTCTTTATAACTGCGTATGCTTGTGCTGTGGATTTGGGTTTAGGAATTGGTATAAAACAGGAATTATCTTAAACAGGATAGTTTTTCACATATTTTCTTCCATGCCCTTATTTATTAAAGACTTGTCGAGTCCCTGTTATACACTGTCCCTGTCTGGAAGTATGTGAATCACAAAGACACACAGTGCTCAGAAGATTCTGACAGGCAAACCGACCAGTGTAGGGCTGAATGGTCTCTGTCACCAGCTACTGTCAGTAAACAGAAGCACCTTGTGAGCTTTAATCTCTAGGGATGGGGATGGCTTTTCTGATGATCCCACTTATACTCTATGACCTCGTTTTCTTTGCTAGCAAGACTGGGCATCTGTCAGGAACAGTCTGAAGGTCCATGAACCTTTTTTAGTCTGTATGATTTATACCTTACAAGCTTTAAGGCTCATTTTGAAATCCTGTCTGTCATTCTCGATGCCACCTCTCAGAGTGGGCTCCTTGTCTCTCCTTTGTGTTTCTATAATGCTTGTATGTTCATGGAATTTCATACACCTACTTATTACTACTTGGTTTCCAATTAGGGTTTATGTTGAAAATGTTTGTCCCTCCTTCAATCTGAAGGTTTTTTTTTTGTTTTTTTTTTTTTCAGGAAGAGAGCTGTGTGTCTATCATTTGGTTCCCAAAATACCTGACACAAAGTAGTTCATGCGGCCTATCGAGAGACAGCTGCAGCACCTAGGTTGAGTCTAATCGGCAGCATGTTTTACAACAGGAAAGCACAGCCACAGTAGCTCTTAGGCTAAAACTATGTGCATTATCTACACAGTGGTTCTGAGATTATGGTCTTGGTATCTTAAAACCTTTTAAAAATACAAATACTTGGACCCGCCCAACCCAGTCATAGTGAAGCAGAGACTCAGGAGGTTGGGCTCAATAATCAGATGATTCCAATGCCTACTAAAGTTTAAAACTATGTGCCTCAGCTAATGAATATGTCCATAGTCAACACATTACGTTATACTCAGATCATGTGTTTGTTTTTAACATTTGATTATGAACATAGATCTATCACTTTCAAAGAAAGCAATCCCAATGTCCATGCATTTTCCTTTCTCTGCTTTGATCTACATACGAAACAGAAATGAGTCCTTCTTGCATAAACTAAATTTCCTTTTAGGCTAAAATAGAATTTTCCTTGTCTTAAAACTTGCTTACTATGGAATTCAGACCATTTGAAGTTGGTATAATAGTGTTTTGCTTTCCAAGAAGAAAACCTCAGACCTTATTCTCTTGTAGTTCCTGTTGAATTGTTTCCTGTAACTCTAAATAAATGAGGAAGAGGGAAAGGAGCTGAAGTGTAACAAGTGCCCTCTGTGTGGTGTGTAGATACATATTATAATATCATACTACATATTGAAAGAAATCAGTTCTTTAAGTAAGAGATGGTATCATCACAAATAAAATGTAGGCAACCAGAGCATGAAAGATAGCACATGCAAAATACTTCCAACAATTCCTGCTACAATGTAAGCGTTCAATGACTGTTAGCTGTTACTATCATTGATCACTGAGATATTTTAAAGAGAATCTAAACTCATAGGGAATTATGTGAATAAAAACTTTCCAAATACAAATACCCCATAGCAAAAATTTGTCATAAGTACTTTGCACTTTTAGATACTTCTAAACTTGAAAAAAAAGCTGCATTTATTCAGTGCCCACTTCAATTAACCTTACAAATTGACTTGCAACAGAAGCCTGGCAAGAAAGACTATTTATTTTGCATCTGCCAGTGGCAAAAAGAGAGATTCTAACTATTCCTACTTTGGAGGCTAGAATGTAATGAGAAGTCACATATTTTATTGGAAGGTAATACTGAAAGTATGCTTAGTTAAGCCTTTTATCCACCTTTATCCCATAATAGTTTAAACAGAGAATGTCAGTTCTCAGCTTCAAAATCTCAAATACATGCGTTACCAAATGTAACCAAATTCAACAATGTAGCTTAAATTTATAAGGCTAATCACATGATCTATTTTTACAAAGTTGGCAGGCATCAGAATCCTATTGTATCTGTTCATCCATAGAACGTAATGCTGTTAGGGTAGGACTTAATGTACTATATCACGTACGTGTATTGTTTACTGTGATAGCCATCATATCTACAGTACCAAAAAGAGTACGTGACACATAACAGACCTCAAAAATACTTGGTGAATAACTGAAGAACTGAAATAATTTGTCTGACACCTCATTACGTCAGAAGGTTAATATTTAGCTTTTAAAATTATTTGTAGGAACAGGTAGTATTCATGCCTTGTGGTTTGGAGGTTTAATATTTAAAACAGTTACCAAAAAAAAGTACCATGCGTGTAATTTTGTATTCTTTATTTGGTAGCATGTGTTATTACGATCTTGCATAAGATCGCAAAGTGACTCTTCTTTTAGAAAAAGTTAAAACTATTAGCAAGTTTTCTCTCCTTTGTCTCAATACATGCATGTCCTTCTATATCTTACATTCAAAACTTTCTTCAAATTAGGATAATGGTTTCATGAAGAGGACAGGGGTATTTAGACAGAGAAAGGTAAAACTCCTTGCCACGAGGAACCTTCCTGACCCTCAGTTTCCTCATCTATTAAGCAGGAATGATAATATCAATTTTCTTCTGATGTTTAGTGTCCATCTTATTCTGTTGTTTTAAAGATTGAATAGAAACAAGTAGGTAAATCATCTAAAATTAGAAGCTTTATTTTTTCAGATTCATTTAAAATTTCTTTCCATCTACCCTGAGATAAGACAAAAATAAAACCTTAATAGGTTTTCCAAGAGCAGAACCTCATATTTTAAAGTACAGATATTTCTTTTTTTTTTTTTTTTTT
>NW_003852404.1:23963498-23967337 GCF_000181295.1 Otolemur garnettii | reverse complement strand
AAAAAAAAAAAAGTTATTTACTCTCAAAGACTTAGTTTGTCCCATGTAAGATGAAAAAAAATAATGGTTTCCTTATAGAGTTATTAGAAGAGATAAAAGTACTATAAGGTGAACACTTTGCATAGAGCCCATAACACTTGAGTATTCAATGATAATTCTTATTAACCCTTCATTTGAGCATTATGGACCAAATTTTATGGTAGGTATTTTTTTTTTATTTCTCTTTTTATTATACTCCAAGTTTCATGTCTGCCATAATTGCAATAACAGAAACAGGAAATCTCAGTGTTAACTATTAGGCCTTCAGCATTTTAATACATTTAAGTCATTTTTAGTATTTTCATATGAAGAAGCAGCTCTGCTTTTACAATTATTTTCATACCCACTTTTAATCCAGCACCTTAGGCAGCTTGGCTGCACTATCTAGTGAAGGGGGTTTCTGCACGAGGAATGAAGAGGAATGAAGAAGCTTGACTCTGAGTCTGTGCAGGGGACTGAGGAGCTCAGGGGGAAGTCCTTAGTAAACCTCAGGTCCATGTTTATTATCATAAAACAGGAAGAAGTAGACAAAAGCTATTTCTCTGACCTTAGCACTGATTGGGGAGGACATGGAGAAGATCAGATAGAATGTCTCCATCTTCTTTTTTGCACAACTGCAGACCTTGACTATGACCTTTTCCTCAAGTGTCAAGAGACCTTTGGAATCCAGAGAATCTTTCTTGCCACACCTTACTGAACATTCTTTCTTGAAGGTCAGTTTTCTGCCCTCCTGTATGTACACATCTCCCATGCCATTCTCCTGCCTCTTTAGGACTCCCAAGCAGAAAGAAAGCCTATGATCAAGGTCAGGGATCCAATTTCCCCACAACCTAGACTCCATGCCCACTCTTAAGTGAAGTATTTATTTTATTTTTTTAAGGAAAAATATATTTTGCCACTACTCCTGTAAGTCCTGAATCATTAATTATGTCCAAATATTTCTGGAAATTATCACAAGAATCTTACTAGATGAACTACTTAATAAATGTGGAACCCACTTACCGTTAAGCCCAAATACCTTGCTAAGCCAGTACTTTCAATTGAACAACTAAGCTATTTTTAGCCCACCTTTTTCCATTATTCCTACTAAGAAAATATGTTGATCAAACATGTTAAGCAGAGTGAATTAAGCCAAAGTTTTGGTCAGTCCTACACCATCCGATGTGGCAACTACTAGCTACACCAGTCTAGTAAGCCCTCAAATATGGCTCCTTCCAGGTTGGAGGTTTTAGAAATGTAAAATACACACTAGTTTTCAAAGATTTATCAACATCAATAATTTAATATTAATTACATGTTGAAATAATATTTTATATACTTACATAGAATTAAAATTAATTTTACCTATTTCTTTTTACTGTCTAAAATGTGGCTCCTAGACACTGGGCTCTGTGGCTCAGGCCTAAAGCCTCAGCTACTTAGGAATCAGAGCCAGGAAGATCACTGGAACCCAGGAGTTCAAGGCTGCAGTAAGCTGTGATCACACCATTGCACTCCAGCGTGAATGACAAAGCAAGACTGGTCTCTAATAAAATAAAATAATACATGGCTACTAAAAAGTGTAAAAACACATATATGGTTCACAGTTGTGGTTTACTGGCTCAGATTTTCACAAAGAAGTTCAATCAAAAAAACAAGGGGGTGGATATATATATGTGTGTGATATATATGTAAGTGTGTATTTATGTATGTATATACATAATAACTTTAGATAAAATGATGAAATGCATTACTAGCATGACTAGAAAATATAAAGATATGTACATCAGAGTTTTATTTCAAAAGTGACTGACTAGTGTGTCAGAACTTAATACTTATTGTGAGATTTGTAACTTGATTAGATATGTCAGCTCAATAAAAATTAACTGGAACTTTCTCCAGAATAAATCTAAATAATCTGTCTCCAGAGCCCAGGATATTAATCTAAATGTTAAATTTTAATGAGGAACCTAAAATCTAGCTAAATAGCTAAAAATTTCTTAGTGGGAAGTTATCCAAAAAGAATAAGGGGTAGGGACTTTTAACAAATGTCATAGACAATGAATGTTGTGGGAATACTATGGCAATCTGGGAAAATGATATGTGACCATTGGTGTTGATTAATCTAATGGGTCAACTGGGTGGGACAGCATTAATGTTTTACTCAATAGACTAAGTAAAGCAGGTTTTCCTCTAAAATGTGGGTGGCCTTCATCCAATCAGTTGAAAGGCCTGGACCAGGGGTCCTCAAACATTTTAAACAGGGGGCCAGTTCACTGTCCCTCAGACCATTGGAGGACTGGACTGCGGTTCCTGGGACAAGTCAGCTGCTAAGCAGGACAAGCAGCAGCAGCAAAAACACCCAGTGGGCAGGATAAATGTCCTAGGTGGGCCACATGTAGTTTGAGGACGGCTGGACAGAACAAAAGGCTAACCCTGCCTGTCGTCCTTTGAACTGAAATGTCAGCTCTTTCTGGTTCTACAGAAACCTATTGTACTACAGACTCAAAATAGGGCGTTGGTTCAGCAGATTTTAGACAAGCCATCTTCTGTAATTCCACACGAGCCAATTCTATATAATAAATGTATTTATCTTATCTATATATAATATTTAAAATTTATGTAAGATATATAAACAGAATCAATAAGAAAGAAATTTGTTGACATATCTACCTATTTTTATATGTACATCTACATATATATTTATATTTTTGTCTGGAGAACCCTAACTAAAACAGTGTTTAGAGGTTTAGAAATAGTTGGTTTTTTAATAGCCCAGAGGGTAGAATCCGGCATATTAAAATGAAGACATATGAACAATGATAACATGGGGTAAGGTTAGAGGAGGACCAGGAGGATGGCATGTGATTATGATCTAGGTCCAGTGAACATCACAGTCAAGGTCTCTGGAAACAAAGCCTTTGTTTAGAAAATGAGTGGAAGATTCGATTTGGCCTTATATACCAGAAAAATAAGTTTTTACTTTATCCTGAAAGCAGTAGAAAAAAAGTATTGTTTACTATGCTCGATTTGATTTTAGGTGGCTCATGCTTGTAATCCTAGCACTCTGGGACGCTGAGGTAGGTAGATTGCTTACACTCAGGATTTCTAGACCAACCTGAGCAAGAGCAAGACTCTGTCTCTACTAAAAATAGAAAAAACTTGCAAGGCATGGTGGTACATGCCTGTAGTACCAGCTACTTGTGAAGCTGTGAGCCCAAGAGTTTGATTTTTGATTTTGTTGCTGTGAGCTACAATTACATCATGGCACTCTATCCAGGGCAACAGAGTGGGGCTCTGTCTCAATAATAATAATAAATGGAAGCTGGGGGAATGAACAAAGAAACTACTATAAAACCTACGTGAGATGTTTTAAAACAGGAGAATTAGGGCCAGAAGAAAGAGGGTAGTGAAAACGGGAAGAACTTTGATGTGATATAGTTTGAAAAAGACAAACTTTAATAAATAAAGTGAATCTGGAAAGAGAAAAATCAATATTTGGCTTAGATTAGAGAATAGTGACATCCTTAACAAAAATAAGTGAATATAAATGTGTACATAACATGTATAGGAAGTGACCTGACCATTAGACAATAGGAATTCTTATTTTTTAACTTATCTATAAAGAGGCAGGAGTTATTCCATAGGGGGAAATGTTTTTAATTTAATTGCAGAGTTAATACACAGTTTTAGAATCTTAGGGTTTAAGATTTCTTTTTTTTTTTTTTTAGACAGACTCTCACTATGTTGCCCTCAGTAGAGTGCTGTAGCACCATAGCTCACAGCAACCTCAAACTCTTGGGCTTAAGTGATTCTCTTGC
>NW_003852404.1:23959813-23962605 GCF_000181295.1 Otolemur garnettii | reverse complement strand
GCCTTAGCCACTTGAGGCACAGGCACCAAGCCTGTTCTTCCCTATTCTCCTGCCCTGTTTAATTTTACATTTCTCTTTAACACCTACCACTATTTAAGATACTGCATATTTAATTATTTACCTTGTGTTCTGGCTGTTGCTCCCACTGAAATGTAAGCTCCTTGAGAACAGGGGGTTTTATGTTTCCTGGACTGCTGGGCTACAAGACCCAGAAGAGTTTGTGACCCCGAAGGGGTACAGAAGCGTTCATGATCAGTGAGTCTGTGTTGAAAGAGTGAATGAAGTTATTTATCAGGTTTTTTTATCGAAGAATTTTGAAAATTAAAAACAGAAAAATGTAGGAAAGTTTGAGGAGGAAAGGAATAAAATTGAAATAAAGGTAATATGGTCTAAATTTTAACCTTTAGAAGTATGAGAATTGGATGGAAGCAGAAAATTATAAAAGGACAATCAACTCTCCTGAAATGTACATGAAATAATAAGGCTTCTTAATTTTCCACAGTATCAGCCTAAAAACTTATATCTCAGCCCAATTTTAGGTCAAAAAAGACAAACACATGGAATAAGACCTTTACAAATCGCACCTATGAGTTGCAGCTGCTGAGTTGAATACACCCCTCAGCCTCGGGCTTCTTCTCATTTATCTTCCTTTCTTCTCCTCAAGTGTATAGTTTTTGAGGAAACTTTACAAAACTACTACTATGTATATGACTCATACATGCACATTGCAGAGGATACCGCATAAAACCCTTTTAAATTCTTTCTTTTTTAATCTAGTTTCTTTTAACTGGTTATTAACTTAACAACCTGTAAAATGAGTTTTCCCAGGGATCTACTTCCCACCCTGAATTGGGTTATTAGAATTTAGCTAAATAGAACTAAAAAAGGAGATTGTTTCACCTGCATAATGACCTTAGGATTCCTTCTATCTCTCTGCACATACCTTGTAATTGAAAGATTATCTATCAGGAATCATTGTGTCTATGGGGAGAGCAGATATTAAGAAATACTAGAATCTAGCAATCTTTTCTGTCTGTACTTCATAGAAAGGGATTTCTAAAGTTTTAGAAGAGAATTTCCAAAACCACTGAAAGAAAGATTACAATTTTCTTGGCTTCATACAGTAAATCCCCTTTCTGCAGACAATCTGTGTCTTAATCATATGAGGAGTTGCACACTAAAAGTAGGGATAAAAGTTTGAGATATGGTTGGTCTTTTGACGTCTGGACTCTTGTCAAAATGTACAGCAAAAAGGCCTACAGAAGATTGAGATCTATTTTCTGCCAATATTTCTTTTAATTTCCATAGAATGTTATTAACTCTCTAATACAATAGGAATTTTTTTTGCATCCAAAATGTAACAAAGTTTTTATGATGTTTTATAATTTAAAAAAATTAAATGGGATTTTGTGGGTTGTAAATGACAATATTGGTCTAAAAGTAGAGACTCAGAAAATGGTAAAACTCGAGGATGGGTATTCTATGCTATTCTTTTTTTTTAACAAATACTATTTAACACAGTCATAAAAACATATTTAACAAGTGAATGAATTATACTGTAAAAATTATATATGTGGTGAAGTTGGAAAAAGGTTAGGTTGAATTATCAGTGTCTCAACATGAATCTAAATTACTCCAAGTTCAAAGATGCCTCAAGAGATTAGAAGGATTGGTAGATTATTAGGTTCAAATTCCATAAGAAAAGGTTTACTTATGTGCAGGAGTTTGGTGTGAGTATGGCCTTATCTTAAAAGGAGAGTTACAAATTTGAGTAGAACACCTCTTCATTCACTCATCCAACAAACAATGCTGAAACATTTTTGTCTCTTAGCTGATCTGGGCTCTGGAAATGACCTCATGAAGCTCATACTCCTTTGGGGAGATGGACATTGAGCAATTATACTAGTAAATAAATGACATAATCTCTGTTGGAGAGTGTTTCTTTGAAATAAATAAAGCAGACAAGTATTAAAACGTTCATGATATGAAGCTCTACATCTAGATATGACAGTTGGGGAAGGCCTCATTCTAGAGGTCAGAATTGCCTTAAAAGCAGAATTTGGGGAAGGGCATTACATTCGTCCAAGTGGGCAATGCCACTTGTTTGAACCTTGATTAGGTAATATTTGAGAAATATTTTGGAAATAGAGTTTATGGAGCATGCTGACAATATGTACTTTTTTTTGAGACATAGTCTCACTATGTCGCTCTTGGTGGACTGCCATGGCATCACAGCTCACAGCAACCTCCAACTCTTCAGCTTAAGCAATTCTCTTCCTCAGCCTCTCAAGTAGCTGGGACTATAGGCGCCCGCCACAATGCCTGGGTATTGTTTGTTGCAGTTGTCATTGTTGTTTAGCTGGCCCAGGCTGGGTTCGAACGTGCCACCCTCTGTGTATGTGGCTGTGCTACAGGTGCTGAGCCAATATTTACATTTTTAAATCAACTTGGGGGGTCCTGGAGTTATAGGAGTGAGTGTCGCTGGTGGGCTAGAAAGATAGAATTACGTTTGAAAAGGAGTTCAGATTTGTAAAATGGTTAAAGGTCTGGAAAGAATATAGAGATCTGGAGATACTTGTGAAGGACTTTTAAATCTGCAGAACTAAGAAAGTATCTGGCTTGGTGCCTGTGGCTCAAGTGGTTAAGGCACCAGCCACATATACCTAAGGTGGAGAGTTCGAATCCAGCCCGGGCCTGCCAAACAACAATGACGGCTGCAATCAAAAAATAGCTGGGTGTTGTGGCTGTGCCTGTGGTCCCAGCTACTTGGGAGGCTGAGGCAGGAGACTCGC
>NW_003852404.1:23947787-23959739 GCF_000181295.1 Otolemur garnettii | reverse complement strand
AGGAAGGAAGGAAGGAAGGAAAGAAGGAAAGAAAAGGAAAGAAGGAAGGAAGGAAGGAAGGAAGGAAGGAAGGAAGGAAGGAAGGAAGGAAGGAAGGAAGGAAGGAAAGAAAGAATCTATTGACATAGTGTATATAAAGAACAATGGGTCAGCTGTGGAGTTGGAGTCCTGAAGTATAGCAATGTTTACATATCAGGCAGGGCCATAATTAACAGAGTTGCTAAGCTGAAGTTAATGTATATAAAACAAACTGAATCTAGCATGGAGTGTGCCCACAATATTACTAATATTGCCAATGGGAGCCGCATTTCTGAGTAGGAAGGCATAAAAAAAAAAAAACCAAAAAACAGAGTCTTAATGCTGTTTGAATTGTCCTCCTCATCTAGTAAATTAGATAATGTACCTGTAGGATATATCTGCTTATCTGCATGATTAACCTGCTGGCATGTTCATAGCATTATTGGTGGAGAAGTTATTTCTTTTCCCAAAAGAAATAATTTAGTTTCTTTTAGTGGAAGTAAGCAAGCAGACTTAATTTCTAATTTTAAAAGTATTTCAACTAGAAATGCATAGTGACAAACACACAACGGATTTTTTAATTCTGTGTTTTGTTCCCATTACTCTCCGTATGCGATGCATTCTAGGTCTCTTCTTGTGTTATGATACTGAATCGTGTTACACACGTTATGGAAGAGTTTAAACCTTTCTAAAATACCTCTTCAGACCTCCCAGTCTACTAGCTTAGAAGATGAAATGTGAAAACAATTCTTTTCTCTAATCCTGGTAAATCTGATATCCCTCATCTAACTCCCACAACTAAATGAGAAGTTCCATTAACTGTAGATAAAGATGTCAATGCCCAGTATTAATTCAACCATTATCACAACACTGTCCAGATACAAAGCAGAGTAAATGAGACTGTCCTGAAGGCTTGTGAGCCATTAGTCATAAACCAGCTTAGTGCATCAAATAAAGAAAAAAGAAAATCAATACTGATATTTTCATCTATAACAGCGGTTTTCAACCTGTGGGTTGCAGACCACGAGAACTGTATTAAAGAGCCGTGGCATTAGGAAGGTTGAGAACCACTGATCTATAGACTTTCAGAAATAAACTGCAGATGTCAAAGAGGTATTTTAAAGTGGTTGTTTTTTTCTTTCTTTTTTTTTTTTGTGTGTGTCCATAAAGTTCATAACACTGGTCATATTTGAAAATGGATTTCAGAAAACATACGACAACTACTATATCAAGTAGTCTCCTTGAGATACAAACTTCCTTCAGAATTTCTTTTCTTTTAAAATTTTTCTTTGACAAATAATTATACGTATTTATGGGTACATGTATGTTATAATTTTGATATGTGCATATTATGTGTAAGGGTCAAAGCAGGTACTGAGGGTATCTATTTTCTAAAATATTTACTGTTTATTTGCGTTGGAAATTTTTCAAATCTTCTCTTCCAGCTATTTTGAAATATACAATAAATTGTTAACTATAATCACCCTACTTACAGAATACATGGGATGAATAACTCAGTCTCTGGAAAATGTTAAATGGCCACATAGAATTATATAGGATGGTAGAATAAGGCAACCTCACGGTACTTCCAGTAGCAGCCCTCTGAGCAGCTGAAGTGTCCATTGTCAAGTTCATTAGACTGCTCGTGATAAGGGAGGTGCATTATCTGACTGCGCCTATGGAGCTTCCCCAGAAGGGAAGGTGAGGGAGCATTCTCTTGCCTGACAAATATGGTTCTTCCTTACCAGCAGCTGCCAAACAGATGAGCCACATTTAACAGAGTCAAGGTACACAATGTGAGCTGGACCCAGAACTAATCAGATCTAATTAAGACGGATGTGTTATGGTCCAGTAGTGTTGACAGGGTCGGGAGTCCTGTAGTTTTAAATGAAGCATGTTATAATTAGGATCTAATTGAAAATCTGGAAGTGATACAAAACCTTTACCCTCCAGGGCCGAAGACAAGGCCTGTTTGGGTCCTGGTGTGCACCTTATTAGATTGTGAATGCTCAATTAGACAGTTATGTAAAAAAATTAAGCAAGTTCAACAACAGTTAAATATGTGCAAAGGAGCACTATATAAATTCATATTTGTTCGTATATGATTAAGAGTTGTATCTAAATTTTGGATTGAGAATTTTTCTTTATGTTATTTCTACTATTGTGTTGTGGTTATTATTATAAATACCCCAAATTAAAAGTTTGGTCAGTTGGCTTGGCACCATCTGTTTCACTCATTTTCTTCATATCTAGCGTTTGGAAGTGGTGTCCTCACTATTGTCTAATAGGTTATGTTAAAAAGACTCCTATGTTACAATCTCATGCCACATTTGACAATTTTCCTTGTCTGATACACATCGCTGCAAATTTCACGATTTGCCTTCCTTATTCACATTGATTAATTATTAAACGTATTAAGTACTTTGACACTCTAACTCTGAGTTTGAGCTTATTATAGAAAAGCTCTGCGAGGGTCCCCTCCCCCTCCTTGCCACATATGTAACCATTGAATAATCTAGGGGATCTAGATTCTCCCCTTCACCAATCTGCCCGTCATTCCTAAGACCATTCTTTTACTTTTCCTTTGTCTCTAGAAACTTAGAATTCAGTGTCCTTATGGCCAGTCTTAACTGCATATTCATCAGGAAATACCTTCCATAGATACATCACTTCAGATTTAAAATTCTTCTTTGGTAAAATGCAGTTGTAACAGCTAGCCTTACATATTTTTCAATTCTTCCTATAATGTGGGTTGGAAATAGATCTTATTATTGACAAATAGATCTGATTATTACACAGGATAGCAATGCTAGGGAAAAATTCAGGATAGCATCAAATATCTATGAAATTTTAATTTTTTTTTTGCCATCTCGTTCATTTGCAGTTTAATCTTACAGAAGATCAATCCAAAATGACAAATGATAGAATCAGGGATAAATAACATGTTTGCTTTCTCAGTGTGTTCAGTCTCAAGTTTAATTTTATTCAAGAGGATCTCCCAGACCAGATTATTCACAATACCACTTCCATAGTGTGCCCGACCTTGTCTTTTCCTTTTAATAGAAGTTTGTGGCTTACGACACATCTGCTCACTCACCTTATTACCTGCTCTCCTAGGGAGTGTTTCTGCTCAGGAGCACAGGAACTTAGTCTTGCTCACTGTCATCTCCACTGGCCCAATGTGGCGCACTTAGTAGGTACCCAGGCGAATTTGTTGAATAAATGAATTAAAGGAATGTAGAGTAAAAGTATTTGGCTGGTTCATCCTGAAAACTACATTTGGCATTGTAAACTAATAATTATGTTATAAACATAATAATAAATGTGCATGTTTCCTGTGTGTGAACGATTTGATTTGATCTCAGTAGAAGCCTCTAACCTGAATTCTTTAAAAGGTAGAAATTATTTGATCTATTGGCTTTTAATTGTGCTTTGAATTTTTATTTTTCCTACAACTATACTCTTTATTTTGTAAAAAACAAACAAACAAAAAAAAACTATGCAATTTCTAGTTTGCCAATTATTTGGTGCATACATTTCTTAATTTTAAAAATAATTCTGTTACAAGTTCTGTACTATAATAACAACATATTTAAGCAGAGAGAACATTTGTTGCTCTTGTATTTGAGGTAGTGATGTTTTCTTCCATGTAGCAATCAGCTTGGAGGAATTTATGTTATGAAATTAGCTATGGATTCTAGAAATGTTTTATCTATAAATTGGACACTTATTGTTATTAAATGAATAAAGGAAATTTAATTTAAATCAGGTTTATTGATTTAAAATGTAAGCTTGTTTCTAGCAGATATGAATGTGCAGTTAGAATTTAACTTTTTTCTGATTTTTGTTATTATTATGCTATTATCCATATCAACATAGGGGTTACTTCCAATGTGGACCAATCACAACATAGATTTTTTTCTAGTGCAATTAATCCAAAATTGCAAGCAAAACTATTTTATTTCTACTATTTGCTAGCTTCCCAGATATCTACTTGACATATGATTCCTCTTTTTTAAATACATCACTGTAATAATTATAAAGAATTCTACTAAGAATCATAACATTTAATACATTATAATGCACTATAAATGTATTTTACATCAATTCTGTAGTTTTATCTTTGAAATACAATTTTAACAAGTTTAGATTTATCAGAGAAACAAATTACAAAAAGTGTTAAGGAGTTAGGCTATCCATTAAAATCCTGAAATATACAGTTTATTTCAGTTTATAGTCCAGTGATATTTTAAAAAGCTTTGCACTATTTTCTGAGCAGTACATTTTAAAAGTTGTTTTTACAGAATGGCAGCTTGAATTGCACCAGATGTGAAATCATTTGCTTGTGTAAACACATTTTTTCTTTCTGAAATGTATAAGGTTTTCATTTCACTAAAAAAAAAAAAGAAGAAGAAAGAAAGAAAAAAAGAAGAAGAAAACTTGTAAATGGGTCATGTCTATAGGTTGAACTGGATATCTCAGAAGGGTGCAGGGCTCGGATACACTGAGATGTGATTTACAATCTAAGGTAAACAGATTGGCTCAGATAACACTGGCTGATCGATGTTCCCCATCTCTGCAGCAGGAAATGTCTTGGGGAGGCAGGGGAATGACTTTTTTGCAAGCACTTCCTTGCATTCTGAGCTTCCCCTGATCCCTACTCTCTTTTTTCCTGAAGAATTAGGAACTGAGAGAGTAAACAGTCTCTTTCTTTTGCCTTGGGACATCCTTCTCGGTGTTTCTTTTCTATACATTTCTACATCAGAGGGGGAAAAAAAAAACACAGTTAACTGAACCATTTACCTTGAATTTCATCATAAATATTAAGCTATCTGTCCCAAACGTCCAGGGAAGTCTGGAAATATTTCTTTTCCATTTTTATGGGGTGTTGTAAGTATTTTAAAATGGTGTTTGTAATAAAGGCTCCACTTTACTCTTTAATTGGTTCTGGTAAATGAAAATGGTTTTACTATTGAACTAGTTTTTCCATTCCTTTTGGGAGCCCAAATCAAAAGTTTCAAACTATCTTATTATAGAGATTAAAAGTGTTGTTGAATGCAGTGATTATCCTGGACATGAAGGAATACTGTGTGTTGATATCTTGAGAAGGAAAGAGCTCAAATAATGACTCTTAGATATTGAAATCGGAGCTTCTGGATTCTAAGGTCAGTTTTATTAATTTTGAGTATTTACCATCTATCTTCCTCACCCTGCACCAGGCTCTGTAAAGAATGTGTAATAGAATTTTTACAGCTGTCACCAAAGACACTTAAAACTATAAACTGAAAAAGGCTGCATTAGTAAAATAAATTCAAAGAAAGCATTATAAATACAGTCTAGTTTATTTCTGTATATTTTGCTGTTAAAGGATTTATGTGGTAAATATAAGTTTACTTATTCCTCTGAGAAAAATGATCTCAGATTTATATCTTGTTACTAATGTTAAGCATCTGCGTATCGGTTTCAGTAGCCGTTTGGAGATTAAATACTCTGCAAAATTAATTCTAATTTTAATATTCTCTTTCAGCTGCTATCTTAGAATTTTTCCAGTTTCTGAATCTTCATATAATTATGCCGAAGCTTTTTACACATTTGGTAAAGGAAGTTAGGTCTATTTCCTATAAGCAAAAAGTACATACTTTTCTTTCCATTCTTTGGGGTGTTATGATTCCCATCCCCACATTAATAGCTTTTCTTCTGCCCTTCCATCACGTACTTTGGCAAGTTTTTACCCCTCCTCAGCTACATCTTCCATATCTTCCAATAATTAACAATCCTCTTCTCACCAGATTGTCGGATATATCAAAAGAAATGAAGTGCACATCAGGCCTCTGCAATTTAAAACATTAACACAAATTATTCTTATCTGTTGAATCACACTTCTGAAAATATTTCCTATCATGTCTTTAATTTTTTTTAAGTAGGATTGACTCTTTTCTAACTCTTAAACATAAAGGAATGACTGAATCTGAACCTGCCTCAAAGTATGAGTGAGAACTTGTCGGTGAGTGAATGTCACATAACAATGTTGGAGAAAAATTAAAGTAGGGGGGTCACACCTAGTAAATGGCTAAAACTAAAATCACTGACCACACCTTGCATTGGCCAGGATGTATAAGAAATAGAACTGTCATCCATTCTGGAGGAGAATGAAACACTATGGAACATAGTGTTCCAGCTTTGTAAATAAAATATTCACTTCTATATGTGATTCCATTTGTGTTTACCCGAGAGAAATAAAATCGTATGTTCCGATGAAGAACATTCACAAATATACACAGAGTTACAGCAGGCTGAATTATAAGGATCCATGTCTGGAAACAGTTCAAGTGTACCTCAACGTAAAAATGAGTTAAATGTGGTGATTCATACAATGGAATACTACACAACAATGAAAAGAAATGACCTCTAGAGTGTATATCACATTTGTTTGGGTGAATCTTCCAAACTGCTATACTAAATAAAAGAAGGAACTGTGTTATATAATATTCTAGGAAATGTGAAGTAATGTGTATTGACAGAATGACTGGTGATTGCTCGGGGTGGAGGTAGTTAGGTTAGAGGTAGTTAGGGCATAAGAAACAATACAAACAGACATAAAGAAGCATTTGGCATTGGAGGATGTGTTCATTATGTTGATAGTGAAGAATTCACTTGCCAGATCATACACTTTATTTTTTTTTTATTAAATCATAGCTGTATACATTGATACTATCATGGGGTATACTGTGTTGTTTCTATATACAGTTTGAAATACGTTCATCCGACTGGTTAACATGGCCTTCATGTCATTTTCTTAGTTATTGTGTTAAGACATTTATATTCTACATTTAGAGAGATTCACATGTACTCCCATAGGATAAACCATAGATGTGATCCTACCAGTCACCCTCCAATAGGTAGTTTCTTCTAGGTCAATTATGCATCAATAAAGCTTTTTATTATTTTTTTTTTCTAATGTAGGTTTGGATTGCCGCATAGAGTCCTGCCATTGATACCCTTGTCACTCGTTCTAAAATAAATGTATTCCATAATTAATTCAGTCACTAAGCCAATTAGTTATTTCATTGATACTACTCCACTGCCAGGATAAAAGAAAATTATCATGCACTAAACGTAAACTTGGATTAATTATTCCAGTTTCCTTTGTTTTTATAATAATAATCTCTTGCATTTGTTTAATGCTTTAGAGCATTGAGGTGTTTTTGTCATCTAAAATTTTATTAAGGCAAATGGGAACTAATTAAAAATAAAAACTGAGGACATTAAAAAGTGTTTACCCACCATCCTCTTGGATGGATTGCATGGTTCTTATGAGGACATATGACAGAAGTTTGTTTTCTGTCATTGTTTTTGTCTTACCTGCTCTGCCCCCAACTTTCAGAGATAAATTGAACTATGTTTTGAAGAACATTTCCCAACCTCCTTCCAACAAATCCAGCCCATGATAACCACCGTTCTACTCTCTACTTTCTCTGATATCACCTTTTTTAGATGCCGTATATGAGCGAGGTCATGCAGTACAACTTTCTGTGCTTGGCCTATATCACTTAACACAATGTCCTCCAGGTTCATTATATTGTTGGAAATGACAGAGTTTCTCCCTTTTTGATGGCTGGATAATATTCCATAGCATATGTATACAACATTTTCTTTACTCATTTGTCAAAGACTATAGAATGTCAGTTAGATAAGTGAGATATGTTTAAGTGAACTTCTATAACACAGTACCCATAGCTAATACGGATGTATTATATTCTTGAAAACTAAATTTGGATAAGTGGTAGCATGACAAAAATGAGAACTAGGAGGTAATTCATCTGTTCATAAGCTAGATTTAGTCATTCCACAATGTGTATAAACGTCAAAACATCATATTGTACAGGCTAAATATATAAGATTTTATCTGCCAATTAAAAATCAGAAATAAAAATAGTTTCAAGGTACTGAAATCCATAAGAAAAGACATCAAATTTATATCCTAGATCAGCAAAAATCATAATGCATAAAAAATTGGAAAAAATATTTCTTAATAACTTTGTTAAGATTTGACCTTAAAAATATAAATTTGTATGAATATATAAAATTTCAATCCAAATCACAAGGTTCATTCTATTGTTTCCCTTTTTATGAATATGCAGAAAGGAGTTTTATAATATTTGGCTCATACTACTCTGGAAAAAATAATGCACAAAGATTAGAGAGAGAGAGACCGAGTCTTACTCTGTTGCCCCAGCTAGAGTGTCACGGCATCAGCCCAGCTCTTAGCAACCTCAAATTCCTGAGCTTAAGCAATCTCCTCTTTCAGCTAGGACTACACATGCCTGCCACAACACTTGGCTAATTTTTCTGTTTTCAGTAGAGACAGGCTCTCATTCTTGCTGAGCCTGGTCTTGACCCCTAAGCTGAAGTGATCCTTCTGCCTTGGCCTCCCCAAGTGCTAAGATTGCAGTCAGGAGCCACTGTACCCAGCCAGTTCAATATTTCAAGCAATATTTCTATATTGACCTTGAAGGCACATTATAAATATACTATGTTCAAACATTAAATATATATATATATATATATGAGCTGAACTGTGTACTTTCCTAAACAGTTTTGTTTATACCTGAAAAAAAAAGAGATTATATTGTTTGTAAATGTGCATTAAGCAAAGGAGACCCATGACTGGGTTCAAAAAATTCTATAGTTCATATAAAAAATTATTAATCAAATTAAACACCACACTTAATTATCCATACCAAATTTCCTAAGTGTCTGTGTCATTTTTTCATATCATGTCAGTTGAGGCAGTGAGTGGCATGAATGATACATTTTCTTCTCTTTTTCTGATGAGTTATTTTAACTTCCATTATAGAAGGTTACACAACAATGTAGATGTAAACTAAACTTAACACAGGAAAATTCCTTTCTTTCTTCTCTTCCAATATAACTTATCTAAAAACCACCATTTTTAATACAATACTTCAGTTGTTCCATCAGTTCTTTCAAAGTGAATTTAAAGGGTAAGAGCAGCCAAAGAATCACAGTTCAGTTAAACAGTTTAGCCTGTATAGAAAGCATAAAACAGTAGAGCGCACAATGGGAGGAATGAGGAGATATTTCAGTTTTTTAAAGGGATTTTTAAAAATTATTTTTTTTTAAGTCATAACTTTGTACATTGATGCATTTATGGGGTTCAGGGTACTGCTGTGATATACAATGTGAAATGTATTTATGATATATTTTCTCTGGAAATCAACATGAAAAACATACAAATAAATGTTACAGTCTGATATTTTAAAGAATCTTGACTTCCTTTAAGACAATACTCAAAAGCAGAGTGCAAGTGGGAGAGAATATCATTCTCATTCTCTTCACCTCATTGTGAAGTCCTGACCCATATCAGGTGCCAGCAGTGTAGACGTGGAAATGGTCAGAAGGAGGCAGAGTTGTGAGTGCTGACGGAGGACAGAGTTAGATTAGATTATGTGGACGTGTACAGCATTTATAGTTCCTGCACTGACATTCAGTTCCTGGAATTGTGTCTGGCCCTTTCATTTAACTGTGGCCAAAAATAAACCCTGCATGGAGTATCTGTTCTCATTAACCATTTTGCTTTTCTCCTGAAGGGCGTCTTATGGAATGTAGCTTATATACAAAGACAGTGCTGTAGCAGGTAGGGGAGGGAGCACTGCTATTACAGTCAAAAGAAACAGCATTCTATGCACACCTCCTAAAATACCGTGCTTCTATACTAAGATTCTATTATTATTAGCTTTACAAAGTCAGCATTTTTTTTTATTTTCCAAAATTTATTTCCAGCTCCATAGTCCAATACTGCCCATTTCTTACTTTCTCTAAGTATGCTGTTCTTTAATGTGATTGAGAAACAGCTTTCAGCTTTTGAAGGGAAAGGGGGAAACGTCTTCTTTCTTTATTGTTGTTATTCTATATTTTCATTCCATTGGAATAATTCTGTGTTTTTTCATTAGTATATGAGGGCATATACTAGATGTTTCCGTCTATTGGAATGTATACGATTGTTTTAAGTGAACTAATGAAACAAACCAAGGACAAATATCAATTCACAGACAAAGAATCTACAAAAGGAAAATAATTATGAATAGATACTTACAGTTAGGCCTAGAATTTTAAATTGTTATAAATAAGGGGCCTTCTTTGGCATAAAGGATTCACTTAAAGGAAAGGGTAAACGTGATTACCCTCACAGGAAGTGTCTGTACCAGCAATAGTTTATAAATTGAAAATCTATACACTAAGTCATAGTTTGCAATACCATATAGTCTTAGTAAGATATTTATCTTATTTTAAACTACTCATTTAATTTTATAAGTGGTAGTTTGATTCCGTTTACTACTTTCTTTTATAATTAATATTTTTAAGGTTTTAATTTCTTTTCCTTTTTTTTTTTTTTTTGAGACAGAGTCTCACTATGTCACCCTCATTAGAGTGCTGTGACATCACAGCTCACAGCAACCTCCAACTCTTGGGCTCAAGTGATTCTCTTGCCTCAGCCTCGCAAGTAGCTGAGACTATAGCCATCCTCCACAACACCTGGTATTTTTTGTTGCCATTGTCATTGTGGTTCAGCTGGCCGGGCTGGGTTTGGACCTGCCAGCCTCCGTGTATGTGGCTGACACTGTAACCATTGGGCTATGGGTGCTGAGCTACGTTTTAATTTCTTTCTTTTTTTTTTTTTTTTTGCAGTTTTTGGCCAGGGCTGGGTTTGAACATGCCACTTCCGGCGTATGGGGCTGGTGCCCTACTCCTTTCAGCCACAGGCACCACCCAATTTTACTCTCTTTATGGGAATTTAATGGACATTTTGGATCCAATTTCTTCTTCTTGTAGTTGTTATTGTTTTTCAGTTTTATTTAATGTTTCCTGTGCTGATATTTAAAACAACTTTTCAAATTCAGTACTTGGTCAACTGCATCTCATTTTTATTTTCCATTCTAAACTTTCCTTAAACTTTTGGATAGATAGATAGCATTGAATTGACCATAAAACATGGAAAGAAGTCTTATTATCTCATAAATACCCCCCTTCTAAATACTATGATTTTATCTTAAGTACAATATTTCCTTTAAAATAAGAAGTTCCATTTGACAAATACTCTAATTTTAACTGCTTTGTTTTCAGATATTGGCCCAGCACTGGTAACAATATCCATTTTTAAAATTTATTTGTACCCGTGGAAGAGCTAAAATTGTAATATGTATAATTTTTTTTCTTGACACAGTCTCACTCCATTGTCCAGAGTACTGTGGTGTCAGCCTTGCTCACAGCAACCTCAGACTCTTGCAATTGAATGATCCTCCTGCTTTAGCCTCTCAAGTGGCTAGAACTATAGGTACCCAGCACAATACCTGAGTATTTTTTCTCATTTATAATAGAGACAAGGCCTTGCTCTTGCTCAGATCCTGAACTCAAGGCATCCTCCTGCCTCAGCCTTCCAAACTGCTGTACGTTCTTTCAAGTAAAATATCTCAAGAATGAAAATTCAATGTAGTCAACACTAATATGAAACCAATATATAAAAAATCACATGCTCCTATGAATGATAGAGATAGAACACAAATATAGTCTAGCAATGGGCAGGGTGAGGAGGGAGGGAGGGCAAGGGGGAGGGCGATTGACGAGAGGAGGGCGGGTGTTTGGAGGGAATTCACCTACTGTGCGCAATGCTAGGGTGTTCAGCACACCCCCTGGTGAGAGGCTCTTCTACAACTTGACTTGACCTTGGAAGAGAGAACAACATAACCTAAAAATGTGTATACTCATATCAGTTTGAAATAAAAAATATTGAATTAAAGAATTAAAAGGAAATATTTTTTCCTAAAAGTCTGGGGAAAAATGTGGGTGTATATTATACAGAGGAGCACATTATACATGGCAAAATATAGTATTTCTTTTTTTTTTTTTTTTTTT
>NW_003852404.1:23905625-23947688 GCF_000181295.1 Otolemur garnettii | reverse complement strand
CCGCCTCCCAAGTAGCTGGGACCACAGGCGCCCGCCACAGCGCCCGGCTATTTTTTGGTTGCAGCCGTCATTGTTGTTTGACGGGTCCGGGCTGGGGATTTGAACCCGCCACCTTCGGTGTATGTGGCTGGCGCCTTAGCTGGTTGAGCTATAGGCGCTGAGCCAAAATATAGTATTTCTTAAATCTGCTTGATTTAAATGACGTTTTCTCAATACTCAACCATTCCTATCCTATGCAGTTGTTCTATTTTCATTATAAAAGGTATTTGAAAGTTTTGTACTATTCATATATTTTCACAGTAAAAGGCTTTAATGTATATTTTTCTTCAAAAAAGTAGAAATTAAATTTTCCAATAAAATTCTTCATTGCGTATTCAATTAGTGAGATTCTTCCATAGTATACGAGTAAGTAAAATCCAAATTATTTTCCTTCTCACTAAAAAATAATGGAACGTTTGCTTTAGCAAAGAACTTGCCCTTGTAAAATTTTATTAATTTTTGATTATTTAAAACTCAGGTTATTTACATTTCACCCATGAAAAGAAAGCAAAATCAACATTTTTGACTGGTGATTTGGTAGCTATTTTTGAAGAAATCTAAAGATAAGCTGGCAATTCGTATCAAAACATCCCAAAATAAGAAAAATAAATTATACTCCCTTTCTAAGTAATATTTCATTAGTATTTGCTAGAAAGAAAGGTTCAGTCTTTTCCAAGGGACCATAAAATAGAGGAACAGACGCGTGGAGTACTGAAATCTTCTGACTTCCTAAACCCTGCTTCCTGAGGGAAGGCATATGATCATCTATAATGTAGTTGATCCTTCAGACTTACGAGAGTCAGAGACCATTTTTTAAAAGAAAAAAAAAAAAAGAACATGAAATATAGAGTATCGAATGAGCAAGGCAGGGAAGAAGGGGAAGGCACCTTTAAACCCAAAGGCTTTTCGCTCGTGTGTTGCCGATCCATCATGCCAGCTGGCACGGTTATAGTTTGTTCTCCATAGTCTGTTTTCACAAGATCCTTAGAGACTTCTAACCGTAAGAGGACCTGTTTCTTCCCACTAAGGGATATAGGACATAAACTGACATTTAAAAACCCGTATCACACAAGTCTGTGCTCGTAAATGCAATTTAAACAGTTATCAGCTCGAAAAACATTACTTCCCTATTTCACTTATCCCTGTTCAAATTATTTCATATATAGTGAAATACAATAGCCCAAGACATGGGTCTTTCTTTTTACCCAATTTTCATAGGCTTTCCAAAAAGTACATCGCTTAAAAGTATATGACACCAGTTTGGATTGAAATACCATTGATTAAAAGAAAATCCTAGAAGTTGGCTTATTAGAATACTGTTAGTCATCTGCCCATCTAACAATATAGTTATTAGTAACAAAATCTCACCCTATTTCCATAAAAGAAATTACGTCTGAATATTGAAAACAATTTCTGTCCTGCTTGGAAGAATGGTGTTTTGTTTACACGAATCATCCATTTTTCATTTCTTTCTTCCCACGGGAGCTAACATAAATCAAAACAACTCAAATGTTTTTAATTTCAGTGTGAGATCAGCAGCTGTTCCACAGAACTCCAGTTGCTGCAGAAGAGGGATTTTTTGTGTCACAAAGGAGATAGACAATGTAGCAGGATCTGGTTACGTACATGATACTTACTGTGCATATGCCCATTAGAGATTATAATAACAAAGAATTGTGTTTACTTAAACTCCCAGTTTTGCAAAAATCAAACAGTTATGTAACTGTCCCTATAGCACTGTGAATCATGGTGGTAGAGAAATGTAATCAATTAGGGACAAGCTCTTTTGATGTACTCTATAGTGGGTTGACATAACAAATGACCCATTGGAAAGCACTGGGCTAAACTACACTGCTTAAAAGGAAATTGAGTTCAAGTGAATATTTCCAACAGTTTATTTTGAATGTTTATGCTTTATGCGGTTTCTAAAACTGTGCAATTAGGCTATCTGCTTAGTTTTCCAGGGTAAGGAGAAGTAAATTCAAGAGTTTCTTCTGAAGGCCAACCACATCTTGTATTTGAAAATGGAGAAATAGAAAAACAAACCTATTAAAATAAAAGCAGAACTGAGAATTATCAGACTTTGGGATTTTATGAGACTTAAGAATTAAATCTGCCTTCAAGAACTATAACGTAACATTTTCAATTACCTTGTTGTAAATTCATGGCTTTAAAAACGACTTTTCATAACATTACGTGTACCAAAAAGAATATGTACTTTTTTATGTTTTACACTTTGAACACCTTTGGAGTTTCTACAAATGATGAGGTATAATAATAAACAAAAAGACTATGGCAGATTTGATTTTGATTTAAAGTGAATAGCTTCATAGCATTAGCACTGGTTTCTGAGCCTCTTTAAAATTTAAAATCTCTCTGAAATGAGACTCATCTGAACCCCAGGGCCCATGGTCTGTTTTATTATAACTTGAACTTTAAGAAGAAATTTGAACTGGAACTGAACGAGTCTACTTAAATTCCTTTAAACGAGGCTAAACGTATTTTAATTAGAAATCTATATGGAGTTTGCTTCCTACCCATCCTACACAACCTGTCCAAGATTGGATAAGTTAGATCTAACATAAAGGCTTGGTTCAGCCCCGATGGCCCTCAGGTTGTTCCAACAAATATATGTTCCTTTTCTTCTAGAAACTAAATAGTATCTTCAAGTTGCCCTTCTGTTGCAGAATCTACATATAAAATGTTGCAATTAATCATTTAAGTCATATGTACCTGGTAATTGACCCAACTGTGTCATTCTAAATGTCAAGTTATATAAAAGATGATTCCTTTACATATATTTTACTCTCTAAGAAAATTAAATATTGGCACATTACAAGATAAGTTTCATTTTATCTTTTAAATAAGGCAATAAATGTGTTTGTGTCTGGACTCATGTGTCTTATGTTATGCTTCTGGCAAAAAAAAAAAAAAAAAGACAGTTGGATATGAAGGATCTTTCCCCATCCCCATAGAATCAGTTTGAAAATACTACGATTTTATTCTTGAACTTCATTGTCAAAAACTAGATTGGATGTTCAATCACAGTTACTGAGCTAGTAGTATAAATTTCCTACAGGCCTGTGTCTTTTTCTCAAATTACCTTTTCCAACTATATGTATTGTCTGTCTATACGTTACCCTAGCCATTTTAATTTTTAAAGCAAAACTTAAGATTTAGGCATATGGAATTTAGTTCCACCTTTATCTAAATGTACCAAATCCATAATCCCCAGAATTTGCTTATTTTGTTAAAAACAGTTTTTAAAAAATTGTTTTGGTAGCTACAAATAATATCTATACAACAAAGAAACAAAACAGGCATTTCAAAGGGTTATTTCTAAAAGCGTGGAGCTGGATAATGATTGATTGATCCATTCATTCAATTTTTTTCAAGAACTATTTGTGTGACAAGAGGTGTTCAAGACACCATTATGTTCAGTACAAAATTATCTGAACTGTTTTCTTATATTGTAACTTTGAATTTCAACTTAAAAGAACATTTGTTGTTTCTACAGTTCCAAACAAAAGAGAACAAGAACAAAGAATCAAATATTCTTAATTTCCCCAAAATCTATGTTGTAGGGTAGATAAGTATTTTGTCCTTTCTCCAAATGTTTAGTATAAGTGATTAAATTTTTTATTTCTATTGGAAAACTTGCTGTCATTTGTACTGAGCTATCAAAGAAATATATATGATTTATATATGATTATGGAGAGTCCATACAGTTTGAAAGGATAACAACCTTTGTGAACATTTATGGTAATGAATCCAAATGTGCCTAGAATTCACAAGCATTTATTTAGCAATAATAAGCATACACCTACAACAAGCTGATACTATGCTCAGCACTGAAGATATTAATGTGATTGAAATAATCCTTTTTGTTGAGGACTTATTCTCCACTGGCATTTTCCAAAGACATAGGGAGAAGTATAGTATTAAAAAAATTACCATAGCTGAAAAGCATTATATCACTTTGTTGAGGAGGTAAGAAATCTTTGGCAGAGCCAATGAAAAAAAAACTAAAAAGGACAAGTGGAAGGTGGATCTTGAAAGATGATTCTGAGGGTTACCAGGAAAAGAAGGGAAATTGTGTCTGGCATAATAAATAATATGGGAGCCAAAAAATAGTATTGAAAGAGTGGAGAAGAACATAGAAAAAGAGATATTTTGTTGTGGGTTAGAGTGTGAAAGTCCCAGTATACCATTACTAGGTGCCAGTAAGGTGCCAACACAGTGAAAGTTTCTGTCAAGAGAAATTAAGAAGGAAACAAGAGAAAAATTTAAAGCATGCTAAGCAATGTTATGGTGTTCAGTCAAATTTTGAAGCTAAGTGATTGGGAGCATTGGATTTTGAAGAGTTACGTTTCATTGTGGTGAAATTAGTAATCACTATGGAATTAATACAATTAATATATTGGGGACACACAATTTAGATTAGCTGGAGTTAAGTCTGATGTCCATGTTCAAATAAGTGTTAGACTTTCATTTTTCAGAAACCTGAAGCCCGAGTTACAGATAAATTTTCCACATAGATGTTGGAATCCTCTAGGATAATGGTAGGGATGATGTAAGGAACAATCTAAGGATAGTTCAATATCCTCTGCTAATGTGGGGAGTTACCAGGAGATAATCAAATGATAAGGAGCATAACGAGATGAGACATGGTTCAGAAAAGTAAAATACCTTTGAATAAAAATAGAAAGGTAGTGTTCTAGAAGTAAAGAGGCAGCCCAAAATCAGTGTGGACCCTACTTTTCAATCCCTAGGACAAAGAAATGTAGAAAATTAAGCACTGTTTGTTTAAGAAGGTTACAGGATTTGTTGTTCTTTAAATAGAGGCATGTTTTAGTTAATGATAAGATAAATATGAACCTCTATGGGCAGTATGAGATGTATTAAATAGGAGAAAGGGACTTAAGTATCGTAGAGATCAGGTTTGAAACACCAGGATTCCTTACGAGACCACAGACATAAAGGACACAAATAGACACAGAAAGGAGGAAATGTTGGGTTTTCCACTAGAGTTTCCGTGATCCTTTCTTTTGGTCCTAGTGTCAGTGTGCGCTTTAGGGAGGCCATTCAACAGTTCACACTGTGTCTCTTTCTGTTCATGAGAATAAACAAACCTTAGCCCAAGTGAAATGACCTGCTCATTAAAATGCCCTTTGGTAATAAAAAGCATTTTCACCCAACAATATAAGTTATTTTCACGTTATGAAACAAAACTTCAACCTGTTTTCCTAGAAATGTTCTTTCTTCAGTCATAATAATTATTCCTTTCATATTATTTCTGCCCTCCATAAAATGCATAGTAGTTTAAGCAGAATAGTGGAGTGAAAGGATAAATCAGGCAGCTCAGCTGTTGAGCATTATCTACAGGCCCAGCATAACAGCCTGATGAAACCCTAGCTTATTCTTCTCAAGGTGGAAGGAGCCACAACTGCGTCCGAATGACAACAGGGACACGGTGACAGTGGGCAAACATTGCACCAGTGGGAAACTCAGAGGTGTCCATTGCTTTAAAAGTTGATTTATCTTCCACTGATGAGACACTCAAAGTGAGTCTGATTTCTTACATCTCTGTCTCTCTCCTCTCTATCACCTACTCTCTCTCTCTCTTTCTCTCTCTCTCTCTCATACACATGACATATTCTGGCTAGTGGTATGTAGTGGCTACATTTTTACATTTTGGTATGGCCTTAATGAAAGATAGACCAAAACACAAAAACGTATGGTTTTTCTTCTTGAGAATATAGCCTTGAAATCCAGAAAAGGGACACTGCCAGCAGTGTGACATCATTTATATTTTTATTATCATTTTAATAAGAACAAGCACTTTTAATGTACCTTCACACATCTACTATGGAAGATACTGAAACATTCCAGAGATTAAACAATTTTTTTAATCATATAGAAAAAAATAATTTCACCTGGACTTAGATTAAATATTCTGGATAATTTTTCCTTTCTCTTGAAATGTCATGGTCTCTTAACTGGAAATCCCAATTTGCATTTCATAGAAAGGCATACGTTATTTGTTATTTTATTATAAAAGTATCTAATGTTCTTGTCTAAATGTAATACCATTTCCCAAAGGGTAAAAAGAACTAAAAAAATTTTTTTTTTTGTTGTGTACTAAAATTGTTGCAGTATACAACTGAGAAGAATAACATGCATGCCTTTTATGGGGCTCCACACACTTTGAATGCTTCCTGAAATGAGTAGAAATTGGAGGAAATATAGCATTATAAAAGGACAATAACAGGTGAGGAGAAATAAAACACCCGATGTTAATAACAGTAACATACAGGCCCAGAAAGGGGAAGGTCATTTTACTGGGCAGCTGTAGATACTAAAGTAAACTGGTCCAGTAACAGAGGTTTGAATGTAGGGAAAGATTGATTGTTTCACAGGGCTTCTACATCTGGCCTTCTTGACTTCAAACATTTCCAGATTTTTATCCATGATTGTAACTGGGAAAACTCTGTTCTCAAGTTTGGAATTAGGAAAACACAAACATACAGCACTGTACATACACATCAAAAGAAACAATAAGTTTAAAATATTCTGAGGTAAGAACATTAAATATCAGCTTATGATTTTTTTGTCACTGTAACTTTTTTCTTTAGTCACTAAAGATTATGCTTTAAGGGTAGAAATACTGTCTTTCAACTTCACATGAGTAGTTATGACACTCCATCAAAGATGGTCATTCAGAAAAAAATAAAATCTGAGATCCTTATAAAGGATTTCCTTAGCATCAGAAGTGGTGTAATAATAGTAAATTATAAGTATCAGGGGAATGGACTCGCAGGACTTTTAAACTTTTCAATGGGAAAAGGAAATGCTGTTTCTTTTTCCTATGATTATCAGCTACAGACTTTGAAAATTAAGGAAGATTGGATTTTTTACTTTCAATAGAAAGTATTTAAGAATCTTAAAAGTAAATTCAATTAATTTACTTTGTCATAGAGAGTTGAATTTTTATGAAATTACTATTTAGCATTAAGTCATATCACCTTACATATACCTACACAAAATAGAACTGGGTATACTGTGGTCTCACTTTGACCGGGATGTTCTCATGTATATTCCTCTGAACCAATTTCCATCAACCATCTGTATAAGAGATGACTACCTAGAAAAGAAACAAAAATATAGCTACAAAGAGATGTAACAGTCACTACTCTAGGAATTACAATCCCCAAGTTAACAACACAGAAATATTGGCGTCAAAATCTAATATTAATATGTTTAATTTGCTTTCCCTTTCTTTAAATTCAGCAAATTCAATGAATTGAGGAGGGCAGGAATAAAACTTTGCAAATGAGGAAGGTGGGAAAAACTAAACCAGGTAAAGAAGGGAAATGAACAGGATTACGGGTCATAAGCCCTGGAATAAGATACGTTAATGTGCAATTTTGCTGGTATTACCCTTGTAATATTTACAGAAGAGGAACCATCTGGAAGATGGGGTGACCATTAGTCACTGTGTTTCTCATTTGTCTGGTGCCTGTGAAACACATTTGTGAATGAAAATGCAAATGACTAAATAATGTGTCCTTTCAATATGTTTGTGATAGCATTTTTCAATAACTTCACCAACATGGGAATATGTTCTATATAGCAATAGAAAGTAAAGAATTGCAGAGTTTGCATATGTCTGAGGGTGACTAGGGACCTCCCCTCCTGTGCCATATGTGACTCAAACTAGGCTTGTTACCCAGACAATCGCCAAAGCAGCGCGATTGATTGGTTATGCTATCAGATTGAATGTCTGCATTGTAGACAAAGGACAAAGGACACACCTAAAATAAAGAGCAAAGTTACGTGAACCCAAAATATTTTCAAACCTAGCAATTTTTATATATTTAATTCAGATGTTGAACTAGTCTATTATCTATCTTCTCCAACAAAAGGAAGAATTTAGTGTGGCCATTGAATGATGTCAGAGTCTTAATTTTTTTTTATAAGATATAATAACTCATTGTGCTCCAAAAGTCTTCCCAAAATTGGCATGCAAAAGGACATATATGGAAAATTATGTCACCACTTGCAGGCAAAAGATGATGGAAAAATGTTTGGAAAAGTACCTTGTGTCTTGATCTCATTGTGATTAAACTTTATATACCAGAGTATAAAATGGTTTATACCCATCTTTAAAAGTCATGTGGCATGGAAAAAAATAGAATATACTATATAATGAAATCCTTATGATTATATGGAGTTTATAAAATGAAAATATGTATTTTCTGTTGAGGTATGAATTGTGATATTACTATTCCAATTACGCATAATACACTTTGTGTGTGTGTGTGTATTCTTTCAATATTCATTTTGAGATTATCACACTTTTTCCTCAGTCAACCTTTGGGAAATGCCCCCACAGGGGTTTAAAATCCATTTATTTCTCATACTTCCTTTCTATTTCTCAACAACTTTAGAGCAAACACATAGAAGTTTAAATGCAGTTGAGCCATTAAGGTTGGTGGTATAAGGGTCCAAGGCATTTTAAGAATAGAAAGAAGTTTCCAGTCCTTTGAGGTTGAACTGGATGTTCATTTGCTTCTGTGGTGATGTTTAATGTAGGTAAAATATTGGAATCTTTTAGTCAAATAGATTATAATTACATTTCCACAAAGTATTTCTTCAAAATATGAACAAAGTAGAGAAAATGATTGGACATTGAGAAGATGGCACTGGGAGACATGGGGCAAATAAGCTTCTTGACCTACACTGTGAAGTGTCCCCAAAGTATGACATAAATGTTTGCGAAGCATTTCATGTGAAAGTTGAAATAGACCATTTCTTTATCCATAAAGAAATGAATGTCCACACCCTTTCCTAGAGGTGCCAGTTAGATTTTTCAGGAAAAATGTTGATGAACGTCAGATTCGCTCTTTCACTATGATACTAGCTAGCATTTACTTAGGGGAGTGTTTATTATTCAACTCTTTCATCTTTTCCTTGCTTTTATTTCAGGACACTGGCTTTATACTGAAGTAGTAATGACTGAATTGTTTATATATAGCTGGCCTTTAATTCATTTGCCAGAATAGCCCCAAATAATGCAAAGGAAATGGACGTGGTTTCCCCCTCTTCTTGTTATACTTTGGGATTGTGTCTCATCTTTCCTTTGTTTTGTCTTTCATTGTTTCATGCAGTTACATTTTGAAATGTTAACATTTAAGTATATATTAGTAAAGTAATTATGTTTAAACACATTTACCCCTTCCTCTCAAAGATCCAAAATATTAAGTTCACAGGATCTGATTTCTTGGAATTCTAGGCCTTCTATGTGTTAAGTTATTGAGAGACATACTGAGAGACACAAGGGTTTAATGGTCTTTGCAAAATATTACCCAATTTCCTGTATCCTCTCCCTTAGGATGAATTTCACAAAACTTCTGCAGACCTAAGGAAAAATACAGGGTTTTGATATGTCTCCTTGGCCCTGCTTTCTGTTTTACTACATAGCTTCCCCGAATGGTCCCATGATCAACTACTTTCGTGCCTCCAGGTCCCAGGCAAGACAGGACCATGACGGGCCAGATAACATTCCTTGCATTGCTAATTTTAGACACAGATTGAGTGTTATGGTTATAATGAGACACTAGTGTTCTGGGTTTAAAAGACTATTGTATGTGAAATAACTCTGTAACCTTTGACCTATTTAGTAATGCTTTGGGAAATTACAATTATATACAGGTGCAGGCAATATGTTAAGAACAACATTGCAAAGGTTGGTTTGCTTTTCTCAGTGTCATGTTCTTCCATGGGGGCTATAGACTTTACGTAAACTGAGTGTGAGATTTAATAACTCTTCCTCTTCCTTGCTGTTTATTTTTACAGCTAAAATATGACTTTTGAATAGCTTTAGTCATTTAGCTGTATGTAGACTTCTGAAGAAATGTTTTTAAGTAACCTGTTGATTTATAAATCACTGGGAATGTGAAAATATAATTTTCAATGTGTTCAGTTATTCAAAAGTACCTAATATATACATAAAAATCAAATGAGCTACTGAAACCAGTTTGTACATATAAGTAGGGATAGGGAATGTTAAAAAATGGGAATAATATGAAAAAAAAGTGATGTGGTTAAATTTGTGATAAGACTATCAGCCTTATTTTCTCACCTGTTCTAAATATTTTGATCATTAAGTTAACACAGGTAGCATTTCATTCTCTTTATCCGTCGTTTGACCTTATTTCTATTACAGGGGAAGACTGATGAGTTAAGATGATTGATTTACAGCTGTGTGTTGTTACAGTTTCTTTAGCCACAATCTCCCTTCAATAAAATATGAAAAGTCTTCTAGGTACAGCTAAGCTGTATGCTAAGCTTTGCTGATTTTATACTTAGCTTGATAATTATTTTTATGATGATTCTAAGTCAAGATCACATTTAAAAACTGGACTATTCTCTTTTCTTAATGCTTCTTTGCAGCATAACCAACTCCAAAATTGAGGCATAGTTTAATATTATGCTCTACAAGTTATTTTGACTACAAAAGATACCATTTTTTAATAGTAAATAATAATTTCTATTTATTTCTACCTGTGCTCTCTTAAAGAAACTTAAGAAATGCTCTGTTATCACATAACCTATGAGCAATGATTAATTGTGCCAAGAAGAAATAGGCACATAGGTTGAAAATTTATTTAAGGTCTTCTCCCTCTTCCACTATTCTCAGGGCCTCAGTTTATCACAAAGCAGAAATCTAAAAAAAAATTCTTATGTCTAGAACAGCAAACTGGGTAAATGCAAGAGAAATATTTATTCCAAATTTGATCATATATATGAGACCAAATTTGTCTATATGGATGTATATGTATACATATATATGATGTATATGTGTATATGTGTGTGTGTGTGTGTAATATAGAAATCATCTACCAGTATTCCACAACTTCAGAGCAGAGGGCAGTTTTAATAACCTATGAGCAAATGTGGACCCTCCTTGATACTCATTCCTTGAAAATTTATAAAATGCTTACTTGGAGTTAGCAGAGTGAATGGGAATATGGGAGAGATAAAAAGAGCAAAGTGAAGTTTTCCTAAGCTATAAAACTTTTTTTATATCCTAAATGTAATAGCATCATGCCTGAAAACATTTAATATACCAATCGGTATTGTTTTATTTAATCAGTAGTGTCAGGACTCTCAGATGAAAAATATGTGAAAAAATATAGTACAGTTGAGCCTTGAGACTCAGTAAAGAAATAGAATTTTCAGAGTCTCAAAACGAATTAGGCATGGCTGAGGGACATACCTGTTAGCTGCATGTGAAGAATTATTTAGAATTACCCTGTATGTTATTCAAAAATGGCACTGAATTTACAAATAGGTACATATTATAGACACATATTCAAGATTTCTAATCTTTGGAAAAGATATCTAATTTTGTTCCTTTCTGGTTTAGCTGTGTATCAGTTTCCCTTTAGAAATAATACTAAAATATTCTAATCAATATGAACCGTTACTACCTTATATGTGTGCAACTACATTTTTAACATTTTAGTATTAGTTAAATATTCTCCAAGTTTCAGTGATCTCTTCCTTTGCTCAGGGGTGCTCACCCTTATTTTATGGTTTTAAATTATGTGAAAGTAACTATAGTGTCCAAAGATCTGCATTTCAGCTACAGTTCTTCATCTTACCTGCTGAATTTAATATCCCTTTGCTCTCTGGCCATATCCTCTTGAGGCCCAGCAGAAACTCTATGTATCAAAAACTGACCCCATCTTTCTAATGCCACATCCACCTAATTCTCCAAGTCAAAAGCTTGGAATCTTCTTAGACGTCTCATTCTCCCTTGTCCCACAGGTTCAACCATTTGAGAGGTCAACATATTTTACCCTGTAAATATTTTTCATTCCTTGTTTTCCACTTCTCCTGTCACTTCTTCTGTTCACACCCTTGTCACATCTTGCTTGAATGTTGTTCTCATTTTCCTACCATGAAAGCCCCACAGGACAGGATCTTATCTGTCTCATTCACTTACATCAGTCCCTAGTGTGTACAAAATCTTGGTTGAATGAACAATTGGATCGAGAGGGGCATTCCTTTTTTGGTGCCCACACACATCTTGCTCATTCTTTACCCTTTATCTTGAATGTCTTTTACTCTGTTCTTCACCTTCGCATATCTTCAAAGTTTAATGAAGATTTCAACACCTATAAAAATTACTCTATGGCAGAAGAAAAATAAAAATCATTTAACATAGAACATTTACACTAGAATGTTTATCGAAGCTCAATTCACAATTGCTAAGATGTGGAATCAATCCGAGTACCCACTGACACGTGGATGGATTAATAAACTGTCGTCTAGGTATGCCATGAAGTATTCAGCCATAAAAAGATAGACATTACATCCTTTGTATTAACCTGGATGGATTTGGAGAACATTCTATTTAGTAAAATATCACAAGAATGGAAAAGCAAGTATCCAATGTGCTCAATGCTAATATGAAACCAGTAGGTAAACAAATACACACCCACTAGAGAAAAACACAATTAAATAGGGGGAGGGAGAATGGAGAGCAGGGAGAGGAAGGGAGGGGAGAGAGACTGGTGTGCTCTCACCTAACAAGCACAATGGAAAGGTATATGGCACACCTCGTGGGTGAGGGGCTCAACTACAGCTTGGATTCTACCTAACAAATGCAATAATGTATCCTAATTGTCTGTATCATCATATTGATCTAAAATGAATTTAAAAAAAAAGAAATTTCTCTCTGAATATCCACATTGGTCTAAATACCTGTATTTCCCAGCATGGACCACATTTAATTGAATTTATAACTTGATATGTCTACCCTACCTCTGGACCACTAACTCCTTGAAAAGGTTCTTTGTTGTTCACCTTCATATTCCAGCACTAGTTCAGGGTCAAACATATACTCAGTACCTATTATTTCCTAAGTAAACAATTACTGAACAAATGAATGAATGCCTGCAAAGAACATCCATTTTGATGCCTCCTGCCATGCACATAAAAATCTGTCAAAAATAATTAATGTCTTTGAGGTATATTACTTTGGGTATCTTTTTGACATTTTTAATTATTTTTATAGAGATGGGGTCTTTCTCTCTTGCCCAGGATAGAATTCAGAAGCATCAACATAGCTCACTATAACCTCAAACTCTTGGGTTCCAGCAGACCTCCTGCCTGAGCCTCCTGAGTAGCTGGGACTATAGGCACGCACTCCATGCTGGGCTCATTTTTCTATTTTTGGTAGAGATACAACCTCACTCTTATTGAAGCTGTGGTCCTGAACTCCTGCCCTCAAGCAATCCTCCTGCCTTAGCCTCCCAAAGTGCTAAGAATACAGACATGAGCTGCCACTCCTGGCCTGGTTTGATATTTCTAATGCTCAATTGCTTCATCTGAAAAGTAGAAAGTTTGTTTGCTATATACCAATTTACATCATATAAATGATTGCAATAATTTTCAGTTGTGGAAAGTTGAATAAATCTAGTTGTCAATAAAAGAGAGCACACAAGAGTATAAAATCTGCATTAACAATGTTCCCAATGTGTTACTGACTGAATAGCTCTCATTAATTTTAGATTAAATTCAAAGCAACATAGTAATGAGAACAGAACATTACAATGCAAACTTCCATATCTTCTACAGAACGTTTCTTTTTTCTTTTTCTTTTCTTTTTTTTTATTAAATGATAGCTGTATACATTAATGCAAACATAGGGTACAGTGTAGTGTTTTCATACATGATTTGAAATATTTTCATCAAACTGGTCAACATAGACTTTGTGTCATTTACTTAGATATTGTGTTAAAACGTTTATACTCTAGTTCTAGAAAAGTTCACTTTTACCCTTGTTAGACAGACCATATAGGTGATCTTTCCAGTCACCTTCCTTCCACCCATCCGCCCTTCTCCCCTCCCCTCCTGGCTTACATTATTTTTTATAGTCGTCTCACACCGTTTTTTATTTTTTCTAATCTGAAAAAGATTTTTTAAAGTTCCCATTACTGATATAGAATAGGTGAGGTAGAAAAGATATTTCAACAAAATAAAGAGATAAATTTTATTTACAAATATGTATTTTGTTGGTAATGGATTTCTTCAACTTTTATACTTAGCCCCCAAACAGATTGCCTGTATTTTAACTCAATCTAAGCTTTACTGCTTTAAAACAAGAACACATTTTATCCAGTTTGTTAACCATGAAAACTCAATATCCACCTATTGCCTTCCAATATAAACATCTATTTAAGAAAAGAACATCTATATTGGAAATTTGGTATTCGTAATCTATTGTGTGGTGTATAACTCTTGCTATTTGAATATTGTCTGAAAGACAGAGTTGCAAAAGTCAGAATGAAATGAAAGGGCAGAAAACCATGTGAAGATACAAGGAAAACCTTGAATCTTTATTTCCACGTTAATCTTAGTTTAAACCATGATTCCTGTTCTTAAACAGCTGTGGTTAGTTGTATTTCATCCACTTTCTCTGTTCTGTGGGTCTAGAAAGCAGATAATGAAGGTTTTTCTACCAACATGTGTATGTGCTGCATTAAGTGTGTTAGATTTATTTATTTTTTCTTTTTTTTGGCCGGGGCCAGGTTTGAACCCACCACCTCCAGTTTATGGGGCTGGCACCCTACTCTTTGAGCCACAGGCGCCAGCCAAAGTATGTTAGATTTTTAACATACACCATAGGACCTCTGGGAGTTGACTACCCAAGGGATTGTAACAGGTGGCCAACAAAAGGGCCTGGGCCTACAGTTCTGATACACAGGTGTGGTGCATGTCCCATCTTTGAGGCGTAGGTCAACATAAGCAGGTGGTTAATGTAGGAAGATGTTCAACTGCGGAGGTTCCACTGTGTATATAGATTCTGCATAATTTCTGAGTAAAGTAATCACAAGCTGATGCTCCCTATTTTCAATGTCTTCCTTAGGGTGCAAAGATTCCATATATTTTAAGGATTCTTTATTGTTATATATCGCAAATTTTCTTTTTCTGTACTTTTGATGCTTTCTCTTCATTTCCCTGTCACATTTTAAAGCATCTGGCATATTAGCAGTGCTCTGTAAGTGCTTTTTTTTTAATTTTCATTTTTTTTATTAGATCATAATTGTGTACATTAATTCTATCATAGGATACAGTGTGCTGCTTCCATATGCAGTTTGGAAAACTCTCATCCAACTGGCTAACATAGCCATCATGTCTTTCTCATAATTGTTGTGTTAAGACATTTATATTCAACCTTTAGACAAATTCACGCTTACCCTAATCATAAGTGCATTTGAATGCTAAAACACAGACCTTTAAAAACTACATATAGTCCTGTTTTTCCTTTTATACATGCGTTGTTTAGCATCTTGATACCACAAGACACGAAACACAGCAACACGCTCATATAACAGTGTAAAATTAGGTAAATTTTAAGTCACATATTCACTTGATAATGTACTCCAAAATCCATATTTCAAAATATATTGGAAGGTGATTAATTTTAAAATGTCGATGATAAAGATCTTGATTTGTACTTGTGGGTTATTCAGTCATTTAGTTACTTAAAAAACATGCATTTAGTAAATCCAATATGCCAGATGTTCTTATAGATGCTGGACATCGTATTAAGTCGTGTAATTCTATAAAAACCTGTCCAGGCCCAGGCAAAACTAGTGAGAAAATAGGAAAAGAAACACACACATCCATCCATCGATAAATACATACACACACCTCGGCCTTACTGAGGAAGGAGAGCTAATTCTCTCTGAGAGTTTAAGACAACTTTGTATCGGAGACAGTCAGTCACTTGAAGGATCAATAATAGGTATTTGCTGGACAGGAAAGAATGGGAAGCTGTTTTAGGGATATTAAACAAAATATTTTCAATAAGTAACAGAAAACCAGCAGTTTTCTTATAAATATCTTTATATTTTCCCATATAAAAAATTATGCAAAGCACTTCATTATGACAAAGACCTTCACCCACCAGCTGAACTGCTTTGATCATTCCATACCAATGCCTTCTAGTATGCAAGGAACAAGATAAAGAGGCTATTTCCAATACGGGACCACTTAAAACAGGACTCGGAGGAGGCCTAAAAATTAAGAATAACTTTGATAGATGTGGTTAGAGATTTGCTTTGAATGATAAATTCTAGTAATGGTTTGCTTACACATGTTGATTTTTCTTCAAACAGAGATGAGAGTAAGGAATGCATGACACACAACAGTTGAGTAATTTGTTTGGAAAACACATATGTTTACAGCCTACTTTTCTACCTCTGTTAAATAATAACATTGACCAGTTAATTGACTGTGACATGACAAAAGAATTTCTCCTGAATCTAAAACTCCATTATTTCTTCAGCCAGTTTAAATGTTAATATAAAGAATTGTATTGTGATAGTAATGGCGAATACTTTTCGAGTATAAGATCGTAACTATTTGCTATTATTAAATATTATTATTTATTTTGAGAATAAGTTAAAGTATAAATACGTAAGATAAATATGATTTTGTTATGTAAGAGTTCAGAAAGCCTAATAAATCATTTATCAAGCCAAAAAAAATTCTCTGGAAACATTGTGGCCTAGGGAGATTTATACGTGTAGATCCCAGCTCACGGCACTGACAAAGGAGCAAATGGACTGGCTTAAAGAGAGGCCATACGTTGGCAGCCCTCAAGCTGAATGTGGCTGGCAGATGCTTTTGTTTATTTGTTTTGCTTTTTTTTTCTTTTTGTCTAAAATGTTTATGAGTGGAAAAAAATAGCAAGAATTAATAACGGGGAAGTTTCAAGCAAAAATTCTGATTTCTGGATGCTTTTGCGATACGGTAACGCTGGTCTTTCTTGCTTCATGGCAACAATTCAGGGGTGGAGAGAAGGAGAAAAACCGTCCTCCTCCCTTAGCTGCTGTAGCCATGTACGTTTCACATACTCTTCCCTGGGCCACTACTTTGTTTGTTTGTTTTTGAATGTTTTACACTTGCCTTAAGGTTAAAATCATGAATGATGACAAATACGCTCTTCCCCAGCTATCGCAATTGAAGATTCCATTGTCATTAGTATTAAAAAGATAAGATCATGCCATAGTTTGATATGCTGAAATCCTGCTAAATAAAACTAGAGAGAAAAATCTCTTTTGTAATTTAAAATGCCATGAAATCCTGTGTGTGAGAGAGGGAGATGAGAAAAGGGGGGAGAGAGAGAGAGAGCACGCTACAGTGTTTATAACCTACCCAGTGTCCCAGGGACCTCAATGGCTCTTGCTTGCTACTTTTCATTTTCTCATGTTCTGGTCGATGGGTGTTAACCTGTGTGGAAGCCAAACAGAGTCTGAGCTACCGTATGTTACGTTTGCAGCATCAGACACTAGGTATCATCACTGATTTGTTTCTTCAACAGTAATCTTAACTGTAAATGCTTTTCAGATTTTCCTCTTTTAAGAAACAGTTTGGATACATTCCTATCTGTTTCCCTTAAAACAACTCTCTAAACACCTACCCTCGTTGATGCTCTGGAATAGTCATTCCGAAAGTAATGTGAGATTTGAAATATAGGATTTTAGGGTGGAAATGGCTCTTTCAGTCTGTTTATGGGAATTTTAATCTTGAGTCTTTTGCCAGAGTAAACACATCTGCAGCTCATATTCCACAGTATCTTGGGGAAGAACAGTCTCAAATTTTGTTAAAATACAGTGCTAATTACATTTTAACTTCTATGTATTCCTTTGAGATTTCAGAGACACATTTTTAATTTTCAACAAAATCTCGAAGCTCACACTTGGTAAACTGGAGAGGTGCAAAAAATGTATCTTAGTAAACGTATGAAGAATCACTATTTTAGAGGCATTGCATTATTGACATTAATTTCTCATACATGAAAGCATTCTAACTAAATTAGGGCTTCCAGGAATACACATATTTTGTCCCTTTATCTCCAAACAGTGAAAAACTTGCCAAGATTTTTTTTTAGTATGTGACCGTATAATACAAAGGAAATTAAAAGGGAAGAGACAAGTGGCTGATGGTATAAATAAAACAAATCTTATGGATTCACGTATGAAGATATGCAAGGACATGGCCACACAAATAATAAAACACAAATATAATCTAGCAAGGGGGGGGAGGAGAAGAGAGGCAGGAGGGGGAGGAGGGAGGCAATTGGCAGCCTCTCACCTAATTAATGTACACACTGTGAGGGTATTCAGCACACTCGCTACAACTTGGACTTTACCTTAGAAGTAACTTAAAAATTTATACCCTTGGGTGACACCTGTGGCTCAACGGACTAGGGCACTGGCCCCATATGCCAGAGGTGGCAGGTTCAATCCCAGCCCTGGCCAAAAACTGCCAAAAAAAAAAAAAATTGTATCCTGATATTAATTTGAAATTTAAAAAAGTGATTCAGCTTACTCTGAGAAAGGCAGTATGCTAAATGTTTGAAATACTAAGATGACTATGACCCTGACCCTGTTCCTCAGGAATACAAATACAATCCAGTGCCACTTCTTCCATTACTTCCTCTCTTATCTTGGTAATATAATATTCTCCATTGAGTAAATATCCAGCTTAGAATATGTGAATACTACAGATACATGTACTTAGAGGTTAACTACATATTTCAGTCTTTTATACACATTTGTTCCACCTAGTTAAAAGAAAAATTCACCTCCCACTGACCATGTAGGATATTATTGAATAAATATCACCCTCTTGAAAGTGGTTTTCCAGAAAATGAACTAGAGAACACTTTATGGTTTATATTTATCACAGTCGTGGTTAATGTTTACCACAATTTTATTCTAAAATATTTTCAATAGGTAATATGTCTAAAATAGAATACAACAGACGTTTGTGTGACTGATCATCATTAATCCTGGTGCTTGGCGATCACAAGAGCATCCCTACAGTCTACACTCAAAGCCCTGTCAAGCAGTTCCCCTTGTGATAACAATGGCTGAGACATAACTAGTGCAGGTCATGTCAGCCACGCAGGGTTACACAAGCTTAGCGACCAAGGGATTAGTGAGAGAGGCTTGACAATAATCCAAGCCCACCAAAAGGGTCTGCGGTCAAGTGGCCAGTGCACAGTCTTACCGCCATACACTGTAGTGAATCAAAACAAGAAGTTGTGTTGGCCTGGGGTCCAATGAGAGCTTGAAACAAAATGTAAATGTGAAAGCAGCAGCAAGGTCTGTGAAAGGAGAAAGAGTCTGCAGAACTGCGTCCCCCAGCAGGCCGACGTGGCCAAGCCATGCAGGAACATCCGCATGAAGTGGCACAGGAAGAAGAAAAACATAAACGAGGCAAAACATTCCCAAATATTTAAATAAAATGTTTTTACCTTTGAGGATAAGAAAAAGTTTGAGGACCTCAAAATATCATTTTCAATGCAACTTCACACTAATGGAATCCAGGTTTGATACTGTAGTAAGGTTTCGTTTAGTTTGGATCCAGGATTTTGGTGCGTATGAATCCTGAAGCATCAAAATATCAGAAGCATGATGAGCGTGACATTGGTTTTGTCACTTAAAAGGCAAGCCACGCCTTTCAGAACTCAGAAACATTAGCAGGGAGCTTCACCATAATGTACCTGTTAATTGCAAGTTAGAGGAGAACATAGCAGTACATTTTTAGGCTGTTTTTCTTCTCAGTTCATGGATTTAAAAATGGTCAGAAATATATCATAATCCTAATTGAACCTAAAATCTGATTTTCCCAGGAAATTTTATAATTTGCTTCAACTCCTAAATGACCATATGACTTCCATCTGCTAACTTTAGGGTTTTTATATCTTACCAAATAAGAAATATTCAATATTAGCTAAAATTGAATATCATATTCGGTCATGGAAAGATGATGAAGTCTCAGGAATTGCTGTAGGTTAGGAATAAGACCTCAGGTAACTGTGAAATACACCAATAGCAAAGCCCTATATGATCATCCTGCTTGTAGTTAGCTTAATGGTTTGCATCAAAAGGGAAAATAGTGAGAAAACCTTCAAAATACAAGTATTTTATTCTATATAACATGGGAGAATAAACTTCTGTTTTATTTCTTGTGTCAGTGTGTCAAGAGAATTCTTTAAAGTTAAAATGTTGAGCCAAGTAAGTGCCAACTTTATATCCACTTTGGTGAGCATAAAATGTATTGGGCACTTTCTCAAGCAGAGCCTATTGGACGAGTTTGTTAGTACTTGACCCAGCTACAACCAACTTTTGTTACAGGACACAAACCAAACAGACCTAGTCATGGTTTGGGCATCAATTTGTTTTATATCAGGTAACAATTTGCTGAAAGATTTTTCTTGGTACCCAATATCGTTAATAGAAAAATGATCCTCTGGCCAAAATGTGAAGTCCATGCTGAAATCCATCATCTAAGTTTTTCATACACCATGAAATTTTTGGGATTCCTAAAAGAACTATAGCAACCATCACCCACAGGGAAGAAAATGGATTCTCAAGTCGGTATTCAGTAGTGAAGAAAGATATTTTCTATATCCTACAGGTTTTTCTCACTTTGGGGGAGCTTAAAACATTGAACATTCATAATTTTCACATTAACAAATAAATTCTGTTCAGACCTTTCTTTCCATTTTGCTGACCTTTTAGTTGTATAAATAAATATGCCTTAATTAAAAACACCTTAATCAAAATTATTGCAAAGAAAATGTACATGTATTTGAGCTTTCCGTGGATTTTCTTCGAACTGATATGCAACTTAAATCATTCATCATCTTAAATGATATCTATGGAAAGAAACAGATGTGTGTGGGAAGCTTCCAAGAAAAAAGACAAAAGATTTATTTATGTGCCTGTGCAGATCAGAGCTCATCTATGGATGCATTGCTTTACAATGGCATCAGCTCTCACAAATCTCTCCTAAACTTTGGAAGAAAAGAACAAAATTTTTATGTATCCGTTATATGTTACATTTTCATTCCACGGTTTAGAACATAATTTGATATATATTATCTGATTAAATAATCTCGAAACCCTATGATGTAATTGGGTCCTGATAGGATTTTGGATAGTATTTCTTAAAAGAAATAACTCTCAAAGGCTTCCTGGTTAAAAAGCAGAAATACCAGCATTCAATCCAAAAGAGTCTGATTCTAAGATGCTTTCCTCCTCCGTGCTCTGCTGCTGCTAGAACCCAGAATCCAGCTGTTTCAAATAAACTTAATCAACTTGACATTAAAAATAAAAGTTTCTGGCAGAGACACAAAAGAAATCTGATCATGTTATCTAAAATGCAACTAGGATTATTGCTAAGTGCTGAATGACTCTAAAGATTAATTTTTATTGGAACAAATGTATGTCCCTACTTGTTCCAACCCTACCTATCAGCAAATAGTAATGTTATTCCGTACCCCCTACCTGAAGCCTCAAATATGCTTAGAAACCTTTAACCAGAAGTAATAGATATGCTCAGAGATTGTGTTCCAGCATCCTTGGGAATCAGGGAGACTTATAATTACGTTTTCTAAGTTCAATATCCCATTTCTTGGTTAATGAAAATATTTTTTAGGAGTAATTGTTTCAACATACCTTGAGTAAGTACCTGAGTGCCAGTATTCCCAGTAGGTATGTACATGCAATACTAAATTAGACTGAGTGTGGTAGCTCACACCTTCAGCCCTAGCATTCCAGGAGGTGAAAGCGAAAGGATCTTTTGAGCTCAGGAGTTGGAGAGAATGAATGAGACCCCTTTCTCTACTAAAAATAGAAAAACTAGCTGGGCATTGTGGCAGACACCAGTAGTCCCACTTACTCAGGAAGCTGAGGCAGGAGGATCACTTGAGCCCAGGAAAATAAGGTTGTTCTGAGCGAGGCTGACTCCACAGCAATCTAGCCAAAGCAACAGAGTGAGACTCTATTAAAAAAAAAAAAAAAAAGCACTAAATTAAAAATCACAGTTCCTATCTTTTAGGAACCTTAAAATGTAGTAAAGTGAATATAATAAAAAGTTAATATATAGTTAAATAGATGAATAGGTGGACACAGATGAAATAGAAAGTAAATAGTGATAAAAATTAAATCACATGGGATAATATGGAGATTTATTTCAACGGTCAGAAAAATTTCTTAATGAAATATATGTTTGAATTAAAAAAAAACTAGGTATGTGAGAGATTGAGGTAAGGAAAGATACTGTTTTGCTCAGACACACCCACACACAAAAAACATACATGCAAAGGATCTGTGATTGGAAATATGTGCTATGAAAGTCTATCTCCAGTTAATGCAGCGTGACCAGAACACAGCAGGTGGGCGGGTCCTGCATGTTCAGTAAGGCCATGGCATGAAGCTCAGGCTAACATGATCTGCTGTGTGTCATTGCTGAATTTAGCCCTTATTGTTAGCAGAGCATGAATAGAAGCTTAACCACAAGTGCTCAGTTGTCTGGGAAAAGGATGATGTAAGAATGTGGGGAAGGGTGTGGATTTGTGATGAATTTTGAAGGTAGAAACAGAATAACGTGGTGTTGAAGACGACACAAGTGGAGGGGAGGAGTGGGTAAGGCAGTGAACCAGCTTGGCTTTGGTAACTGACTAGCTGCCATGCCATTCACTGTTGGCCATTAGACATTAGAGAATATACATTATTTATAAAGTTGTAGGTGGGAGGGGAAAAGAAAAGGAAGGAGACGGGAGAGAGGAAAAAACAAATGAGGCAATCAACAAGCAAGGTGAGAAACAGGAAGACTGGTGATGGAGGAACAGAGGGAAATTCCAGAAGAGTGTGGTCCCTAAGGGAGCGGGAGGAGCAGGATTCAGGCGCATATGGAGAGTTCAGTCGCCTTAACCTTGTGATAATGGGAAAAAAGGCAAAGAAACTGTAATATGTAGCTTAGTGGATTTGGTTTCAAGAAAATAAAAGTGTTCTTTAGTTGACAGCTTCTATTTCCTCAAAAAGTTGAAAACTATCTCCTACAATCAGAGGGCAGATTGAAATAATTATGGGAAAATTGATGAAAGAAAAGGCATGTAGTATACAGAATTAAAGATTGTAAAAACCATCTTTTGAAAAAATGAGAAACTATTACTTGACAAGGCAAATGTCTATTTGAATTTTAAGTAATTTGTGTTTTAAGTAAAACCAATCACTAATGCCGTATGATCTTGTCTATCGTGAATGAATGCTGCGGTCAGAATCGGGTTGGACTTTAGGGTACACTGATTTATTCTAATTAGGTATTCCTCAATCTCAGTCATTTCAGGAAGGCTCCACGGCTCTCTGGCTTCTTTAAAATAAAATAAATAAAATGTGTAATAATGCATAATGGAATTACCAATTTGTCCAACAACTTTACATCTTTTAATCATTTAATATTTTCTCATTTTGTAATTTGTATATAAAGTCTATATAGTATGTTATTCATTCTTATAGTAAAAAGGAAAAAGATTATTTTATGTAGGATACTCTTTAAAAACTGTTTATCTGTTTTTTATTTGAACAGCTGTAAATGGTCTAAACCAGCAGTTCTCAACCTGTGGGTCACAATGAAAATACATTGCAGCATTAGGAAGGTTGAGACACAAATGGATCAATAAATTGTGGTACATGTACACCATGGAATACTATTGTACTTTTTAACAATGAAAACACATTGCGGCATTAGGAAGGTTGAGACACGAATGGATCAATAAATTGTGGTATATGTACAGCATGGATACTATGCAGCCCTAATGAAGGATGGAGACTTTACCTCCTTCATGTTTACATGGATGGAGCTGGAAAATATTCTTCTTAGCAAAGTATCTCAAGAATGGAAGGAAAAGTATCCAATGTACTCAGCCCTACTATGAAACTAATCTATAGCTTTCATAGGAAAGCTATAACCCAATTATAGCCCAACAATATGGGGAAAGGGGAAAGGGAGGGGAGGGGAGGGGGTAGGATGGATGGCGGGAGGGGGATTGGTGGGATCACGCCTATGATCTATCTTATAAGGGTACATCTAAATTTTTCTAAAGGTAGAATATAAATGTCTTAACACAGTAACTAAGAAAATGACATGAAGGTTATGTTAACCAGTTTGATGAAAATATTTCAAATTGTGTATAAAAACAGCACGCTGTACCCCATGACAGTATCAATGTACATAGCTATGATTTAATTTAAAAAATTTTTTAAAAAGGAAGGTTGAGAACCACTAGAAAACCATTTATTCTACTTTAAATGTTTTCTTACTCTGTCCTATCTTTTCCTTTTTCATTACTTTAATCCAATTTCATGATTCCTTCAACCCTTACCTAAAACATTGCTTCTTCAGAATAGCCTCAAAAATCTTAAAGTAAAAAAAAAAAGTTTACTTTTCCTTGAACTACCTATCAAATACAAGTCAGCAAGGTGATTCTGATTGAAACTCCAGCACCAACCTTGTGAATATCATCTACCAAAAATACCCTTAGTTTTAGTTTTTATTCCTCAAACTTTGCACAGGTGGGCTTGGAGAGAGTCAGTGAAAACGTGGAACCAAAGTTAAGAGCCTCATTCCTGCTCCCCTAGAGCAAAGGGGCTTGAGTGATCAAGAGAGATCCCTTAGACGAAAAATTCCAAGGGAATGCTGCCCATCAAGACTTAGTGTCTTTGTTTTGTTTTACTTGTTTTAGTTGTTTTGCTCTACTTCCAGATCATAAATGACCTGGCCTTTTGACTAAGAGCAAATTCTGCTCCGTGCATACCCACATAATGAGAGAATATCCGTAATCAGTTAAGCCTCCTGTGAGGCCTTCAGATGAAGTACAAACTTGATGTTTATCCAGAAATGTCTTTTCCAATATGGAGTACACCACAGCACTAATCACAATAGATTAATCCCATTGCAGAACAATTCTAGGAAATAGAATTGTTCCTGATTATTCTCAAACTAGGTAGAAGAATATTTTTTTATTCAGTTACATATTGATGAAATTATATAGTATTTCAATTGACTTATATGAAATTCCTTTTCAGATCTTAAACAATATTCCTTATGTGCTATAGAAAATGGGTTATAGATATCTTTTTCAAGTAGATTAAAATGGGAATATCCTAAGGAATCTTATAAGCACCTACATCAGACCAGCCTGATGATACATTTGGTAAGGGGGATGTAGAAAATACTACACACCAGATTTAATACTTTCTTTCAAGAAGAAAGCCTTAAAAATGCATGGCTTAAGAAAAATATATTTTCATGTATTCACAATATGTTTGAAAATCATTATTCTGAGTATGTACAACACATTTTTACAGAGTTTGATGCAATTTAGTTTTTACATCCGTTTGCCATTGGGTCCTGAAAATAAACGTAAAATACAAAGAGTGCCTTTGCATCTGTTCTTCCATATGATACTAAATAAGAATCTGCAGAGAAATAGTCACATTTTAATTTCCTTTAGTTTGAAAAGTAGCCACATTAGTAAAGTAACATGCTAAAAAAAAAAAAAAAAAAACTTCTGGGTAGATACCTAGTAATGGGATCAGAAGAATGGAAAAGCAAGTATCTGATGTACTTAATACTGATACAAAACCAACAGAGAAACAGCTACGATCCTACAGCCATGTGAGAGAAAAACACAGTCAAATCCAAGTGGGGAGCAGGAAAGGGGTGGGGAGTAGGGAGGAAAGGGGAAAGGAATGAAGGGGACGGGATTGGCCAGCTCTCCTAATGGACGGCAGAGCAGGAGCCTGCAGAGACAGCTGCAGCTTGAGCATAGCCTAACAAATGCAAACAGTGTAACCTGACTGTCTCTATCCTTGGACCCTCACATGAATCTGAAATGAGAAAAAGAAAATCTAGTTCCTTGAAAGCCAGATAATTCTTAAAAATAAGTTCTAAATCCAACAATTTATTCCAGTTTTTACCAGGATCTTTTCTATATAGAAACACTCATCTTTACAGAAGAATATAATTCTATGCTTAATGGTTAAAAGCAATTAAAAATGATAATTTCAGGGGAAAGACTTGCAAGTATTGGGAATCTGGCTTACTCTCTGTTATTTTTTTGTTTTTAGTAAGAGAAAATTTGTACTAAGTATACAATTGAGCAGCATTCTTTTTTAATTCATAGATTATATATTAATAATTATGATACAATTTTACTTAAATTGTTATATTAAAAATTATCCTACAACACTGACAGAATTTTCATCGATTTTGTGATCAGGGATCAATTTGGGGGCCCAGATAATTCATTATGCCATTTTAAGTGAGATTATGACTCCTTCTATTAGAAGTTGAAGTTTTCAGTAACTTTTCACTAATACTGTTCCCAACAACCTCTACCTCCTTTGGGTTACTCAGTGATATCATTTCTTGACATAAACAGGTTTGGAGTAAGTTTGAGTATTGAGGTCAGTCTTTGACATTTTAAAATGACAAATTCTGTATTTGTGTCTCCCAGTGGAAATTGAATATTTAACAGATTATATATTAGCATAAGGAGCTTAGTAATTAAATCCCAAACTATATTTCAGGCAAAAGTGGTGATTAATTTCTGGAGGAATTTTCACTGAAGCTCTTTTCTTGCTTGGTGCCGCCATGATGTGACACATGAAATATTAACACTGGCATGGATAGCATTAGATAAAAATGTGTGCGCGATCGTAGGCACACAAAACCACACTGAGACATTTACCATATTCCTAAAGCAGGTTAAGATGGCGATGGAAGAACAGAACATGAAATAAGTTTTCAGGTTTTTAAATGGAAAACTACAAAGTAAATCTATAAATATCACAATCATTCCCATCCTTTGTCCTAATTTGGAATATAAATATGTGTTTGCTAGTGTGTTTATGAAGTAGGGCACATTTCACATGGAAACACTATGAACTTTCTTAGGAGAAAATATTTAACAGATAGCATAGATGTAAACCATTAAGTAAGACAGCAACACCAAAGATAATGCACAAAAGGAAGTCTCTTGTAGGTTTAGGAAGTATAGCAAGGGTTTTGTTCTTTTCTTATGTAAAATTAGACATGTGAAGGAAGGCAAATACCAAGTTCCAAATTTTTTCCATTTAATTTAGCATCTGGTTGAAGTTGTTGTAGCTTAAGTGTTTAAAGATGGCTAACACATTTCAAGAGAGAAAAAGAAACAGCTTAATTGCGGTGAAACACAGCTCAAAAACTCAAAGTCATCTAGTCTCGAGTTTTGGTAATGTCTTTATCACTAACCTCAACACAAGTTTAAGCTGAAAGTTTTAACCCAAATGAGGCACAAGCCTGAATCTAATGTGGCTGCTTTTGTGACCTGTATTCTTGTTCTAGTCATTATTGTTAGCTTAGGGGGAATGACTCTGTGTAGCACCCCAAAGGGAGAAGGTTCATTTGAGCATGTTACGGTGTAACAAGAAAAGCAAAGAGAATCATTGTCCAGCAATCACTTCCACCACTGCCTTGCCAGGTGACCTGGGGGAAGTCAGCTTGATCTTGTGCATCTTTTTTCCTTTTTTCAATAAAAGGAAGGTGATGTTCCTATTCCATACTTCAAATAGTGCTTAAGGAATCAAATAAACTAATAGAGTATGAAACACCTCTATAAAATAAAAGTTATTTGATAAATGAAAGGTATTATCCTATGCTAGACTAATAAAACTTGGATCAGAAGGTGAGGGGACTTTCATGATGGAATGGTACAAACCAGGGCTTTGCTGGGCTGGCTACAAAACTGGCAGTTTCAGTTTACGTGACTATTTCAAGATCTGCTAATTTACTCCATTATTGCCCCAGAAAGTCAACTTCAATTTGTATTGCTACATTCTACTTGATATTTTTAGCAAGTGAGAAAGCCTTTAAGAATTTTTACCCTGAAAGTCTGATAAACTCCTTCTTCCTCTGTCATATACTAAATTTAATAGCAATCAATTTTGAGCAAAAAAATCAAGTTTATACCATTTACCAAAATTCTTAGACTCACCATTTTAAAACATCCCTAAATAGATACAATTTAATTCACCTCACCTTTAGCATTTCCTGTTTGTTGATGGATTGTTTCCCCCAGGCATATTATAAAAGGATTACAAGTTCAAACTTATTTTCTGGAAACTGACAGAGTTAGTATATTTCACATGCTATACCTTAGAAATTGTAATTTGTGAATGTGTATCCTACTTATCAAAAGATCCACTATGCCTACAAAGTAAGACTGTGTTTAGATACATTAAATGATTTAATCAGAACTACTGAATATCGAGTATCAAACTTTGAGTTAAAATCTCAAGGTCTGGAAATGACTGAGTTATAGTCAATAGTTCAGGCCAGACGTAATGGCTCATACCTATAATCCTAGCACTTTGGGAGGCCACAGTAGGAGGAAGGCATGAAGCCAGGGATTTGGGAGCAGCCAGAGCAAAAGCAGGACCCCAACTCTACCAAAAAAAATAAAAAATAATAAAATAAAGCAGATATGGTGGTTTACGCCTGAAGTCCTAGCTGCTCAGGAAGCTGAGACAGGGGGATGCCTTGAGCCTATGAGTTTGTGATTGTGGTGACCTGCAACGATGCCATTGTACTCTAGTCCAGGCAACACAGACTGTCTCAAAAATAAGTAAATAAATAACTTGAAGGCTCATCAGCCATGATAGTGCATAGTAAATGTATATCTTGAGTTTTTGCACCAGAATAATCTGGAATGCTTCTTAGATGTGAGACATCTTTATTTCTTCTTTTAAAAATTAGGAAACTGGCATCCGCCTTACCAGTCATCAAATATCTTGATGACAAAATTTAAATGAATTCACAAATTTAGTGTGAGGATAAGACGCTAGTATTACTTTGTTGGTTTTTTACTATTTTACCAGTCTTCTTAGTGAAAATTTTATCACAATAGTTGATAAAATATTATTAACATTTTTTTTTCCTTTTGAGACTGGGTGTTACTCTATCACCCTGGCTAGAGTACCATGGCGTCATGATAGCCCACAGCAACCTCAGACTTTTTGGATTTAAGCAATCCTCGTGGGTAAGCCTCCCGAGTAGCTGGGACTACCAGCGTGTACCACCTTGCCTGGCTACTTTTCCTATTTTTGGTTGAGACAGAGGGAGTCTCACTCTTGCTCAGGCTGGTCTTGAACTCCTGAGCTCAAGGGATCTATGCCCCTTGGCCTACCAGAGTGTTTAGATTCAGGCAAGAACCACTGTGCCCAGCTTAATAAAAAGTTAATAGCATTCTTATTTTTCCTGATTTTTCATTTTTTGAGTATCCACTCCTTTCCATCAGATGGCATACAAAGTGTATTAATACTAACCTATAACTAGTATTCACTGGTTTTACTCAACTTGATCAATATGGTTAGGCTGTTTCCATTAATTATGGCCTCAATCCCTGTCTACTAAAACAGGGAAGTTGCTGAAGTATGTATGGTTGGTAATGAACATGTGTACTATGTTTCTACAGGCTGAGAGGAAGGGTGACTCTGCCTAATTAGAACCAAGGAGGAGGAGACTTAGCAATACTGTTTGGCTTTCACACAAAGTTCCAAAAGAAAATTCAGAAAGTCATTATTTAATGACTGGAAGAATTCCTGTTCCTAAAAGTTTGTTATTACTGTGATTCATGAAGTGAAAAGGAAAAGGCATTAGAATGGAAATTGTGTGTAGAATTTGGTACTCAGGAATTTTTGCTTAAAGTAGATTACTAGTATATCAGAAGATGCTTGCTTTATTTGAATTTCTACCAAGCATTCCAAAACCTGAAAGAGCCCTTAGGCTAAACTGTATGCCTCCCTTACACTCCACATGAATAGCTCTTGCTCAGGTGATGATACAGACTAAGTCCTAACCCAGCTTTGAGGCAGATGTTACCTCACTTAGGGGGAAGCAATTCTCTTAATGCACTTCTTCCTGCTGTCAGTGAGGAGCTGAAGCAGAGTAGAGGGAGGGGCAGGCTGACAAATGACTACTATTTGACAGTGTGCAGTTTGGAGTCTGACTACTGAAATCTCCCTTTATATATTATCACTATAAAATACTGTGTGTTCGTGTGTGACTATCTGTATACATATACTTCCAGAGCAATAATTTGTTTTTATTGCATAATGGGAAACCATGACGACAATAATGAAGAATTTTGTTTTGCCTATATAAATATTACTTTATTGACAATCCAAGTAGATTGACTAATGTAGCCATTACGTGTTGATTTAGAAAGTTACTTAGATCAGCAGTAAAATCACCTAACAGAACAGAACGGTACCATTTTACCCTCAGGCTACCAGCACTTGAGATATGGAATTCAGTGGAGGCCCAAGAGAAAGTTGCTTTTTCATCCTGGCTTTTTAAGGGTGATAGATGCACAAATACAAGTAGATTGCTTCCTTACTTTGAAATTTGAGATAAGTTATAATATTGCCTAAACAATGTGGAGAGTTTTTTCTTTTTTCAATTTCTATTCAAAGAATATACTGAAAGTCTACTTGGGTAACATGTACTAATTATTGTTTTATGTTGTGCATGTCATTTGATTATCATTGGATTATGCAGCCCTGGGTATAATCATTATAGTGTCCATTTGCAGATGAAGAAACTAAGGTACACTTACTGATTCAGAAAATATATGTAAATTACTAGCGTATGTGAGGCACAGCACTGAGCACAGGGGGAATGCTGTATAGAAAACTTGGTTTTGTAACCTTTGCTTCCTAATGGGAAAAGCTAAAATGCAATAAGGGATGTTCAGATAGTAAGGGAGACTTCTCGAGGTTACACAGTTAATTAGAGAACCAGAATTTCAGATTCTTCTTTCTCCTAGTTCACTGCTATTTTCATAACATGTTACTGTAGTTTGTGTGTCAGGAAAACAGTATGCCTCTCCCAGTTTCACATGTTGACTGGACCAAATATCACCTCTGTTGGTTTCTTTCTTGTTTATGTTATCCATTTGTGCTACAGCAATCATCTTAATAGTCTGTGGGGCAGGTGCAATGGCTCACACCTGTAATCCTAGCTTTCTGGAAGGCCAAGGTGGGAGGATCACCTGAGCTCAGGAGCTGGAGACCACCCTGAGCAAGAAAAAGACCCAATCTTTACTAAAAGATAGACAAAGTAGCCAGGCACTGTGGTAGGCACCTATATTCCCAGCAACTCAGGAAGTTGAGGCATGAGGATCACTTTAGCCCAAGAGTTTGAGGTTGCTGTAAGCTATGATGATGTCATGCCATTTAACACCAAAGAGACAGAGTCAGACTCTGTCTCAAAAAAAAAAAAAAAAAAAATAGTTCTTATTGTGTGTTTGTGCAAATATTTCCTTTCTATAGGAGAATAGAAATATTAATCAAGGATCAGAGAAAGTAAAAGAGACAAAGTAGCAAAACACATTTAAAAGACTAAATAATTAATACAAATAAAAGAAAAAAACAGAGAGACATAACTCATAGGTTTGTATTATGTGATGGGTTAAAGTGGGTTGACAGCAAGTGTATATATGAAAAAAATCAGTATTTCTTACATCAGAGATAATGTTGGTTTCATACTCTGTGATAGCTATGGTTAAATGGTCAGTTTTTTCAAGAATAATCCATTTCATGTTCATTGCAGATATTCCTGTTCTGAGAATATATTAGAATGATTTCCTAAAAATAGATGCCATTTAGAGTCAAGGGAAACATATAAAGAAAATAAACAAATAAAGCAAGAAGTCACCCCAGAGCTTTCTTGCCAGGTGGATGAGTATGAATCACATGACACACTAGAAAATTGAATTGCAGGGAGGTTAAAACACGGTGCAGCCCCAACCACATAATGAGACAAGTGGCAGTTCTGGAATTTCTGTACAGTCACACTCTGATTTAATCACCTAAAAAAATCCAGATGGCTTACACATGTGAGTTACTCAGTGGTATTCAGAATGCTCATCATTATAGAAGAATGGAGACGCTCCCAATCTTAGAGTCTACTGCAGACCCCGTGTTTACCCTTTCTCATTTCCCCTTCTCATTATTTAGCACTTGCAGGAATTTCACGTCTTAGGAAAAGATTAAGACCCAAAACTAACCTCCATTTTGACTTTTGTTTTCCCAGTGCCTATAATTTTTAGTGTTTTTATCTTTCCTTGTTCTAATCTGCAAAGAATTTCTGCAAGCCATGAAAGCCGTCTTAAACTAAAAGAACTTAGAGAAGTCTCCACTGTTTTCTTCACTGAGCCAAAATAGCCCCAAATCTAGCAAGTCCCTGAGGAATAACAGCCTCTTCACACATCACCAATGCCATTGTTTTTAAAATGGTAAATGATGAAGTAGAACACTTTCTGAGTATTATAAAAAGTAAGACGACTTCTTGTGAAAGCATAGAATAGGCTCTCATTCATCCCCAAGGATATTTTACCTTAATATGGAGTCCCTTTTAATGCCTAAGCCTGGGAGCTTTCCTTGGGGTCTTCTAGTGGTGCACCTGGACTCTGTTAGCAACAGTCTTACCGTACAAATATCTTCCTAACTTTGGCTGTGAACTTTGACATTAATGTAGGTTATTAAAGTATTAGGGAATTTAATTAAGCAATTTCTTTTTGGCCTATATGCTAATAATTGATTTGTATTGAATAAATGGTTATTTTGGTGCCTCTGACATAAAAACAAACTCTATGCATATTTATGCACAGTATATAAACCCACAACTGTATCTTTCAGTTAAAAAGTTTACAGTAACCAGACACAGTGGCTCACACCTATACTCCAGGCCCTCTGGAGGCCGAAGTGGGTGAACTGCTTGATTTCAAGAGTTCTGAGACCAGTCTGAGCAAGAGTGAGATCTTGCCTCAACTAAAAATAGAAAAACTAGCTGAGCATGGTGGCAGGAGTCTGCTAGCTACTCAGAGACTGAGGCAAGAGGATAGCTGGATCCCAAAGGTTTGAGGTTTCTATGAACTATGATGATGCCACAGCACTCCAGGCAGGGAATACAGTCTTGAGAATCTTGAACTGCTCTAACATAAGGTAGGTAGAGCTGGTAAGGTCAGCTAAGCCTTATAAGCCGGTTTCATGGTCCAACAGGTTTGAGAGAATACTAATATAATTTAAAGTAAGACATCTCCCTGGGGAGCAAGTGTGAAAAACTGTGGATTAATGAGATGCTTCTGTGTGTATATGACTCTGGACTTCTGTGCAGGGTGTATTTATTGTATGAATGATAAGCTCATGATAGCAGTTTTAAATAAGATAACTATTTTGGGCTATTTTTATGATATACATAGAATCATATGTAATTTGGATAAGAATTTTTTCTTCCATACATTAACATAATGCTTAATACATAATGTTTCCTGAATAAATGCTGCTTCCTATTATAATCATTGTTACATGCTGCACTAGTTTTCTGCGGCTGCCATAACAAATTACCACAGACTCAGTGGTTTAAACAACAGAAATTTATTATCTCACATTTGTGAGGTCTTGACCTCCAAAATCAAGGTATTGGCAGGGCCCTGCTCTCCCGAAGGCTCTGGGAATGAGTCCACTCTTGCCTTCCTAACTTCTTAACACTCTTCGGCTTTCTTGGTTTAAGATAGTGTAAGTCCAACCTCTGTTTCCATTTTTGCATGAACTTCTTCCCTTTGTATGTTCAATTTTCCCCATTCACAGAAGGACACCAGCCATAAATATACCAATCCTAATTCAGTATGACCTCATCCATCTTAACTTGATTATATCTAGAAGTTCTTATTTCCAAATAAGGTCCCATTCACCAATTCCTAATTGATATAAATTCTGTGGGGGTATTTTTCAACCCAGTACATATACTAAGTTGTTTAATTATTTAATATTTAATTATTTCAATAGTATACCCATACATTAATGAAATATTTGTTAAACAATGGCTACAAAATCCAAATTGTCATTGATGATTACGTAGTGAGAAAAAAGTATACATAGTGAGATAAAATATGCAAGTATTCATAGTGAGATAAAAGATAAAAGTATACATAGTGAGATAAAATATTCAATATAGTTGCCATCCTATAAAATATTGATTTCTCTTTTTTCTTTAAAATCCTTTATTTATAAGACTCTTCCTAAAAATCTCATTTTTTTTTGTCACCTAAATTTAACAATGCAAAATGTTATGACCCAACCTGCTGACCTATATAATTCAACAGACATGGCTCCTAATTTCTTTCTCTGCTAATATATAAACCAATAAATTACTTTTTTGGATTTGGGCAAAATGTAGTCTGACAATTAACTTTGCAATCTTGCGACCATTCACTTGCCTTAGAAACACTGTACAAACAACTCAGTAAGATTTCACAACCATGGTATATCAGTGGCTCACAGCTGTGTTGAGTCAACACGTGGTGGTATCTTGTTGAGTGGTGTTTGTTATGGTTATTTCATGGTTTTGTGGGCTCTTGCAAGAATGTCAGAGCTTGAATTAGAGCAACAAACATTAAATTTCTTGGCATACTTTGCAAGAATTTAAGCAAAATCAGGGATATGTTAGTTCAAGTTAAAGGGGGTAATACTGTGAAGAAAATGGCAGTGTACACATTGATTAAATGTTTTTCTGAGGGGAGAGAAAGAGCTGGGCATCACTGGGGAAGAAAGGTCAGGTAAGTTGGTAACAAGCATAATTAGCAAAACCATTACAAAAATTCATCAAATGTGCATCAAAGTCACCAGCAGAATGTGAGAAGTATAGAAGATCCAGAAAGCATCAACAGAGAAACAGTTAGAAAAATGTTAACTGAAAATCTTAGTATGAGAAAAGTGTGTACAAAAATGGTCCCGAAGGAGCTTACCTATGAACAAGATATTTTGAGTCCTATTATCACATGAAAGATGTGATATATGAATGTGACCCCAGAACAAAGCACCAAAGTACACAGTGGAAGTCAACCAATTCTCTGCAACCAAAAAGTTTCATCAGTCCAAATCGAGGGTCAAAACAATGTTCTTAGCCTTTCTGATTGTTGATTATGAATTTCTACCAACTGGACAGTTAACCAAGTTTACCATTTGAAAGTACGGAAAGTCTATGTAAAAAAGTTAGGCAAAAACCCACCTGAATATTTTGCCAATAACTTAAGATACTTGCATCATGACAATGAACCAGCTCACAGGCAGAAGTTTTCAGCCAATAAACAAATAACTATATTGGAACACCCTCTCTACTCACCTGTTCTGGCCCCCAAGGTCAATTTCTTTACCTGAAAGTAAAGGAAATATTGAAAGGAAGACGTTATGAGGACATTCAGGTCAACTCTGATGACCATCCTGAAAAAGAACTCCAAAAATTGCTTTGAAAGATGGACTGCTGGTGCACAGCTTCCCAAGGGAGGCACTTTAAAGGTGACAATAGTGACATTTTGCAGTGTGGTACATAGCACTTTTTTTAGGATAAATTAACTAACTTAATTGTCAGATCTCACATTTCCAAAGATGCTACTTATTCGTGCAAAAAAAAAAAAAAGAAGACAATGCAGTAGTAGGAAACAACAGTTCAAAACTGCCCACTTACCGACTTTCTATTGTTACTCTCTTAAGATAGTAAGTAAGCACGGACAGTCAGATGTGCTGCCTTTCTGATTTTCTATATGATTACTAAACCATTTAAATATATTTTGTTTTTTCCTAATAGGGTCACTATTTACATATGGTTTTGCAAATCACTTTTTCACACATGTTTGAGAAATGGCCCTTCCGACTGACACAAATAAATGTCATTTATTTCCTTTTTAATGGCTACAAAGTATTCTACAGGGCTTATAGATCATAATTTATTAACTTTTTAGTCTAATGAATGAAACAAGTGAGTGAATATTCATCTTTTAAAAGTTTTTTTTCACCAATACTATTGTGATACAAAAGCTATTACTATATAGATTATTTTGTAAGGCATTCTTTAATCATGAAATACAAACACACACATTATAAATATTAATAGATACTGAAAGATCTATTATATTGAAGCTAGAAAATGTCTGAATGCTTTTGGCAACTTCTAAGAATCAGTTCCATCTTTAGAGTTTTTGGTAACTCCTAAAATCGGCTTCATCTTTACATGATGAAGAATGTACAAAGAGTTGGGGCAGCAACTGTGGCTCAGTGGGTTGGACGCTGGCCCCACATACCAATAGCTGGACATCGTGGTGGACTCATGAGGCTGAGGCAAGAGAATCGCCTAAACACAGGTGTTGGAGGTTGCTGTGAGCTGTGATGCCACAGTACTCTACCAAGGGTGATAAAGTAAGACTCTGTCTCTAAAAAAAAAGTACAAAAAGTTCTTTTGTCATTGCCAAGGGATTCTCAGTTGTATTTTGGAATACTTATGTAATTATGCAACATGGCTAATTTGACTAATACACAGCTATTTTAATATCTAATGTCTTGATTTTAAAAAATACATTTATTTACCTGAACAATATAATTAGGAAAGCCTGAAAAGAATACACAATTATATTGTGAATTCCTTAAAAGCAGTGCCTGTTTTTGTGTTCCTATCTCCTCTACTTAATATAGTGATCATTTGCATTGAAAGCTCAAAAAATATTTAGAGATGCTGCTGATATTTATGTTTATATTTTCCCACATTCTGTCACTCAATCTTCAGTCCACATCATTCTGCCTCTTACCTGTCACATCACTGAAAAAGTTCTTTTCAAAGCCTCCACCAATTCTCACAACAAAAACCCGTGGTTACCTTCCTGGCCTGCTCTTACTTGGACGTTATGCTTTCCAACCTACCACACACTCCTTTTGAAAACATTCTGTTCTCATTGGTCCTTTGCTACTTGGCTTTCTCCATATCTGCCTAATTTACAAGTTAGCGCTTCTTTATGTTCGTCATAAGTCACTTTTTTGTATGCAAACTCTGAGTGTTCCTCAGATCTCGCACCGTGCATAATCCTATCTTCTGCACTGGTCCCCAAATGCATCCTAGCTCACGGAATTAAACACAAGTATTATTTATGCCCCGGCACGCAGACCTGTATTTCTTTTTGAGGCCCCTCTTCTCAACTACAAACATGCATTCTATATTAGTTAGCAGTTGCGTTTAGTCATGTAAAAGAGAACACTAAGCTAGATTGGCTTAAACAACATAGGAGTGAAGAGTTTTCCCTGGTGTATCAAGATGCGTAGCATACACCCTGGAGCAGTAAACAGAACTGAAATCCTTAAGTAATTTCTCTTGCATTTTTCCTTACAACTGGGCAAAAAGCAATTGTCAGAGATGGAGCATAGCATGCAAATGCCAGAGTGAGTGAAAGGAAAGATGGCAGGCGAGGTGACCACATAGGTTATTGTCCAAATTGTTAAGTTTTGAAAGGAAAAAAAAAAAGGAAGCATCCCTAATTAGGTCTGAAAACAGGCACATACTCTATTCTTCTCAAACAAGTCAAGAAATGTAGTTCCCCTGGTGCTAAAAAACAGATCAAGTACCATCTGTCACCCACTTTCTAAAGGGCTTTCTCAAAATGCCCACCCAGCAGCTTTAAGATATAAGTCATTGGTGAAAACTGTATCAGATGCACACCTCTCCCTTTCAGAGCAGTGACAGTTGTCTGTTTAATTGGATACATTCTTTAAAAGTTGCATAAATTCCAACCACAGTAAAATAAGAGTTCCCACAGGGAAAAAAAAAGAAGACTGGATAATAGGTATATTCTTAAAGTATTTTATAAACATGTAAAGTATATACAATTTCTCGACCCCAGGGTCTCTTCAGAGTATGAAATGGCACATGTTTAACATGAAACTCTTTCTCTTCCCCTTTCTCCCAAAGCTTCCCCTCTGCCCTTTAAAATCTTATACCCCCAGTAAACAGAAAAGAATATTATATATCCAATTATGCAAGCTAGAAATCTGCAAATCACCGATGATTCTATCACTCCCCACACCCAATTCCTCATTAAATCCCATTTATCTCCAAAATACTATTGAAATTTGAGGTTTTATTGCACTCTGGTTGCCAGCTCCTTAGAGCAAACCACTCTCATCTTTTTGCTTGAATCACTGAAACAAAAGCTGAACTGGCCTCCCCTCTTCCAATCCTGGGCCCCCAGGCACTGCTGGGGGTCTTCACAGGGCAGCAATATCGGGTCACAACATTTCTCTTTTTAAAACCTGTCGGCGAGTTTTTGTCTGACTCAGAATAAAATCTAAACTTCATACCTCGTGTCCACTCTACTTAAAGCATTATTCTATCATTCTTTCTATCAGTCCTTTGCTTTTTCACGTTTCTAACAGAAATGCTGTTATTTTTGTTTCATTGTCTTTTTTGGTCTGTCTTCCCCTCTGGAAGTGTGTCTCTATTAAGCATAAACTCTGTCATCTTTACCCTTGTACCTTATGCTTTCCCCATGTGTCTGGCACACAGTGGGCAGCTAATAAATATTTGTCAAATGAATAAATAAATCTACTAGCCATCATAAGGCAAACAAACGATCGCTTCTCTCAGAATAGAATTGAGAGTGGCTAGAAAATCTTCCCTTCTTACTAGAAAAATAAAGCTGGAAGCTGAGGGCAGTATCTCCCTCCCCCCCAAATCTATTCAAAATTCCCTCCCAACTGCTTCTTTAACAACTCGAGTAAATCACGGCATTCTCTTTTTTCTTTAAACATTAGGAGAACATCATTAATGTTTAATATTTGAGCACAGGCCAAGGTTTCTGTTTGTAAGTCTCAGGGGGAAGGAATTTTGATAATTGAATGATTTCCGGCAGGGAAGCATATTCCCAAATCCACATGCACTCATGTCTGTCCCAGTCTCTGCTGCCAAGACGCTTATTTATTCTGTGTCTGGGGCTTTCCAGTTTAAATAAGTCCTTCTGCCTCGTTACTGTGTCCACTTGTATTTGGTGTACAGATTATTTTCTCATTGATTCCGTGCCACGGCGTATTGCTGGAGGAGTGTATCTTGAAGCTCACAGAAGTCTCGAGGTACCTGTGAGCATGGTAGCAGAGTACTAAACAATTTTTCTTGCTGCAGACTGAAAGTTGAAATAAGAGTTCTGTCTATTTATGATCAGCAGCTGAAAAGCTTCTGTTGTCAACAAAGCTCAAAATGGCAAAGCAAGTTGGGGAGATTCTGTAATTGCTTTTCCTTCTCTGCCTTCAGAAATGTTTATTTTGTGTTCCTTAAATAGGGTTTTCTCTTCGTAAGTGAACTCTCAGCTTTCTAGATACCTTTTCAAGCACAGTGACTGCCAAGCCCTAAGTTTCTTTGTTCCAAGTAAATTGACTTTCCCAGTCTTATGTAACTTAAACGTTTCAAGCCATGTGTAGAGGATGAGGTTAATGTGCTGCCACTGATAACTGTGGTATGGAGTTTGGCAGTTGACACAGAAGAAAGTTGTTATTGTTGTCGTTTTTAATAGTGAAATATTTTATAGTAGGTGCAACTTGAAACAATTTAACTGTTTACTTAGAGAAAAACAGCCACAGTTACAGTATTTTTAAAATTGTGTGTTTATAGCTTTCACACACACCTCCCCCATTTTCTCTATTCTGGCTCTTGCAAAAATTAAACCAAAGTCTTAATGGTTTTATTCTCCAAAATGTTATGCAATAATAAGGAATTCAAGGTTCACAGACAAAAAAGAGGAAATGATGAACTGAAAACTGCCTAACAATAATGACTATTACAGTGTGTAAGTGTTACCCTTACAGTGGTAAGGGCTGACAATAGTTTAGTCCATTTTTTAATGCCAGACAAGAAGAGTTTTATCTCATTAACCCTGTCATCTTTAGCCTGTACACAGGGTTCTCTATGGTGTCTGTCATAGAGACATATATGGAGTAACTCGATGGGTCTAGATATATACAGGATACTGTTATTCTTATTTTACACCTGCAGAAATAAGGCAAAGGGGGCATCAGTAATAGATCAAGGTTACACAAATGAGTGGCAAAACCAGGATTTGCGAACAGACAGAGTGTTCTAGAGTAACACTATGCAGATTATGGTCTGTAAAAGATTAAACTGTTGTCTGAGTAAGACTGTGGAGGAATCGTACAGACACCTTTCAGCAGGCTTTCCAGCCAGAATGATACAACAGGAATGGTTGAGATTCTTTTGAATAATCATCACCACAAAAATGACTATTTGTAATAACAGTGACTATTTCTGTCATTATTTAAACACAAGAGCATAACTGTTCAAGTTCAGTTACCAGCTCCACAACTAAGAAGCTACATAATCTCAACTTTTCTCAGTTTTCTCATCTGCAAATTGGGATAGTCTTAGAACCTACAGCCTGGGGTTGTCATGGATATTAAATGGTGTGGTATGCATAGAAGCACAGAAGGCTGAATGGCATGTCATAAGTCATGTTATTACTCTGAGGGATTGTGTTTGCCAGGTTGAAATTGCAAAATACCTAAAATATCACACGTGTGTATGCAAATTACTTTCAGCTACTTAGCTGAAATTAGTCATCATTTTTAAAAGAACATAGTATACAAATTTAAATATCTGGTATCAGAGAGACAGTTTGATTCAACATTTTATTATTAAGCCAATATTGGGACTTGAGTGGGACCAATTGAGTCAGGGATACAGCCATTTCTCACTTAAGGGGAAAAGTGTATTTGAGATGTGATCCCTGGGGGGACTATAGTTCTGTAAGTCCGTTTGAGCTCTGTAGAGAACATATTACTGAGGAATAAAATGAATGTAAATTTTTTTTATTATTGTTTCAGTCAATTTAGGAAAAACCTTTCACATTTAGTTTTTACTCTGTGTAAGTTACTTGTCAATAGGAATGACAAAGCGATACCCCAGGGTCTCCAGTGAAAGAAACTGGCAGAGTTCCTAATAACGCTTCCTCTGTATCATTGACCTTCTACACCGTATCTCTGTCTTTTTCCCTTAGGATTGATTTTCTTTTTTCTTTTTCTTTTTTTTTTTTTTCTTTTTTTATTCTTTGCTTGGAGTCATGACATTTTTTACAGCATTTTTTGGTATATCTTTCCCAGGGTATATATTCCTCTACCTATCCCAACCCATATCTGGAAAGACCTAAAAGCTAGCCAGCTGGTGGCCTAACCAAGTAACATGTCAGCTGAGTGTCTCCAGTGCTCAGGTGGATGACGGCACAAATGAGCACTGGAAGGCAGGACCCAAAGGTCAGACTTCGGAGTTTCCAGCCGCATTAACATAGCCCCAGTGCCATTTTAAAAGATCCATTGCAAACTCTATATGACGTATAAATTCAAAAGAATATGTAGATGTCTCCCAGTAGTTTTCCATGTGAAAATATTTAGCTTGAAATTTAGTACTAAAGAGTATCTGGAATTAATAAAAAGAAAATCTTATTTCATCCAGATGAATGAATTCCAAACCAAATTTTCTTACTGAAGAATAACAGATTATATGATCTTTTGGAAAGGATGTTAAATAGATCCAGTGGTCTGAAAAAATACATATATATGTTATGACTAGATGAATTTTTTTCCACAAACAGTGAAACAAACTTCAGACAGTTTAATCATATATGATAGTTAATTTAAAATTCACTCAGCAAATCTTTTGATATTCATTCATGCCACATATGACTTGCTGTAACCAGACTGTTATAGCTATTAACATTATATTTTCACAATATCCTCATATCTTAAAAGAAGTATAAGGAAGAAAAAATAGATAAACCAGGTATAATTGAACAACAACAATAACTAGAAAACAACTCTTTATTTTGAACATTTTCTATGATATGTGTGTAATACATATACATATTTATATTTTATTTTATTTAAATATAGACAATAGAGGAAGGGAATCATTTTTAATCCCAAACTTGACATTTATTGGTTTCATATATAGAATCAGAGCACAGACTCTAAATTTTCCCACTCTTTTACCTGAATGTGCTCCATTCTGTCTACTTTAACCACAGGTGGACAGCCAGAGTATCACTACGTGATGCCAATACAGAATATGTTTTGTTTTTTTTAGAGACAGAATCACACTTGATAGAGTGCTGTGGCATCACAGCTCACAGCAACCTCTAGCTCTTGGGCTTAGGCAATTCTCTTGACCCAGCCTCCCAAGTAGCTGGTCCCTCTTGTGTGAATGTAGTGGGCCTCACAAAAG
>NW_003852404.1:23834618-23905605 GCF_000181295.1 Otolemur garnettii | reverse complement strand
CCCAAGTAGCTGGGACCACAGGCGCCCGCCACAACGCCTGGGTATTTTTTGTTGCAGTATGGCTGGGCTAGGTTTGAACCTGCCACCCTCAGCATATGGGGCCGGTGCCCTACTCACTGAGCCACAGGCACTGCCCAATACAGAATATGTTTTTATCAAAGCAGATCTGAATACTCTTCATAAAAGCAACACACAATAATGTTAAAGACAAATGGAGAATTTGACAGTCTTGATCTCCTATGCGCTGAAAGAGTTTTCTGAAGAAAGACAATATTTTAAAAACCATCCTGGGGTATTTGCATTTAATTATGTGGCTTAAAGGTCAATTACATTTGGAGAGGCATCATTTTCTTTTAAGAGCCGTCAGTGCAAATTTTTCTTTGGCATGTTCTTTTGCTAATTTTTTAATAATATTCATCCAGTGCCTATGTGACCAACATACGTTTCCAGCACTTGAGGGGCAAACAGTGGGAGGGGGAAGAATTTAACCTAAATGATTTCTTATTGTGCAGTATGACCAATGTTATAAAAGTGAACAAACCAAGGAGGAAGAATAGATAACAGAAAGAACATGAGCTGTGGAGTCTGAGAAACATGAGTTCAAATCCTTGTTAAATACTGTCTACCTCATAGGTTTTGGTAGAAGCACAGAAACAGTGAGTGTTAAGTTCCTGAGACAGCGTAGACATTAATGCATAGTAGCTATTAGTGCCAGTATGATGAGAACCCGAGAACGAGATAACCATATTTCCCCTTTTGATAAGAGGCTTCTCACTTGTTAGCCAGATTTGGATAATCAAAAAAAAAAAAACAAAAAACTGAAATGCATATCAAATGGAGATTTATAGATTATAAATGTGATAAGTGATGCAGTGTGTGGATTTTGTAGAGGTTTAAAGCATCCATTGCACCCTACAGCACATGTGCAAGCCTTTATTAGCACCTACCTTCCTGAGAGTGGATATTTTTGCACATGGTGGTGACCTTTCTTGAGCTGGTGTTTTCTCAGAGAAAAGAACATATCTATTTATTCATTCTTCTTGTGCTCTCACTATTTCCTTCATAGCATGTGCCCAAGGACACTTGTATTTGTATGCTGAGTCATAAAAACAATGCCATGAATTCCTAAATCATGAAACTCATATTCTATCACTCATGAAACTTTAAGCATTTTGAAACTATCTTTTAGACATATCCAGTGCTTAGGAAAGGCAATAATAAAAATATCTCTAACTTTTAACATATCCATATTCTTGATCTTGATTTTAAATTTATTTTTCTAGTTATGATGTTTTTAAATTATATCTAATTATGGTGTTTTTAAAATTACCCTTATAATTAGTTTACCTTTTAAAATTTGAGTGTGATAATCAAAATAATATTTTTTCTAAAGGTTAAATTAATGTCTTACTTAAGAAGGAAAAATACAGTTAAAGCTATATGTATTTAAAATGAAAAGTAATTGAAAATTTAAGTGAAGAATATAGACATTGCTACTATAGCAAAGACTTGACCTTAGCAATGTCTTAAATAATAGATAAAATGTCTTCTTTAACATAACAAGCTGTGAAAAAACAGTCCAGGTCTGGGGTGGCTTACTGGTGTCACAAACACAGGCTCTTTTTATCTTATTTCTTTGCTGTCCGTCCTCAGCACAGAACTTTCACACCTTGTTCCAAAAAGTCTGCTCCAGTTCCTGGCACCATGTTGACATTATGATCATATAAAGTGGCTTTTATATAAAGTTTACACACCTTAACGTTTACCTTCTCAAAGCCCCAAGGTATTTGCATTTCACACCTAAATAGCTGCAAGGGAGTCTAGGAAGTATATCTTTCTCTTTTTTTAAAGCTAGAACTAAAGAAGACTTATCATTACAACTATAAAGGAAAATTCAAATATTCAGGGACAGTTGGGAGTGCCTGCTATAAGAACTTAAGTTTAGAGGGATTTTGCATGGAATTTGCATCATGCCTCTAATTCTTTGTTTTTTAATAACCTTAAATCACCATCATACTAAATTGCTAAGAAAAACACATGTGAATCACATCATCCTATACAAATGTTCGATATCCCTCTCTATCATGTAAAGTGAGCTTAATATCCCAATATTGCAGGCAAAACATATATCAAAAGACCCATGATAACAAATAGTTAATGAGAATTGGTTATTTGCCAGGCATTGTCTTAAGCCTATAAAATGTATTAATTTGTTTAATCTCACCACATTTCTTTGAGATAAGTTGCTATTGTTATTCAGGTTCTATAGGTTTAAAACAGGCCAAAAAATGAAAAATATGTATTTTTCCCCTTTTGAATTTGAAAAGTAAGAAAACTTAATGTTTGCATTCTTGATATATGAGGTGTTAGATGTATGAATGAATACATTAACGAAAGGGAATCCAAAACCTACATCCAGGAACATAGATATTCAAATGATTCCTCCCCTGGGAAGGAACTGCTTTCTCTAGTGGTATTTTTAGTGATCAAATCATTATTGATGTTCATCTTATACAGGAGTCTACAGAGAGTTCCTGGCATAGTCTTTTGGAAATATTTAATGATGAGAAACAGGTCCTTAGAGAGAGATTTTGATTTCAAAATATGTTTGAAAATAATAAGGTCATTGAGAGAAAATCTATTGCAAGATTAAGGCAGAAGAAACTACTGTTCATTAAAAATAAAGTGTTCTTATTAATTGATAAAGAATGTCTCATTTGGCAGAGAAACTGATCGATTTTATACATTTATAATATAATTGGGTTAAACATAAAAATTTTTATATATTTAAAATAAAAAACATGTCCATATAAGTGGTAGAATTACAAATATTTCCAGAGGCAAAGACATTTATGTATGTATGTATTGAAAAGCTTAATTTCATATTTCACCCCCCACCATTTAAAAAAATACGATGTCAGGAAAAAAATTAAAACTGAGCATGGGTAAACTGAATGGTCAAACAATTTTAAATGTTTTATTGAACTATTCCGCTTAAAAGAAAAAAAAACACCTGGAACATGATCATACATATAAAATCTTAAATAGCTCTATTGTACAATATGGTGACTATAGTTAATAACAGTGTATTGTATGCTTGAAAATTGCTAAGTTTGTAAATTTTCTCACCACTCATATGCACATACACATATACAAAGATGTATTTGTGAAGTGATAGATATTTTAGCTTGATATATTCGTGCCCCAATGATATCGAAACATCATGTTGTACACCACAAATATACACCATTTGTATTTGTGAGTTTTTAAAAAAGATGGAGAAGAGGGACCCTTTGTGGAAACATACAGCCATGTTTTAATTACATGTTTATTAGATATATGCCCTATATAAATCTTCTTCTAGGTATGGTGCTAAACAATAATATTCAGGTAGGGGATGTGAAAAGAGGAATGGATGTGAAAGAGGCTGAAATGTTTTGATACTTGTCAAAATTTATCCATAGCAGTTCAGTGAGTATCATAGCATCAGTGAGGTAGCCTGCGAGGCAGTGCCAACTCTCTCTTCAGATGAAAAATTAATACCACTGATGATACCACTAAGAACTCATTCAAGGATGTTGGCAGTGAAGCCCGGTGCTACTGGAGAGCAGAATGACGCCTCCTGTAGATTTGTGATCTGTAATGTAGAAAGGCTAAGCTAATAGTCATCGAAAGAGCACTTGGTTAAGAAATAGCACAAAAGCAGAGTTTAGTGTACAGGGACATGTTGGTTATTTTTTTCACCAGACTTTACAAAGATATACAGTACTCTTACTTGTTTGATTTATCTGGTTAAGTGCTTTTAAGCATTTAAATAAGTTTAAGTTGAATCCACTTTGTATCATCTTTTGGATATTTTACAGTAGCCGTGGTATTTTGTTCTTACTTACCTACTCGCATATGTCACCAAGAAGTCTTACTTTCTGTTACTGAGATTTAATCATAATTCAGTACTATTGTTTTGTATCCTGTTACAGAGAGATAGGCAAGAAATGAAGCTGAAAAATGTGCAGTAGTTTGATCCCAAAGGACTCTTTTCTTGTGTTGGTGACTTTACATTTCATCTTTAAGGAAAGTGACATGAGCTGATTTCTGTAGGATTAAAGAATTCTATGTGACTAACCTGCAATATAGAATATGGTAAATATGAAGCAAAGGCTTAGAAACTAGAGGCAAAGAGGCAGTTGAGATAGTATGAATGCCACACCACAGAACCTAAAGGAAAGCAGAGATATTGGATAGAGAAAGAGGAAAGAACATGAAAGATATTAAACTTAGTGAGATTTAGAGATCGATTATAAGTAACCAAGACCTGAAAAGGGGAGAAATGAAGAGCATGTCCTAGGTTGTAGCCTCGGCCATCACCATAGCCTTGTAAAAGTTTGCCTGTGTTGAGCACCACACCAACTGTCAGGGAGTTAGCTGAGCTCTAATACTACTTACATTAGTTAATTCTCAAGCACAAATTATTATTACTCTCAATTAACAAATGAGGAAAGTGGAACACAAAGATAACAAATAATATGCCAAATCACAAAGCCAGACTGTGACAGAATATTGAACCCACGGAAATAGTTGTTCATTTTGCCTTAGAAGACATTAGGGAGCCAGGCTAGGGAAGACCTCACGAAAACAGAACTTTTAAAACATTAGTTTGGTTGTTGTATGAAGGATATTACATTTCCAAAAATTGTGAATACATGAATTTTTCCATTTAAAAATCCAAGACTTTGGAGAGAAGGTGGGATATAGGTAATTATTTTTAGTGCTCTTTATATTATACATCTAAAATCTCAACATTAGGTATTAATCAAACCAGATTATACATAGTACTTGCTCAGTCCAGAAATTGCTATATTACATTTTAAAGTTTGACAGTACTCAAAAAGAATTTAGAATTTATTAATTTATTAGTTACATTTATTTTTACCTGGTAAAAAATGTAGGGTAGATAGAGTTTCGTTTCCTCAACAGAAAAACCTGAGCAAAGCAAAAAGCAAGAGGAATCAGAGAGTTTATCGTGCCAAGACCTAAGGGCATGATTCACACACCGCATCACAGGACACACATTCTGATCTATCCTCAGTAATGTTCTCTGTTTACAACATGTAGTTTTATCTTTACAATATCAGCGGTTGGGTCGCTTCTTTCATCAGAATCAGGTTAATTGGATGCTGATGCCGCTACTACTGAACTTTTTTGATCCAAGAACTTTGGTTGATAAAATTTTTCTCAGCACAATTTTTCATATCTTTGGTACTTAAAAGCAGCGACAGGCTGCTCAAGAATAGTTGACTTTTTCTGCATCATTTGGCAAAGGGTATTTGACAAACGTGAAGTGTGTGATTTAGAATGATCACTGGAAAAATTGATTCTAGCATTTTCAGCAATGTCTGTAGTAGAAACTAAAGGTCATTTTCATCAAGCACAGTGCTCTCTTTAGCCTGGGTATTTTGATTCTTAAGGGATTCTGGTTTCTAAATTCTTGCTACATTTTCAATTTAATTTCACCAATAATTAGTACAGAGTTCTATAAAAATCCTCTTACTTCACTTGTCCTATTTGTTTGCCTGTTTTCTTGCTCCTTGTTCATGACAGCATTGATACTGATATTTGGGACACTTTCTAACTTTTGTCTCTGTCACTTTTTGAGACTGCTCAAATTCATAATCAAGTTTAAGCCATGGAATGTCACTCCAACTATAGTAAAAGTTTAAGATGCAATAGTCTTTCCTCATCTGTTTTCATTTAACGTCTGCTCTCAGCCAACAAATTAAACATGTATGTTCACTATCTTTAATTTTAAATAAGTTCAAAACTGTTCATTATTATCCCGTTGTTACTGCTAAAAAGAAAGGTTGAGTGTGTGTGTATAACAGAGCCTGTGTTTTCTTTTTAGAGACTTCTGTTGTATAAGTACCATTAAACTAGTAATTAATTGTTCAGAGTACGCCATACACATTCAAATTTTTATTCTAAGGAATCATTTTGTTAAAATACCATATTTTGCCATGTAAAATGAACTCCCGGGTAAAATATGCAGCCACATTTCTGTCCCAAATTTCAGGAAAACACTCCTAGAGAAAGTGGCTAACTCTTTACCCAAAGAGACACATCTAGGGAAGGCTGACACTTTCCTGGGAAACATGCAGAATACACTGGGCTCCTGCAGTCCCCATTCTATGAAACCTGCCCCTTCCCTCTCTCCTGGGACCCCTTCCTTCCCTGCCACATTGGGAACCACAGCCCAGCCGGGAGAGCTATGCAGATGGCCAGCAGCACCAGGGCTTCCCACACCACTTGGCCTGTGGGCAGGCAGGAGAGTCTCCCAGGCCTAGGCAGGGTAGCCTGTCCTTTCAGCATGTCCTGGCGTTGGTGGTCACCCAACATAGCCATAGCGTGCCTCTCCAGCCCTGCCTCTGCCCCCTCCCCTAACTGTGGTGTTTGGCAGAAACTGCTTGGCCCACTCCCATGGATCCTAGATCCTTCCAGATTGAAACCTTATTTGCATGGCAGGTCCAGACAAGAGAGCATAGCAGCCTGAGGAGGGCTACGGAGCTCCCCCCATTCCCAAACCCATATGTAATGCATACTCTACTTTTCCATCAAAAATGTGGGCAAAAAGTACTCATTACACACAGCAAAATACAGTAATATCTGAAAGACTAATCATAAAATGGCATACTCATTTAACCATTTGTATAAAAGGGGTTTTAAATTGTTGGCAGTCAAAATAAATTTTTATTCTTGGAATGTCATCATTTTCATGTCACTTGACGTCCATGAGAGTTAACCTTCATTTTCAGAAGGAAAAATGCAAATGAAATACCCATGTTCATTGGGGATTTATGGACAAGAAGCCATTGGTACCTGGCACACATGGTAACATGAAAACACTGGCCCTGAACCTGGACTGCCCTGGTGTAGAAGGGAGATAAAGAAGTGGACAGAGCATGGAGAGGGGGCAGTGGAAGTACTTTGTGCCATTTATTTCTAGTTTAAAACAAAAAAGTCAGCAAATAAGATTCATGTGTTTATTTTGTTTTTATTTGTGTATTTTTTTAAATTATGGAAATGTCTTGAGTTTGTTCATATACTGCTAGAAAGGATACAGGGTTGAAGAAGAGGTTGAACATACCAGGAATACTATCCTTAATAAAATGACCAAAGAGGCTAAGAAACAGAGGCCCAGAGCCCAGCATTGTGGAAGGGGGCAGGGGGAGAAATTCTAATGTCTAAATGGTAAAGGTAAGGAAGAGAAGAAGTGGATGTGAAAAAGTCACATCTGTGGGTTTGAAGTCAGATGGTGATAGGGTGCCATGTATTTCCTCTGTGGGATAAAGGCTCTGTCTTCAGCTGTAACAGTGGCAGTGGGATATTAGAAGTTAAAAGTGGAATATTAGAGGTTATTGAGGAATAGACTGGGAAAAAATGAAGGGAGCTAAGCTGATTTACTATGATCAGTAACCAAAAGAAATAATATTTTCAAAAGGAAACAATTTAAATTTTAAAAAGAGGTAATCCACTCTCTCTTTAAGAAAGTACATATATTGAAGTACATATTCAAAATTGTATAAAAGGCAGGTTTTTAGAATTAATAAAAATAGCAACAATAATATGCTGTATCCTACAATGTTTTATTTCCGACAGTCATCACAAATAGATCTGTTCAAATGAGGGAACTATTATGTTAAGTATAAAAGAAGCAGTTCCATGGAATATGAGAACTGAAATTAAAATAAAACTGAAGAATACTCTGTGTGTGTGTCTGGAAATTTGATTTGGTTCTTATGGTAATTTTAAGTGGCAAACTTAACAAATAGTTTTGCATTTTTTAGCACACAAATCTATAAAATTAGTTTAAAAAGTCATTGTTGCCTGTGAACCAGACTCAGAGATGAGCATGTGTGTGCAAAAGATAAATTGCCAACGTCAATTTTGAGAGTTGGAGGGATTGAGAGGCAAAGGAAAAGGGATTCGAGAAGCTAATTGTAATATAGTCGAGACAGGGTATGCAGATGATCCTACAGGGAGCTTTAAGATGAAGGACCGTTGAGATTTTTTCCCAAATCAAGGCGACTGTGCATCTGATGCCAGCTCTCCTCAGATAAGAAGTGTGAACTTGGACATGCTGACTTGCTCTCGTCAAGATCAAGCCTTGCAGTGGAACTCAGCTGACCAATCCTTCCCCACCCTTGATGTTTGAGGGAAGGGATCTGCACAGCCTAATACTGCATCTCTTATTATGCAGTATAACAAGATAATTTACTATGAATATACTCTGCCTTGTTTCTTTCTCCCTACTTTCTCCCAAATCACTTCCCAAATGCAACCACATTTCCTCTTAATGAAAAATAAATAGATAAATTCTTCTGGTGATACTATTTCCTTACTAAATGATATGTATAGGCTACTCTTTCTAATTTATCAATTTGAAATATGACTTAAAAAGAAATTTTTTCTCACTTATTTTAACTTCTCATTTATTTTTCCCTTTTATAATACTATTTGAATTTCCTTGAGTTAGGTCTGACCCTAATGTCTAATCAAATTTCAAAGATAGGCAAGAATGAAGATTTGGACTTAGTTCAAATTTGCTTTTGCTTGGATTTATTTTTATTTATTTTTTATTTTTAATTATTATGAGTGCATAATAGTTGTATATGTTTATAGGATACATGGGATGTTTTGATGGAGGCATAAAATGTGAATTAATCAAATCAGGGTAACGGGAGTATCCATCACCCCAGGTATTTACCATTTCTTTGTGTTAGGGAAATTTCAATTGCACTCTTTTAGTTATTTTAAAGTAGCTAGATAGTTAGAATGAAGAATATTTGGTAGCAGAACAAAATGACTAAAGTAGTAAATTTGAGTTTATTTTTCACATAGCAAATGAAGCAAAGAATAAGAATGACATATGCATATAGGTAAGTGGGTACAATTTCCGTTACTTTGCTTTTTTCTAAGAGTGATACAGAGGGCTGACAAGTAAGTCTGTGAACTTACCACCATTCACTTACCTTGGCAGCACTGTACAAACAACTCGGTAAAGTTTCATAACCTTGTATATCAGTGTCTCACAGGGTCCACATGTGGCAGTGTTAAGCAGCATTCATTATGGCTGAATGTTCTTCTTTGCCATCATGAGAATGTCAGAGCTTGAATTGGAATAACAGGCAAACATCCATAAATTTCTTGTTAAAACTTTGCAAGAGTAGAAGTGAAATCAGGGACCTATTAGTCCAAGTTCATGGCAATAATGCCAAGAAGAAAACAGCAATGTACAAACAGATTAAACATTTTTCCTGAAGGGAGAGAAGGTGCCACTGATGAAGAGGGCTCAGAGTGTCCAGTAACAAGAACTGATGAAAATGCTGCAAAAATGTATTGAATTGTATGTCAAAATTGTTGGCTGATTGCAAAAAGTGTAGGAGACCAAGTATTCATTGATAGAGAAATAGTTGAGAAAATTGTAACTAAAAATCTTGGCCTATAATTCATGGCTCTTACATGACAACAATGCAATGGCTCACACTACAATGTCTATGAGAGAGATTTTATCCAGTAAACAAATAACTGTATTGGAATAAGCTTCCTACTAACCTGACCTGGGCCCCAATGACTTTTTTCTTTACCCAAAAGTGAAGAAAATATTGAAAGGAAGAAATTTTCGTACCATTCAGGATATCAAGGGTAATTATGATAAGAGCTCTGATGGCCATTCTAGAAAAAAAATTCCAAAACTGTTGTGAAGGGTGTCCTATGGTGCATAACTTCCAAAGGGGAATACTCTGAAGGTGAACATGGTGATATTCAGCAATGAGATACGAAGCACTTTTTCTAGGATAAGTTCACAAACTTAATTGTCAGATCATGTACTTGAGGTTCAGTGGATATAACTTTTCTGAATAGAGAGGGATTTCTGCCAGAGAGGCAAAGTCAAGGAATTTGCATTCTCTACATTTGTTAACCATCAGTTACCTCTCAACCCTTACTCAGGTCCACTCCTCAACCTCTGTGGAAGTTGTATTTTTATTTTTATCTCAGTTTTCCTTTGTTGTTTGTTTTTGACTTTGAGAAAAACTCTTACTTCATCTCTTGGGTCAGAGTGCTGTGGTTGATCATAGCTCACTGTAGCTTCAGACTCCTGGCTGAACCTACCAAGCAGCTAGGACTTCTGACATACATCACCATGCCTGGATAATTTTTTTTTTTGGTAGATACTGTGTTTGTTGCCCAGCTGATCTTGAACCTCTGGTCTGGCCTTGAGCCAACCTTCCACCTCCACCTCCCCAAATGCTAGGCATGAGCCACTGTGTCCAGCTACCTTAGTTAATTTATATGTTTTATCCACAGATTGTATTTGAAAGTTAAAAACCATTAGGTAGAATCTATACTATTATTATTGTTGTTGATAAATATTGTTTAGCATACAGTCTATTGGTGTGCTGTGATTACATTTTCTTGTCCATAATCCTGTGTTCTCATTATACTGTGTTTACACTTCACCACATATAGAAATCAAATCTGTCTGGGGGGGTTATATGCTTACCTTTTGTTTTTCTTCTTCTTCACTTTGCTTTAATTATTTCTTTTCTTTTTAATTATAAGAAGTAATATACTTATCGAGAGAAAAATTATTATGATCTTCATTGCCTTTTCATTCTATCACTTTCCTCACTATTCTGTTTTTTTTTTTCCTTTTTCTTACCTTATGGGCTATTTTACTGAAACACAAAATCATAGAGACTTCCCATTTGAGTCTTTTTCTCCTCTTACTGAGTACACTATATTTGATACTGTCTATTATTATAAGGTTGCTCCTATGACATGTAAACCATCTCTCAAGTAATAATCTCAAAATGTAACCAGTTCTCTACCTGAGTCAATCATTCTTGTGCCTTTCATATCTTCCTACTTCTGACTGACTTCCTTTTTTTGCTATATGTACCCTTGAGTAACTCTTTGCAAAACAGTTCATGAGAAGTAAACTTTTCAAGTTCTCCCACATCACAGAATTTCCATTACATTTGATTAATGTTTTGTCTATATCAAACTCTAGGCTCAAAATTATTTTCCTTCCTAACTTTGAAGACATGACTCTGATGTCTTATACATTAAGTTTTGCTATCTTTATTTGTAGATGGGCTTTATTTTTCCCTTTGTGGAACTTTTTAGGACCTTCTATGTTTCCTTAGAAGGGAAGATTCCCTTCCCTTCCTAACTAATCCATTTAATCTAATTCCTTAGATTAAATGTTGGGAGTTGTGTCTCTTATTCTTTCAGCCTGCTTTGCTTGATTGATTTTTTCAATCTATTTAAAGACTAGTATTCTCCATTGGCTCTAGAAAAATGCTCTCCAGTGTTTGTTTGGGCTTTTTTTCTCCTAAGTTTTCTTTTTTCTCTGTAACAAAATTTTATTCCTGGATTGATTCACTGTGTATTGTATATTTTCTCTCCCATTGCCACTTTATATTTTGTACTATGAGCCAAGAGATTGACTAAACTTTATATCTTTTTTTAACTTCTCTCTCTATAGATATTTTTGGTTTAAAATACAAAAATTTATGTTAGCTTCCTTTAAAAAAAAAAACATTTATTAGGAGGCAGGGAAAATCATATTACTAATGTCTTAGAGTCTCTTCTGTTCCCTTATTGCCCTTCTTTTGTTGAAGAGAATGAAAGGGAAAAAAAGATGTAATTTCTACTTCTTTGGAGTTTAGTGGAGAAAATCTGTTATCTCTTCTACATAGCAAACTACCCAAAAGCTAGTGACTTAAAACAGCAACTTTTTATTTGACTCATGGTTCTGCGTGTTGGAAATTTGAGCTAGGTGGTGTCATTGGTCTGTGTGAGGTTCAGTTGACCTTGATGGAGGCTCAAAGATTTTCCTTCCTTAGGGAGTCAGCAGGGGCTGACTAGTTTCTGATGGCCTTGTCTGGTACATCTTGGATGTCGGGGAAAACAGAAGGTTCTCTCCACTTGTTACTTCATTCAGCAGACTGACTTGGCCTTATTTGCATAATGGGGAATGGATTCTAAGAGTGATTTAGAAGATAAGATCCAAAGACTAAGGATTTTTCAAGCCTCTACTTACCTCACATGGGCCATTGTGACATTGACCAAAGCGAGTCACATGATCAGACCCCAGGGACAGCATAGGAGGGGACTCTGCAAGGGCATAGATGGAGGTAAAGCATGAAAAGCCTGGCGCTGGTGCTGCAGCAATCCACCAGAGAATAAATGTAGGAATAGAAATTTTGGTTCTATAGAACTCCAGATATTTTTGAAACATCATAAAAAATGTACAATTAGGAAACATAATTTCTGTGTTACGATATGGTACATGCTATAAGAATTTAGTGACAATAAGAGTTTGGAATCTGAAAAGCTTCATAAGAGAGATGGGGCCTTCATAAGAGACAGGTTATAGACATATGGGGAGATTTGGATGAGTCAAAAAGTGATAAGCAGGCATGTGGATAGATTGATGCTGTGGAGGGAGGATCAGAGAGGAGTAGGAAAATGGACCTGCCATTTTGCCAAATTTGAGGATTCCCTCTGTGAACAACTACAAATGATGGTGATTATTCAAGCTAAGTTTAGGTCCCAGAAAGTCACAACATGCTCTAGGAACAGTCTCTTGTGGATGACATTTTAACACTAGGAAAATGAAAGAATGTGTCCCTGATAGCAAAAGTATACTCTTGAAATAGAGAAACTCTTAATTAATTATCAAAAAGATCTTTGATGAGAAAAATCATGATTTAAGATTTAAAGATATTGGATATTTTGACTAAATATAAGAATATTTATCAAGAATAAAAGAAGCTAAAATTTAATTTTATGTTTTATCTTATTGTTGGCAACTTTTTTCTGCAATTAAAATAATTTTAGCCTTTCTTGATGTCACCCATGTGCCTGATGCTGCTTCTCCATGTAAATCAGGGAGTTCAGGTTATTTACGATTTTTACACAGAGAAATATCATTTACTGAAACAAACAAACAAAACTTTGGAATTGTCTGCCAAACATTATTAAAATAAAATAATGCATTTAGATTTATTTAAATTGTGTCGTTAATTTCTTCTAATGCAATAGAAGGAAGGAAAACTTAATATAAGTTAACTTTTACACAGAGAATGTAGATTGTATTCTAGTAAATTATAAACATTCTTCTTATGGCCATTTAATTATCTCCATTTTAAATTAGATTACTGGAAAGATATATATTTATATAATGCTAAATAGACTATACTGATATTTAAAATCATTAAGAAATTAAAGGGTTGAATTTGCTTTGGTGTTCATGGTAGTAAATATAGAATAATTATTTTTATTAATTGTTTTTCTCCTCAAAATGTAAAGAGTTGATATCATTGATAATTAATATAATCCTTGATATTGATGCTTAGTTCCTTGCAAACTTGATCATTGTATTTTTGGCAAAATTTATCTCTGTGTTAATATGTGGTCTAAGAAATTGAAGAATAGTAAATCTTTCCCTATTTAGCCTGAGTTATATGTATGAGTAAACCAGATAAGTTTCCTAACTATACAAATCACAGTCCATCTGCAGACAAACCTCAGCCTTATCTCTGTATCTTAATTTAGAGAAATCCTAGTAGCTATTCATACCAATGGAAATATCGGCCTTTACATGTAAACAGGTATTTTAAAAATCACCCTGACTGCTGGAAATAATATAAATCTCTTGCATTAAATTTCAAGGGTATCAGAGTCAGATCTCATAGTCTGCATGTTCCCAATGTACCCTCAAATGGCTTTTCTTTCTTTTTTTTTTATTGTCCTTATCACATGGAGCTCACATGGTGCAGGATCCTTCATAGTTACATCAATCAGAAAACTATCAGAAGGTATTGATGTTTCACAGGGTTTTAAATAACACTTAATCTTTTTCAGCATTTGAGAAACCTCACTTGACCCTTCCAAGATAGAAAAACTATAACTACCTACAAATAATTACTTTTGTGACTGAGTTGAGCTAGTTACCTCTTTTTTACACTTCCTCCATTCTTCTCTTACTTTTCTCCTTCTCTTTTTCTTCTTTCCTTTTTCTCCCTCTCTCTCTCTTAAATCTTCACTCATTTGCACATATAAGCACATAGAATGTACAATGAGTTTCTATGAATTAAAAGCACAGATCTCCCCCCATCATTTCAGTAAAAGTGATTTTAATGACAAATGCGATAGCAAGTTCTTTTGATTTTATTAAGTTTCAGCAAACCAGCCTTGCACTATCAGTCATGATAATAGATTTGAAGACTTTTGGTTAAAACAGCATCAGTAGCAAACTTTCTTTGAATTTAATCTGTAAATTAAATAAATCCCACAAGGAGGAAGGAGTAATAAGAGTTTTGATATACCTCATTATTCTTAGTTCATTCAACAGGAGTTATTTGCTAGAAACATTCTGGACAATATTCATTGTGTGTGCTTACTATTAATACAAGTCGAGATCAGTTCTAAACACACTTTATCTATTAATAAATACCTTTAATCTGTAAAATTACTCCATAAATAAAAGTGTTCACCTTGAGAAAACTGAAGCACGATGAAGTCATTTAGCTAGGAAGGGCAAATCTGGTTTTCCTTTTTTCCTTTTCCTGATGCATAGTTAATATAGTCAGCTATGATACTGAAGAATTTTTTTAAAATATAGAATAGTGAATTGTATTGGACTATTATGAAGGACACCCATTCTCTATTTTCTAATTAACATTTTACCCTGTTTTCCCCCTGCATCTCAGTGTGCAAATATTAATTTCCTAAGAATAGAGAACTTTTCATATATAATCACAGGAGACTTACTAACTTTCATAAATGTAACACAGAAATGATACTTTTATCTAATCTATGTTCCAGGTTTTCCAGTTGGCCCTGTGAAGATCTTACGGTATTTTTACCACTAGTATAGGATCTGGTCTGGGTTCAGGGCTTCATTTACCTTCCAAGACTCTTTTTTTTTTTTTTTTTTTTTTTCCGCCCTCGGTAGAGTGCAGTGGAGTCGCTCCAGTAACCTCCAACTCCTGGGCTTAGGCGATTCTTCTGCCTCAGCCTCCCAAGTAGCTGGGACTACAGGCGCCCACCACAACACCCGGCTATTCCCTTCCAAGACTCTTTAGTCTCCTTTAATCTGAACATTTGCACAACACATCTTTGTCTTTTGTGACATCCATATTTTTTAAGAGTACAGCAATAGTGAGGTCTTGGGTACAAATAAATGACTAATTAGAGCATCATGGTAAAATAAGCAGATCTGGAAGAAAACTTTAACAAGAAGAAATTGTCTATAAGAATTTGACTAGATATTCTAAGAAGTTAATTAAAATAGTTGAGGTTCCATTGATTCTGATATCTTAAGGAAAGCTAGACAGTTTTGAAGAAAATAGAATAATTATTGAACATAACATTTCCAGTTTTTCCTTAAGTCTGAATGGCCAACTAGGCAGAAGAAAACTCCTCTATCTCTGAGACCACTCTAATAAACATAATAAAGCCTATAAATAAATATAATAATCAGTTAATTATTTAAAAGTGTTCACCTATCCATTCATATTGACTTGTTTGTTTCTTTGACATCACCCTGCAAGGTCAAGTAGTTAATCAAGATAATGGTAGCTCAGACTAAGCTGTTGGCAGTGAAGAGAGAGCAAAGTGGATTAATTTCCACGTAATTTGGGAAGTAAAATTGACAAGATTCTCTGATGAATTAAACATGGGAGGTCATCTGCAGGTCAGAACTAGGGATGATTCCTAAGCCCCAGGTTTGCACATCTGACTCAATGATGTCATTCACTGAGCCAGCCAAGGACGGTGGAGGACCTGGTCGTGTTTGTGTGGAGAGAAGGTCAAGAGTTCAATTGGAACATATTCTCTTCTCAGATATTTGGATAATGATACTGCATTAGATGTACAGATCTGAAGCTCAGTAAGGAAGAGAGAGTGGGTAAACAATTCTGGGAGTCACCTACATATATAAGTGACAGCAGAAATGCTGAATATGGAAGAAACTGCTCGGAAAGAGTCCAGAGATGGTGGAGGAAAGAGAGCCTAGTACTGAGCCTTCTATAACCTGCACATTAAATTGTTTGTGGAGGATGGTTAGATTGCAGAGAAGCGTGGGGGTGGGGCGGACTGTAATTAGGGAGGTAGACGGCACACTAGAGGGACTGTCACAAAGATGAGAGAAGACAATGCCTGCAGGAACTGGGAAATTGTCAGAGGCTGTGAAGAGGGCAAAAATGTTAAGTGTGGGAAAGCGACCTTAAAATTTGGAATCATCCCCCAGCTCTGGTGACATTTTCTAGCACATTTATGGTGGAGGGCTGAATGTAAAACTCGGAGTGGACTCGGTGGTCTTGGGGAAAGTGGTAATGAGAAAACTGAAACTTCAAACAAGGGCTTTAAATTGTTTGTAACTGTGAAGAAACAGGACGGGTGGTAGCTGGATGGGTTTGGAAAGTGGAGATAGATTTAAGACCCGTTTGTTTCATTTCATTACTGTTAGAGAAAGTCTGTTATTGGAAAGGATCAAGGTAAGAAGATATGTCCGAATGCAGAGAAACATGAAAAAATAATTGGAAGTGTACAAGTTTTCTGAGAAAGTAGGTAAAGATCGTGATTCAAATCAGAGGAATTGAGATTGGCCTCAGATACTGACACAGTCCCCCTGTGTCACAGGAAGGGAGAAGAAAACAGATGCTCCATATAGGAGGAATTATAGGGCAGGAAGCAGAAATTTGAAGAAATCCATGTGAAAAAATTCAATTTTCTCTATGAAGTAGAAGCTGGAATCATATATTAGTAAGAATGGGGATTTGAAATGAAGTAGTTTTCAGAAACTTGAAGACTTGGAGTGTTATTAAGAAGAGCTGGAAAGAATTTCTCTGTCCAGTGGACAGCGTTTAGGTCTCCTGAGGTTGGAGATCATACCCTCATTTCTCAGTCCCATTTGGAGAATGTAATTTCCAAGTAATCCAGAGAAAAGTAGACAATTTGTAGAAAATTTTTGCAATACATGTGTGTTAAGAATACAAAGCAGTTTAGGTTTTCTAATAAAATTATGAAATGACAGGTCAGGAAAATGATACCAAATACTAAGGGAAATGAACGGAGGATATGAGTAGGGATAAGAATGAGATAAAGTGAACAGTGTTGCAATGAGGTTAAAAATTGGGTTTTTTTTTAATAGGCTCACTGTAAGAAGAAGAGATTGTACTTGAACTTTGTGATGTGGAATAACCACAGGCATTGCTAATGTGACTATAGATGGGAGAAATTCTCCCCTGATGAGAATAACAGAATATGTGAGAAACCATGGTACCCTGGATGGGAAAGGGAACTGATGGTTGAAAAGTATCTGGGAGCCATTGCAGAGACTTTCAAAAATTAAGGGCAACAACAGAGAGGCTAGAGACGGCAGCACATAAGCAAAGGAGAACATGATATAATAGAAGCAAAGCAAGGTTTTTGGTGTGATTTGTTTTGTTTTGCTTTTTAACGGAGGGCATGGAAGTCATACAAGTGGAGTGTAGAAAAACCAACCTGTTAGCCAGCCCCAGAAACACACAGAGTACTAGAACATAAATGGAAGCACTCGTGAGTACTGGAGGCTTGGTGGGGTCTCCAAAGTAAGCCAAATTTAAACAAGGCAACCAGGTGAGAGAAACTCCAAGAACTCGGCAATGAACTGGAATTTGCTCATTCGGGAATACTGGTTCTAAACCTGCAGAATAAGTGTGTGAAAGTGGAGAATCGTTAAGACTCATTTGAGGGATTGTTCTATGCATGGAAGGAAAAAAAGCCCAGAAATTGGCAACTTCATTACAGCAAAACTCTGACTCTTAGATATGGCTTGGAGTTTATTTATTTATTTATTTATTTTGCACTCTCCCCAAATTACTAAATTTGGTCTCTATCTCCATGTTCAAATTTATCTCAAGAAATACCATAAAAGACCAATTTGCATACGCCATTGCTTCTATGTGGACTGTTCCTTCGTTGACTGTCTCCATGGGTCACGCCCTCATCTCTGTTAGAGGTTGGCTCAGAGGACACCCATTTGATGGAGCTTCTTCAGAAAGTCATTCCCATCCAAGCCCCGCCCATCCTCCTGCCCAGCATCATTCTCGGCAGCACTTTTTGTCCTCTGGCATACCCCGTAGTTTACTTATCTGTTTTTGTCTCTTTGTTCTCAGACTAGGAGTTGAGGCCATAGAGGACAGACTTTCCCATCCATCTTGTTCATTCACAGCCTTGTCACCAGCAGCTAATTGGCACCTGATATCTTAGAGTTCAATAAATAATTGCTGAATGCATGCGTTAGTACACAAATGAATTAACAGGTAGAAAAATGCGATGGGGTCTCAGGACAATTCTCAAAAAGAAGTTACAGAAATATTTGGATCAATGAGTACATTGTTGGAATAACTGTGGGGCCCTCCAGGGTTGGAGGGCACAGCACATGTGTGGGTGAATAAATGATACTGTGAGAGTTTTAAAGTGAGCTCTTTATTTGAGTCACCTCCAGATTACAGGATGATTTTAATGTCATTTGAGAACTTAATTCCCTATCAAATAGCCCACTGAATATTCTCCTTTTGGTTTAGTTTTCAAAACCAAATAAAGCTCAGTGCTGTTACCGGCAAGAGCCTGATTTTGCAGCTGAGCGCCTCCGGGCATGTCAAGGCCCAGACTTAGATTAAGTGCCAGTTTCTTCAACTGCAAATATTAAGCTACAGAGCTCTGAGAGCATGAGAATGGTTAAAGAAAGCAAAGGTTTATTTCATTTTTATAAACTTCTCAGTATCCCATTTAGAAAGTAAAAACTCCATATGAGTCAATTTTGAACATACTTTGGTGCTTCTAAAACTTTTTCACTTTGATCAGACTTTTTTTCTGTATCTATTGAATGAGAATTTAAAATTGGATGATCACAATGAATATTCCTGATTTTTTTTATTGATTTAACATCTGGATCTTGTTTTTGTCTTTATTTTATTTTGCTTGTTTTCTTTTCAAAATGACCTTGGTCAGTGACCCCCTTTAAAACACAAATAATATGTAAGTAAGATGCATATATACACACATTAGTCCTAAAGTAAAACCAAATTCTAACTATTTGGTGACTTTCTATTGAATATATATTAGCTGCATGAATAGTCTTACAATCTTTAATATCTTCCTTTAACCAATCTCTGTCTTTCCCATTCTTTAGAACCGTCCATTTAAGACTGACTGATGTTAAATGAGGAGAGAGTCTAGTGATGTCAAAACAGAGTAATGTTTGACTACCTATCCTGTGCCCTAGGCACAGACCCGCAAAAACATCCATTACTAATTTCAAATTTCCTTTTGAACTGGATGGTACCGGATTGTTAACATATTGTGTAATGACCTGTACAAATCAATAAGATGCCTGTCCGGTCCTTGGCAGATAAACACGTACAGATGAAGCCCCGCCATCACTCAGTTAGCAGCTGACGTTCATGCCTTTCTGTGTATGTAGGTTACAAGTCCTGTGGCAGGACTTGGACCCGGGATGTCCTATTGCTCTCTTTGTTTCTCAGGAATCGGTATCTTTATGTTTGCATGTGCAGAGACTGAGAATGCAGCTGGGCAACGTCCTCTGGCATTAACTAGAATAGGGTAGACATTGCTGTTCATCAACAACGTGGGGCTAAAGGAAGCATAAAAAAAAAGAAGAAGAAAAACGAGAGAGGGAAAGAGAGAGATTTTTGAGATATATTTAAGATGTTTTAGAGATATGTTTTTCTATGGTCCAGGTAAATGTCCTCTGATGCTGTAGAATTCACTGTTCCTCCAGTGTGCCTTGCTTCCTTGGTTTCTCAGTGTGTGCCACACAAGGGAACCAAATTTACAGTTTAAAGACTTGACTTTTGAGCAATCGGTAGCAGGAAAAGCAGGAGACAGATATGAAACAGATAATTTTGCTCCCAAATTTCTTTGTCTCCCCGCCACACACACACACTCAGTACCCATAAGAGAACTTCTGCTAAGTTTGCCATTTGTAGAAAATCTCTCTGAATGGTTTGGTCAGTAATTCCTACAATAGTCTGTTGAAAGATAATAACAGTGACATGTTGAATACCAGAAGAAAAATCTGATTAGCAGTAAGAGCTCCCAAGGTATAAAAACACTACTTGGGGTTTTTTTTGATAATGGATGGAAGGTGGCGTGAATGTTACTCAACATAATACATATTATACTAACAACTCCATTCAGATACGAAATTTAATCTTGCTGTATTTAGAAACATAAATCTTCATGCTTAATATGTTTTTAAACCTAGGGATTATGTTTATAAGAAACAAATGGGAGTATGTTCGTCTGGGTTTTCTTAATCTTTTACGATGCACAGATGTAATCATTTTAAGAGACAAAATAAAAAGGAGAAAATTGAAAAGCATAGTAAATTACGCCTGACGCTAAATTTATAACAAAAAATATTTTATATTAGGATTCATCAATATTTCATTTTATATGTACTATGGTACACCTTTTCCAGAGTGGAAAAATACTCTAAAATTTTCAGTCTAGTGAAGAAGAATATTTACTAATTATGGGAAATCTGTTATTTGACAGAGAATATGCTCATCCTATGAAGTAACCCCATTTCACATATGAAAAAAAGTGAAACTTGATGAAGTTAATTAATTGGCCAAGTTTACATATCTGGCAATAGAAACCGTGTTCTTCCCGTTTAAAGCACACAGGCAATATTTCTTTGGTTTGCCTCAGAAATTAGAGGCAAAATAACTGAAAAATAAAATGATGATTATCATGAGAGACCAGCAATAAGAAAAGAAGATGGTATCACACAAAAAGAATGGGCAAAGAAAAGAAAATTTGTAAGGAAAGCAAAGAAAGAAAGTATATTTCATGGAAAGGTAAGCTCTCTAAGAACTATTTGTCCCACTAATGAAAACTCCCAATTTTTGTCACCTTCCATTTTATAAGCAAGATTTTTTTACCATAAAAGAACTGGAATGAATGTGTATAATTCAACAATATTTGTGTACACACCAAAGGACGTTGTCTGCCCAGTATTCTCATCTCAGGGAGATAATTATATCATTTTCCCTATAAGAAGGTGATGAAATCAACATAATTAGAATAATTATAAGACATATTAAAGGTTACTTGAATTTTTAATATGAGTCATTAATTTTTTTTACTCTGGAAGCAGCATTGGAAAATGCTGCTTAAAATTACTAAATAGCAAAAACGAATCTTTCCTCCCCTTCACTTAAACTTCCATCTATTGTGTCTGCTGTCAATGGTGTGGTGACAAATTATTTATTATTATTTGAAAATGATGAAGCCATTCTTGAGTTTAATTGTACCTTTTCAAAATTAGGCAAATGCTCCCAGATAGTAAGCTTTGAAGAGAGACTCAGAAAGGATCTGACATACTCACAGAATGGAAATTTAAGAAAAATAATTGACTAATTTAAAATAGTTAAGCAAGCTATGTGAGTATGTTAAGCAGATGCATTGAATGTGACAGTATGTCCCTTTTAGATGGCCTCATTCTGAGTTAAAACTTGAAAATAGAACTGGGTCTGCTTCTCATCAGTGTCAAAAATACCACATAATTTTCTATAAAAATATATTTTCTTCAATTACTGACCCAGGTTCTCCCTTTTTCTGCATCCCAGAGGTACCCAAATTCCGGGAATGATTTTGAATGATGATTTATATAGTACTTAAGTTGTCCATTACTTTTTTTTTAACTGATTATCTCCTAGTCTGGAGGACATTGCTATTTGCTGTCCCTGGAAAGAAAACACGCTTTCCATAATTGCATGTATTGGGATGTGTGTTGGGAATGGCGGTAGTGGGCCATGGTTTATAATTTCAGAATACTAATCTAAAGTTGTGGTTCTCAACGGGAGGTGATTTTTGCTCTTCCTTTTGAGGAGTGTTTGGTAATGTATGGATGTATTTTTTGATTGTCACACAGCAGAATGGAGAGGGAGTTGCTAAAGCCATTGCACAGTGCACAGGTGAAGATCAGGAATGTTGCTCAGTGCCCCATCATTCCTAGTGCATGCAGAATGGATTTTGTAAAGGATCTGCTCTCTCACTCTCTCTCTCTCTTTTATTCTAAAGATGTATCGTAGCCTAATCCTATTCCATGACATAAAGCCAGGCCCTTAATAACCACCTTTCTGGGGAGAATACACACACACATGCACATACACCCCATTGGAATTACAACTATTTCTTGTGATCAGCAGGGTAAGAAATGTTTCTCACATGTCATTGACTTAATCCGTTTGTGCTGTAGTGGGAAATTCAGGTGATAAATAATTGACTATCACAATGAATTGGAGCTAGAAATGGATATTTCAGCTGTTCAACCCATTGATTTTTTTGTTTATTTATTATACCCTAGAATCTGATCTCATTATGGAGAACACAAAGGGAACTCGAGGTGGCAACTTGACACAAAAACACTAAGAGAATGAGAAAGATCAGGTGCAAGAGAGAACACCTAATAGACAGATTTTACACACAGATATTTTGGGGGGGGTTGTTGTTATTTTTCTTGTCCTGTCTGGGTTATTGTTCCTCCATTTATTGGCTTATAAAATGAATTCTTAATTGAATATCCAGAACAAATCTGTACAATAATGATTGCAATTTTTATAATTCAATGCTATTGCCTTATATTCTATTTTCCCTGGTAACAGAAGAGCATATATTCCCTTTCTCTCCTCTTCCACATACTTCTATGAAATTGAAATATTGTACCCTTTTTCTGGATGAATAAATGAATATAATTATTGCATTAAGTCTGTTCTTTCTGGAATCGTCTTCACCACACCTTAGATATGACTAGCTTTTAAATTCCCAAATATTTTTATAATTTTAGAGATGTAGCTTACATTTGTAAGCAGGGAAGAAGAAGTTTTTGTATTATGGCTTCAGGCAATCAAAAATATTTATTACTGCTGTAAGAAAACACTGTGTTTGGGATGCTTTTACAGTACTCCAAAAAGAGTCACTTACATCAAGATTGGAAAGTATTGTTTGGTGGCAATAGGGGAAGTGGCCATCAGAGCAGTTAATCCGCAATTTCAGTCATTCCCATAAGAATCAGCAAGGGCATATCACCATGCAATTACTGGAAAAATGAACAGCACTATTCACAAGAGCTTGGCAATTAATTAAATGATATGCTTGTTCATCTTTCAGGTCAAGCAGATAATTGTGCTGAGAATTGCTTTGAAATCATGCATGGTTCAACTTAACCCTTCTGAATCCCAGGAGAGATTTACAGGTCACACTGCATATCACACTTCTTGTGGATGGGGGACTAATACTAGCTAATCCTGTTAGCACACACAATGGGATAAGAGATAGCTAATGATCCACATTTACATGGTACAAGGTAACAGGCCCGTGAAAAAGCCCTTGCTTGGTTTTATTTACTTTTTATGGTATACAGCTAAAATATAATAATTATGTTAAATTCCATGACATATTTTGAATTTCCATGATGATATCAACTTCACGTGATCTTAGTGTAACTTTGTCAATCCATCACACAAGTAACACGTAGTACATTTTTAAAAAAAAGCTGGCAATTGAAAATTAAGAACAGATATTGATTTGTTCCTTAATACCAATAGTCCTAGACATCCTAAAATATAATTTATTATATCAACATTTAAAGATTTTTAACTACTTTAAGGGAAATGCCAATACTTTCCAGAATCTTAGAGCTGTTTAATAATTTAACTGAATACTTTTTGTCAATAATAAAATTTACATTATATGTTCTTTATTATTTTGGAGCACTTTAATTATAGTTTATGAATTATAGTTTGGCTTACTCTTCTGTGGGGAAACTATTCTATCTAAAACATCTATCTAAGGTCTAAAACATTATATAGCTAGATGATACTTGATATATAAATGAATAATATAATTTTACCTATCTTATTCATGGTACCTATAGGATAAAGTCAAACAGATTTTGGCATTTTCACTAATAGAAATAAATAGCAGTGTCTATGGAAATTTGTACTGGTCAGTACTTCTCTTTTAGTATTATAGAAAACTTCACTTTGAGGTATTCCTTGAAGGGGCTCTTTCTTTGTGTGGTACATTCTAAAAATAAAATATATATATTTATATATTATTTAGAAAAAAATTCAGCTATAACACTTAATAGCTACTACAGCACCAGTTTTTATCTTAATATTGTAAAATCCTCTTGTGTCATACTTTAATTGCAATCATGTTACAGCATGAATATTTAATTATGTACTATAAACTTATCATATCCCTTTTTGCAATTAAATAAGATTCATTAAAAAAGAAAAGAGATGGGTTTGGACTTTATCCAAAATACTTTATTTAAGGTAGTTAGTAAGAGTTTCAAACAGTAATGCCTATAGGGTCCAAGCAGCTATATACATGCATGAAATAGCCAGGATATAAGAAAATACTTTAGGAAGTGGTGGGGATAGTTTTGGAAGAAGATTCTTCCTACAGCCAATTTTTTTCCATATGGGAATCCCAGCACTTTGTTGCCAGAGCTTTAGAGTTCTCAAGTGACAACGATATATGTATAAGAGTCACATCATGAATTTTAAAGTTTTCAGTAGTAGATTATTTTTTACTATTCATCATGTGGAACAAATAAATATATTTGGGGACCAGATCCAAGATATCAGTTCATATTTATTTCAGAAAGTTTTACGGAAAGCAACTTAAATTACCTGCCAAGTTTCCAGTATCTATTGAACATCTTTTTTGCTTGCACTGTTTTCTCTTGTATAATTTATATAAATTTTTAAAATAGATTTCCCACTCTTTCCCATCTTTAATTTTTTCAAAGTTTATCTAATGTGTAAGAAAAAGTTTTCTAAATAGTTTCTAAAAGTTTTCTAAAAGTTTTCTAAACAGCAAAACCTTAGAACATTTTCTATTATTTTAGTATTAATTTATTTAGAATTCTATCAAATATTATTGTTTAAAAAGATACTTGTATGAGACCTTTTTTGTTACATTTTTAGTGAAAACCTAAAATGGTAGAAACCTATTTTAAACTCTGAATTCTCAGAAAAAAATAAATATAAGATTCCCTTTCTCCCTCTCCCCCTCCCCCCCAAAAAATATCCTTTTTAAATGGATTTTGTGTTGTTATGCTTTATTTGTGTGGCTACTTCTACAGTAGTATTCCAAGGCTCAAATGATAATGGAGAAATGGAGAAATATTCTAAGAGTAAAGCAACATAATCTACCACCCAAGAAGCCGGAGCATAGGAAGTTGATGAAATGTTGCCTATACTGCACTAAACATAATAATTAAGAACTCTTTAAGATCCCAGGCGTAGGCAAGGCTGATCTAAGACTATGTTGCAGGTTAAGTCCCTTAGGAAAGAAATCTGTTAGAAAGTCAAGTTTGAGATGTGAAGGTCACACAGCATTTGCTGATTTTTATCCCTAAAATTGTCATCCTATAGTAAAGTCATATCTAAAACTATAGCTAATCCTATGGTTAATTTTAGTTAAATGGGAAGTTTAAAACATGGGTGGAATCTTAGATATATATCTGAGTGTGTATTATTTTATATCAGCTTAGAGAATCTTGCAGCTGTCCATGTTTTCACTTCATAGCACGTGTCACTGTGACAAATGAAAAATATTTTCATCCGCAAAGATTACTGGGTTGCTGAAAAGCAATACACAAACTGTAATAAGAATTATGTATGTATCTGACAGTTAATCAGACTATTCACAGAGTGGTAATGAAGAGAATGAAAAGATGGGATGAAGTGTTTTCTGCTGACAAATGGCGTACATTACATTAATAATTTATTAGCTAAAATTTGTGATTATTACTGGCTAATGTGCTTAGCATTGACTTATTTTAATGATTTCTTTAAAAAAAAAATACAGAGTAAAACCATTAGATAGGACTCCCTTTGAAATTAGCCTTTTACTAGCTTTTTGATCTCCAAGGTGGGTAAGTGTCGCCTTTCAGAAAGGGAAATAGGGCTGAGAAAATGTCCCCATATTTCTCACCTTATTCCAGCAGAGTTATAATAGGGAGATACTACTTTTAAATTATTTTCTTCTTTCTAATTCTTAGCATTAAAGTGGTGAATAACTATTTTTAGTGCGGTTACTTCCTGAGACGAGAGCTTTAGAGAGACTTCAAAAAAGTAGCCAAATCACTCAGTAGAATGAATTAAAAGTTTCCGTTTATAATATAGATGATACCTTAACAGACTATTACTAAGACATAACGTTACTCTTTAGAGATACTTCTTAAGAATGGAAAATAATCCTTTGGCAAAATGTGTTTGAAAATTCTAAGACCATTCCTTACCATTAGGATTAATAGAACCAAAGTAAGCTAGCATGCATAATATCCTTTAAATCTTCAACATTATTTCTTTAAACAAAACACATCAAAGTCCTCTAATTTTTTATGGAAATCTAAGAATAAATCACAAATGTATAATTCATATTGCGATAAGACAATATTCTTTTAAACAATCCTCCCTCTCTTCCTGGCCCTGAAGATTATCTGTGACCTTAATTGCCTCCAGATAGACAAGTGACCTTTCCATTCTGGTAATTAGCTTTCTAATTAGCCTTTTAGGGTACTTTATCTAAAACTTGAAAAAAAAAGTTGCCTTTATAAATCTGGAGTTTATTTCCCTAAAAAAAGTTTATATATGTCACAACCTGTCTTCATTTCATTAGTTTAAAAATCATAAAATTATTTATAACAAATTCCTAAAAGAGGGTTTGTGATACTTTTTGTCTAAAAATGTATAGAGAAAGAAAAAATCAGCAAAAACTAAATTACTATTTACTTCCCAAAGATATGTACAGGCATATATATATTTTTTTTTAATTTTTTTATTATTGTTATCTTTTTTTTTTTTTTTTTTTTTTTTTGCAGTTTTTGGCTGGAGTTGGGTTTGAACTCACCACCTCTGGTATATGGGGCAGCTACAGGCATCACCCAGGCATGAAATATTTTTTACTGATTTTTTTTTGACATATACATGTGCTTATTAGGCTTCCATTTTTTGCCTTCATAAAATTAAAAAGGCTTAAAATTTAATAACAATAATAATGTTTAAAATAAGGACTAGAAACAAAAACCTTGTAAAGAACAAACAAACAAATACCTTCAGAAAAGAAATCAGACAATTGCTTCATTGAAATATTAAGCAACAATAATAATCATTAGTTTTTTTTACTGATTTTTTAGTGATATACATATAGGGATACGTGTTTTATTTTCCCCTTAATATTCAAAACAACACTTTCCCCCTTAGCAAACATAAAGACTCTATTTCCTTAATGTAACATTATTATACATGAATATATGGCATAAAAATCAGTATCATTAATGTCTTTGTCATTTATGACTCCATTGATGAAGTTAAGAAGTGAGTGCAAATTGAGCTGCTCAAAGAGTGGAAATATTTTAATAATGGTTGCCATAAGAGAAAGAAATAATGAGAAGTCCTTGGTACACATAGCAGTCTCACACACACACGCTTTAATTTCTACATATGTGAATTGGTGGACTCAGGCTGTGTTTATTATCCAAACAATCCTTTGTCCTGTCAGGCAGTTGAGGAGAAAGGCCATAATCCCTGGTGTCCTGGAGAACGTTTGCTGGCCCTCGGGGACTGCCTGTCATGTAATTTAGGCAAGTTAATGTCTGCCCAGCTCTCGTATTTACATATAAATTGTTTGTTGGATCAGGAAGGAGCAGGCAGAAAGAGAAAGATATATTACAAACTCCCTCCTCCAATTATTTGATGATGTCTGTTTTCATGTGGGGTGTGTCCTCAGCAAATGAGGAGCAGGGGGAAAGGTTACAGATGGAAGATCTCTATTCTCCCACATGTGGGAAATTAGCATCTGCAAAAGCAGACTGGTTGCACGTCATCCACTTCTGCACATAATGAGAGAGCAGTGATTTAACGTGGAGACTTACTGCTGTTTTGGCATAAATGCACATGACAGAGATCATAAATCCTTGTTCCAATCAGGACTCCTGGATTCCCTGGTATTGTTTTTATGTTCAGATCCATTAGCTTTCAGTGACCCATCCACATACAGTCTAGATACCCACCTAGGCTGTCGTGAGGGAAGGTAGATAGGCGTTTTGGCAAAGAGAGTTTGTATTTGATAAAACTTTTTATAGATGTTATCTTTTTTTAACATATGGGATTTTGAGCATAACAGTTCAAAGAGCACTGTACTGCAGGAACAAAATTCTCTACAGTATTCACAAACTAATCAAACATGTTTTATGAGAAGGTGATGGAGAATGAAGCTGAGGGTAGTTAACTTAGGGAACAGACTATTCACCTCAAAGTAAGAACCAGGCTACAAAACTGCAAAAATAATCATAATTATTATTATTATTTGGCAATTACTAACAGCACTATAATTAGAAATAAAAGCACCAAGATTGGACCTTTGTGTTTCCTGGCATATATGTTTGTGTTTTTTTTCCCCAAGTTAACATCTGTGGAGCACTTATTATATGCCAGGCATTGTACTAAATACTTTATAGGCATGTGGAATTGCCATGACAATTTTAAACGGTCAGTAATTTCATGTACCTATTATCCAGATTAATATAAGGAGGTGAAATAACTTGATCAAAATCACAAAGTGAAGGCGAGTCAGATCCAAATGAGCCCACACTCTACTTTTTTTAAATTTCAAAATCTTACAGGGGTACAAATCGTTTTGATTATGTGGATCACTCAATGCTTGAGTCATGGTTGTAAGTGTGCCCGTTGCCCAAACAGTGTTCACTGTAGCCATAAGGCAGGTATCCACCCATCCCCTCCTCCTCCGTATTTTACTTCCATTGAGATTTACTTCTTTCTCTGCCCACGTGCACTTCAGTTAGTTCCGATTACATAGTGAACATGTGCGGTGTTTTCTTTCATTCTTTAGATACATAAATTATAACAATGGTCTCCAGTTCTGTCCAAATTTTTAAGAAGATATGAAGTCATCCTTCTTTCTGGGGAAGTAGTATTCCATGTGTTAGCCCGACATGTGACCACTGAGAAGTGAAAAATAGAGGGAATGTATACTTTTACATTTGCCTTTCCTTTAATAATACTTTTAAAGTACTGCTCTGTTATTGCAGTGTGGCTGAAATGAAAACATTTGTACCAATTTTTTTCTTTCTTTTTTTTTTTTTTAACCACAGCAACACCATCTGCCCGGGTCTCACTTACAACTCACTCAGCAACTCAAATCAAGCCTGATAGCCATAGGACAAGTGCAGGGTTGCTATTTTTACCTCTTATTAGAAGTTTCCTGGGCCAAAGTTATAAATATTTCAAACAGGGAGTTAAGTTGGGGTGGAGGAGTGTTAAGGTGATTGTTAAGGATGGAAAAAAATGAGAGAAGCAGAGAGAAAGAGAAACAAAAGCTGAGATCTCACAGAGAAATGAGTTCTCTCGGGTTTCTCAAGGCATTGGAAAAATTAAAACTTTCTTTGATGTAATGTGAATTCTTCACAGCCAGTTGATTTTATATTTTAATTTAATTTAATATATTTTTGGTTTACTCAGTACTTATTTATGTGATTTCTACCTTGAAAGTGGCTGAAGACAGCAGACAAAATTAAATGTAAACAACAGAAAGGGTTATTGGGGACAAAACAACGGTACAGGAAAATTGCTTAATTAAAAAAAAATTGGACAATGAATCTGACACTAAACTTGTTGTCATTTTAGTCTAAAAAATAACAGACGTGCTGAATGTTTGTATTTACAGCTCAGATACAATTTTAAGTTCAAATCAAATTATGTATGCAGTGGTTCACTAATAAGCCATGATTTTACTTAGTTTGATACTTACTAACCTTTAGCTACCATATACATTTTTCATGACTTTATTTTGGGGAGGTGGTTTAAAAGATGAGTGGATAAACTTGGCAGTCAGACCTCACATAGGAACAGTAGTTGTGGCTGGGCGTGATAGCTCATGCTCGTAAACCCAGGACTTTGAGAGGCCAAGTGAAAATGACCCCTTGAGCCCAGGCGTCCAGGGAGCAGTGAGCTGTGATCATGCCACTGCATCCCAGCCTGGGCCCAGAGTGAGAACCTGTCTCAAAAAGAAAAAACGGAAACTATTTGCCGAAGTCTCTACACAGAGATGGAACCAAATGGGCTATTCAGCAGGGACCTGGGTTTGTGTCCTCATTCTTCACATAGTAGTTGTGATGTCAGGGAAGTGATGGAATCACTCTGAACTTCATGTTAATTCAACTCCAGAGTGAATGTAATGAGGACATCATCTTCAACGTTTTTTAGTATTGTTGAAACTGTTACATGTTTTGAAAAGTAAAATATTTAGCAAAGTTTCTAGCACATAGTAAACCCTGAATATGTGATAGCCCTTATTACTATTGTTAGTTCAGAAAGGAAAGAAAAAAGAAAAAACTCCCTAGGAAAACATAGGGGAAAAAATTAAACTAATGAACATACATATCAGTGTGTGTGTGTGTGTGTGTGTATGTGTGTGTTATTTCTTTTCAATGCACATAAAAATGAAATAAAAATACCTTGGAAGGCAGGTTTCAGGTAAGCTAATTGGCTTGGGCTCAGAAAAACAGGCAGAAATCAGCCAAACCCTACATTTGTGTTTTGAAGTGTTGCAAATTTAAAACTTTATTTTAAAACATAAAAGTAAATTCAAATGTTTGTATCTTAACTTAGCTGTCAATTTTGAGGCAGATTTAGATTTATTAGAGAAAGTTAAATTTAGCAAACATATTTAAACGAGGCCTGTTTTTATTTAATAAAATATATTTGTAGAAGTGCTTTCCCAACTTGCTTGTATTCAACACTGAGTTTTATTAAACACACACACCCCCATATTTTAAAGACTTATGGAAGTGTTGAGTCATACGTAGGGCTTGGTGTCTAAAATCCTGTGACGATTCTATTAGTTTGGAATTGTTTATTTTATGTTCCTCTACTTATTATCCAAGTGAATATGAAGTGAATCACAGGAACAGGCACACACACAAAAATAGACTCAATTACACAGAGTAAAGAAAATTACAGGGAGACCTGGAAAAATCCAGATATAAGGGTCAAAAATGTAGAATATGCTGGTGATGTCTACTGAGCATGACTTTAAGGTAGGGATAGTCAAAATTTAAAGTAGGGATAGCACACCACAGGTATACATGGTACATTTCATAATCATCCATACCAGGTAAAATATAACGTACCTATCCTTCTGCAAAGACAAACTGTTCCCTAAACCCCATGACAAATAAGTGTATCACCATGATTCCTATGAAAAGGCTTTCCACATCAATGTCTTCTTCAATGATATCATTTAAAACAATACAGAATATCTTAAAGTATACTTGTATGTAACTAGAATTTAACTAGAACCATTTTAATCCCACATGTAATACTAATAGTCAACAAACATATTTGTGATTATTCGGTTTTCTAGTAGTAATTTTGTAGATAAAAGTACTGGGCTTTTATTTTTTAGCATATTCTGGTACACACTGGTTATTACCGGACATCTCCTATAATCACCAACACCATTCTTCTCCCTACCACCTTTTAGTATATTTCTTAGTGTTGACAGTTTAAATATTTCATCATTCTCCACCAAGAAAGCAAAAGAAAGTCAGTCAACCTTATTTCGGATCTGCAAAAAAGCATTTTACGTTTCAAATTGCTCCTTAACTATAGCCTGATCTGTGGTGTGTTTGTTTAAATGCACACACAGAACCATATAGTCTTGCCTAAGTGAAAACCGTGACCAGGATGCAGTGAGAGAGTTTGAGTATTTTGCGGTCAGTCTAGCAAGAAAAGGAAGCAGCTGATACAGAGCCAGGACCAAACAGAATCGCTCGGGAGATTTCTGAGGCAACTCAAACCCTTTGGTAAAGCTGTTTCGAAAGTGTCTTCCAATCTCATTGCCTCACCTGGCACCTCTGCCCCACAGACATTCCACCTTTAGAGAGTTCCTGGTGCCCATATTGGAAGGAAACATAGTCTTTCATTTTATTGAAATCTGAAAGAAAATGTCTCAAATTACCCACTGTGCTCTTCAAGTTTCCAGTCACCTTTCCATGTAGCAGAGTCAGAGCCAGATCACAAAGAGAATCTCTCACATCTCTGAGCAGAGGCGGGGGGTGGGCGTTGCGGTCGGGAAGGTTTGCTTGGTGCTGGCAGAACATTCATTTTATATCACCTTTACTTTAAATATGAAGCCAATTTTGTTAATTTTAAGGAATGCAAATATTAGTACATTCTAGCTGGTAGTCCACACAGGCTACCAATATATTCATTCAAATCTGAAAACTCACTCTAGAACATTGAAAGATAACAGCCACAGAAGGTCATGGTCTGGCTCTCCAGGATCACTCACCCGACTTTCTCATATTCTGCAGAAATAACAACAAAAAATTCTCTTGCATAAAGCAAAACAACAAAAAATAGCATTCTATAATTATTAATTTTTAGTAGTAATTGCAACTTCCCTTAGCAGAGTGCTCTTTTCCTGTTTTATATTATTAATCAAGATACTCAAGTTTTCTGTCTTACATCTTTTAGTTAAACAGAGCTGTAAATATTGTTTACATATTGGCACATATGCTTATCTTACAGTTAGTAAGGTGCAATTTAATTTTGAAGAAAAACTGAATAGAAAAGAAGCAAGTGGGAGGGACCAGGAGGGGTCTGTGGAGGTAAATTCATACTTAACAGGTATAATACACACTATCTGGGGGAGGAGCACACTTCTAACTTTGACTCAAACTATACCAAAGCAATTGATGAAATCAAAACATTTATACCCTGGTAATATTGTGAAATTTTTAAGAAAGAAATCTTTTTTTATGAGAACACAGTTACCAGAAATAGAAATAAAATTAGGTTGTCTGATTCAGACTTGCTGTCTAAATCCTATTATATACTGTGTTTTCAAGGCAATGATTACCTACATAAATGTAATTATTTTGTAATTATAATTAATCTAATGCCATAGTATTTTATAGTAATAAAACATTGGTAATAGCCGATTTTGTTTTCTGATACAAGCTATTTTGTAAAAGTCTTAGATTATTAGCTCTCACCTAAGCTCAGAGGTTGTGTTTTCACCTATACGTCATGCTAATTTGGTAGGATATCTGCTTATATCACTTGCTCTCTGAGTCTTTCTTTTCTCATTTGTAAAGATGATTGTTCTAATGAGATTGTGTCTCTGAAAACTAGTCCTTCAACCCCATTGCCAGTAAAGATTCTGAGACCTATAGTCATCAGGTACCTTATACAATCAGTATATAGAAACATCCGAGCACTCTGAAGCTCATCCCTCCCGTCACATAACCAGAGTGAACTGACTTCGTTGTGACTCCCTTTCTTGATATCCTTCAGTCGCCCCACTGCCCACCAAATGTGGCAGAAACTTCCCAGAAAGCTTGCAGAGTCCTCATGAGCTGATGGTGGCTTCACTCTAACCTTATTTCTCACTTTCACCCCTTTCTTAACCAGTACTATGCCCCCTCCACAACCACGCGTATACACAGCATGCATGCAGACGTGTACACCCCCACACACACACACACAACCACACTATTAACCTTGCAACTCTTTGCTTTACCTGCTTGCTTTTGCTTCTGGGCCCTTGTAAAGAAACATCTCTCTGCTGTCACTCCCGTACTCTACCTCTGTTACGCCCAGCTGAGCACGATCTCCTTCCACAGGGAGCCTTCTTTTACTCTGTGCCAAGTTATGTGCTATTTCAATGACCCTCAAATTACTTTATGCTATTCAGGCTTATCCAACCACGTCACACCTCTCTTTGTTCACTTGGCTGCTACAGAAGCCCTTGATAGCAGTGTCCACTGCTCGTTCACCATTATGTCTGCAGATCCATAGTGGAAAAATAAACATTAGATTAGCAATTTTTGAGATAAAGAAAGGGATGAAGGGAAGCAAAGGAGGAGGGAAAAATGGGCTCCGGCACTTAGTGTCAAGTGAGATAGAAATCAAAACTTAAGAGTCGGGATGACTCTTAAGTGACACTAGTATCCTAGTCTCTCAGGATAATTGATTGAAGACTAAGAAGTGGCAAAGACAATTTGCAGAGGAATCAGAATCTATTCTAAATATCATGGATAGCGATGTTCCAATTTCAAAAATATATAGTTGATTTGAACATGGGGAACTTAGATTAGTTATCATTGCTTACTATCTGTCATCAAGGTAGTTTAACTTCCTACCAAAAAAAAAAAATTTGATGGAGAATTTCTTTTACTAGTGTTTTTAAAATATATGTCAGATTTTTTTCTCCTGAATAATTAAGGAATAATTTATCTTATTAAATACACATATTCAAGCTCAGAAAGCCATAAGCATGTCAAATTATATCTGATTTCTAATGTGTTTTTAGATACTAAAAATTCGACCTGAGCTGAACTCAATATTTTTCTTCAGTTTTAAAGGTCCACCAAAATTCAATATTATATGAATCTTCATGTGAAATAAATTATGTGGATTCTTTGAAAGCCTTTAACAGGAATTTTCTGGTTGCGAGGAGCAGAAAACCATTTAATCAGCAAAAGTAAACATGGTCTATTTTGTTTAAAAGAATAGAAAGATGGCATTGGTTTTTCACGTGCCAAACCACAGACTGGATTCTATTCGAAAAATTAGTAACTCACTATTAGCTGACTGGTTTTGCCTCTTATTATCAAAATTCCAAATTTTCCGAAGGAAGAATATGAGCCATCTAACTTAGGCACTGCATCACGCTCCAATCCAATCATTCATGGTCAAAAAATGGATGGTAGGATCTTGGGGCAAATTAACTGGGAAGAATTTACAAATTAGCTGGCCATGACTGATTTATTTCAAGAGGTTGACAAATAAGCAAAAGCATTATTTTATGACACAGTATAAGATCTTTCACTAATGAATTTGGAAAATGGATTTTTTTGGACTTTGCAAATGTATACAGAGGATAACTTATTTCTTCCAATTAAATCATCTGTTTGCTCAAAGTTCTTCCTACACTCTGGCTTATGATTATATACATAAAACAAATTTAAATATTTTTCTTTGGGCTCATTTCATTTAAATGAGATTTAAATGTAATGTAATAGTCTAAAGTTACAAGTGACTCTAAGTCAATCTTATTGAATATCACCATGGAAATGCACTTCACATAAATTTATTTGAAATCATTATGTTCTTGCAAACTGAGCTCATGTGGTGGTGTCATGTTGAGAAATATAGCTGCCTGATTTTTTTATAGCTCCAGATTGTAACATATTTTATGAATCAAGTAATCTTTAATATGCCACTAACAGAATTATCCCTAAAATAGTTTTATAGCATAGTTAAAATCATTTCCTCAAAACTAATGTATCTATTCATCCCTCCTAGAAAGATTGCTTTCTTTTCTTTCAGAGATCCCAGTTATTTATTTCTATTGTCATTTATTCCCTAAAGAACCAAAATTATTTTAACTACTTTTTAGTGGAAGTGAAATACTTCAACATTTTTCCACTTGATAATACCTTATCACGTCCTTTTTAAACTACGAGCAACAGAAAACACAATCTAAATGGCTCCCAGTGGGTGCTGGAAACTAGAGGGTGCTGAACCCTAAACATACTATGCAAATTATCTTTTGTCTTCTTTACAATTTCACAGAAGATTCATTCTTACGGTAGATCTAGACAACCTTAGCATAATATATAGATATATATATAGATATATACATAGATATTTAAGTCAAGATGTTTCACCCTTTCACTTAAAAGAAGCTCAGTGTGGCTTCTCTTTGGCATATCCAGATTGCTGTCATCACCACCCCTGGGCTTTGGGGCCACTATTTTAAGTAAAGTAAGGGTTACTTGAACACAAGCACTGAACTCTTGTGACAGCCTGTCTGATAACAAAGATGGCGGTTAAGTGACTAGCGAGTAGGTCCTGTCTACAGCATGGATAGCACGAGCAAAGGAGAGATTCATCCCAGCGGGGACTGAGGGATGGGAGAGCTCATCATGCTGTTCAGAAAAACATGCAATTTAAAATGTATGCATTGTTTCCATCTGGATTTTGAATTTAATATTTTCAGACCACTGTTGACCATGGGTAACTGAAACCTAGGAAAGTTAAGAATAAGCTGAACTGCTATAGTTAGAAAGCAAATTTATTAGTTCACATACCTACCCAGGAAATCACCCATTAGTTTGGCTTCAGATTGAGGCCTGCATTTGGACTCAAACTTGTCATAAGGACCCAATTTTCCTTTTTCAAGTAAGTTCTCATCTCATGTTGGAAGACAGCAACTCCACACCACTTCTACATCTGCTTCCCTGACAACACCGAACGATGTCCCAGAAGTAAGTCTTATACCTTCACTTGACACAAGCAGGGTCTTGTATTCAACTTTGAATTAATCACTATGCCAAACGGATTGCTGATATTTCCTAGATAAATTTCATCAGCTCAACTTCTGAGCAGGTAGTGCCCTTACAAATACACGCCAAGAGAATGCAAAAAAAAAAAAGGCATCAAACAAATTTAGGGCTGTGACCATAAAAAAAGAAATAGGACATGCTACAGGGTTTACTAAAAATATAATTACTTAAAATTGATAATTAGTATTTATTTTCCCCCATCTTATTCAGACCCAATATTGTGTACTTCTCATACCTGGACAAAAGGGAGAGAGTGTTATCTGTATGTTATCTGATCCAAAGTCTTATAGATGATAAGTGAAAGTGCTGGAATTTGACCTCTCCAATTCCCTATCCAGTCCTTTATTTTATTCTCAAGGGATTGCGGTTTTCTAATTTATAGCAAGAGGAGACTGGGCTTGGTGATCTCAAGCACACTTTCTATTTTCAAAATACAATGAGCCTATGATGATAAATTATTAACAGCTGCTCCTACAGAAGAAATGGCTTTGCATTCTAACCATGTTCGCCAGCCCCGTTGCCAAACTACAATCTGGGCACGTGGCATCTTTAATCCCAGGCTTCAAGCATCCTCATACTTGATCATGTTGTTTCCAAGCTCTTCTCCTCCAACTCATCCTCTTCATGGTTGTGTGATACTCTGTAATAATACGTCCAATAATGTTCTCTACCTTCTGCTCCTTGTTAACTATTGAATTATGTTCAGACTCTTTAGCTTTATGAATAAACCTTTCAACCCAAACACAGTCCAAAATTTAAAACCACAATGTTCCCCTCCTTTCTTGACCCTCACATTTAATTACTTTCCATCTCCCAACCTTTCCACTGTCCATATTCTTGGAAAATCTCCATTCTCCCTAAATTCACCCTGCTGGCCAACTTCTTCTGGTCTTTCAAACAACAGGTGAAAAATGAAATATTTCTCTGAAGTTTTTCCTAATTCTCCGCAGAAAGGCAATCAATCCTTCCTGGGTCCATGGTCAGCATTTATATGAAGAAGTACAAAGAAATTTGGCAAATAGGCATGCATTAGAAAATGTCTTGCCAGTTATTGTGAAAAACATTAAAAATAAGCACCTGCTTCATGTTGTCACTTCATTCATGTCTAAAACCAGCATAGTCAGTCATCCCCAGCGCTTATAGCCTCCTAGGATAAAAGTGCCCTATGTGGAGGCCAATCAGCTACTGATGCAGCTTACAGGTGTCACAAAGTTGATGTCTTCATATTTCAAAATCAAGTCTTCAACTTTTTCACTGGATCCAAATGTGATTTTGAGAAACTACCTAAAGAAATTTATAAAGAACAAATTACCTGATGTTTTAATTTTTAACAATACTTCAACTACTAAAAATTTGAGTTTTATGCATTGTTTTTCCCTGTGACATTTTGGGAATGACAGTGAAAAACCTGAGGGCTATAAGATGAGCATAGAGTCAGATTAATTGGATATGGCAGCTAACTGATCAGTGTCATGGAACTAGTGAGTTTAATATTGCATTTCACTTGGTCAGGACATAACCAGGGTCAGATAAATGCCTTCACCCATAATTCACAGTATTAATGGGACAGGGCAAATAAATTATTGATCAGAGGTGCTTTTTCTAGTAGATGGAATAAGTAGACAGAGGTGGAAAGTAGTAACAGCAGCCTATAAACTTTTAAAGAGTAGAAGAGTAGGTCTGATTTAAAAAAAAAAAAAAAAAAAAACTAAAAAAGACATTGGTTTTTATATTTCCAAATTATCAGCTCCTCACCTAAATATTATATAACACAGATTACACTGACTTTTTTGTCCAATGGGAAGCCACAAAGTACCTGGAAAACACTGAGGGAATAAATCTTTCTATGCTTTCTATGCTGGATTTGAGGAAATGTAAGGCAGAGGTATTTAATAGTTGAAAGAGATTGTCGTAGAGAACAAGATGTATAAATTAGGCAGGGTACGTGTCTTTGAGGGGGATTATGAATAGAATCTGAATTGAAGGCTGTTTTATGCAGGCCATGTTTATGGAAGTTTCACAAAATGTTGGTTACTGATGAGATGGTGTGTGGTGTGCAGCCCAGACATTATCAGTAAAGGAAGTGTCTACATTTCTTTGATCTACATTTGTCAACAATCACGTACTTCAAAGAGACCAAATGAATTCACTTCTTAAGTGAATGTATTTAATTAACAGTTTTTACAGCCAGTAGATTACGAAAAAAAATCCACTTTCTTCTCATGAAGCGATTGATAGCAGTACTTTCATCTGCCAAATCTGCTTATCAGTGTTACAGGAATCTTGACTTTATGTTAGATCAGGTCTCACTCCATGTTAAAAATAAAATTATATTTTTCCTCATGAAAATATTACTCTACATCACCATCAGAATTTTTCTTTCTATGAAGTTTTAGTGTCTAAATGATTTGTTAGTGGATAAAAAGGAAAGCAAAAAAATGACTTCGTGCAAAATTTTTATAGATTAAAACATTAACTTTTATAAGTTCTCTAAGTGTAAAGTTTCAAATGCCATCTCTCACTGACTGTCGTACTGGTATGAGTGTCTTTACCATTTTACTTTTAGTCTATAAAAATGGGAATTCATACTAAAAATATTATTCAAAGTATTCTAGTGTTTACTTAACTACTGAAAATATTTTATTTAAATTTATGTCAATATTGTCTAATTTTAGTACCATACTATAAAGGTAAATATACTTGTATTTAAATTATTTTGTATTTTAACAAAGTGTTCTAACAGCATAAGTTGGCACTTTTTTATAACCAAATAATTTTATTTCCTAATATAAGGAAAAATAATCTTAACCAGCTTTAATTGTCACTCTGTTATGCTTCTTTAATCTCTTTAAACAAGATATTCCCTCTAGTGGAAGACTCCTCTGCAGACAGTACTCCCTGCATTCTTTTTAGAGAATACTTGTTATTTATTTTTGGAAAGCAATTATTATAATCTGCGTATTCTATTCAAGGAAGGAGACTATGAGAAAAGCTAAGAGAAAGATGAGAAATGATGAGGTGTTACACTTAAAAATTCTAAAATCCACAAGGCATTTATATCTAGAATATAAAAGTAATTGTATCAAGTCAAAGAAAGAAAAAGAGAAGAGAGAGAGAAAGAGGAGGGAGAGACTGAGAGAAACAATAAGAAAGAAAGAAAAAAGAAAGGAAGGAAGGAAGGAGAAAAGAAAAGACAGACAGAAAGAAAGAAAAGAAAGAAAGAAAGAGAAAAAGAAAAAGGAAGGAAGGAAAGATGGGGAACCACAGAAAGTAATATGGGAAAAGTTATTTAAAAAGCAATTTGTAATGTAGGAAACCCAAAACTAACAAACATAAAAAAAATAAACCCATTAGGAATTACAGATATGCTAATTAAAACAATAATAACATATCACTTTACACTCATGAGATTAGTGAAGGTTAGAAAGTTGGACAATGCTAAATGTTGGAAGGAGCAATGGGAAGTGGAGGAACCCCCTGCACAGAGTTCAGAGCTTTGCAGTCATCTTGAAAAGCCATCTGCAGCGGTGCTTAATCCAATTATGTTCACATACTTACTCCATCCCCACAACCCACTACGAAGCGCATCCTGGAAAAATCCTCACGTAGGCTATGGTGAAACACGTCCAGGAATGGTCTTCGTGGTTACAGGCTATGATGGACAAATACAGGACTATCTGTCATGGTGTTATTGGTGCAAGTGAGGACTTTTCAGGCAATCCAGATATCTGTCCCTGGGGAAAACCTAAACAAGGACGAGGCTAGCACTACAACATACGACCCAAGAGTTAGAGGGTCACACAACAGTGGCAATAGATCTTTAAAACATTGGAGTGAAAATAAGAAAACCATGCATGCATGCAGTATTAAAATGTTTAAAAGAACAAAATAAAAGGATGTGAATCACGCACATTCAGATGTTATTATCTGAGTGGTGCATGGGATTGACAAAGGGGAAGGAGGAGGAAAATAAAAGGAAGGAAATACATAAGCCAAGATGGGCTTCACACATCTAACTATGAAGTGTCAGTAAAGATGAGGCGTAGTTGACCTTCCGCACCTGTAACCCAAAAACAAAACAAAACAATATGCATTTTGAGATTACGTATAGAAGGGAACCGCACAACCTTGGAATCCACCAGTTTCAATGATATTCAAATTAGTGACTTTATACATTTCTATATTTGATTTTAACTGAGTTCCATGAAACAAAATGTCTACTCACATCCAAAACTAAAATCTCCAGACAAAGGTCCTGCCATAATTCACTTGGGAGGACTTACCTAAGTTCAGTATCCCTTTCTGTAAAACTTCTCAAATTTCAAGTAACTTGTAACCCACTTGACTCTATAAAGAGCCAGTCTACTGATGCTGGCCATTTATAATTTTGAGTTATCTGTTTAAGCGGAAAGTAAAGTTCTCTTTGATTTCTAATAGAGATAAACTCTGTCCTGGGAATATTGTTGCTTGTGGTTATAAATTCTTAATGATTCAGAACTCTTGCCTTTTGTTGTGCCAGTTCAGGTACTTTATGCATCCAAACAAAATCTCTCTCAGCAAAATGGCTTTGAAATAAAACCACTAATATTTAAATATAAAAATGTAACACTTTGGTCCAGCAATTACCCTCCATGTGGGAGGCTGGGATGAGATTTCCAGAGCTGCCCCCTTATCCTTGTAGCTGAGGCATCTGGAAATGATACTTACAGTCATGCTAATACTTCAGTCTGTCAGAGTATATTTTATTCAAAGTTTTCAGTATGGTTTGCCATTTATTAATCTTTGCAACACCTATAGAAGGTAGATAGATATGTTTTTCCCCTTGAGGAACTAAAGCAATTCAGAGTGGAAATGAGAACTGCACAGGCCAGACAGCTGGCTGAGGGGGAAGAGGAAGTCCTTTGCAGTCAGGAAAAAAGCCAATCTTATAAAAATGGTGAACTCATTTGACACTACCATTAAACAAGTTTTAAAGCAAATTTTATAGCTTGTGAATGAAGACTAAGGTTTTGGAAATCAAAATTAATTAAGGGTTAAAGAACTAAAAAATAAAAATACATTGCATCATTTTAAATATGCTTCTTAAATATTCTAATTCACATTCCAATTTATTAAGTTTAATAGCTAAGACTACAAGAAAATAACAAAGACATTGAATTACAGCTTGAAAATTCGTAAGCCATGGTGATATCTGTGTTTTGAGGATGTAGCAAATTTTTCAAAAGTACTATTTTTTTTTTTTTTTTGGTTTTTATGATAGAATAACTTTTCACTTCTGTTTCATCTTTTTGATTTCTTAGTTGGCCTCAAGACCCTTTCTGATTCGTTATGAAGATAAATAGAAATTTCCTATTGGTTCATGGGTAGTTTGTTCACATTCTCTGATGGATTGTGGAAGTGATGATGTAACAGTCTAAGAATAATTTTTTTTCCATTCCTTGTTGACCATTCTCTATGAATTTATATTCGATCCAGGTCTATTTTAGATTTTACTGGATTCCACTAGATTATTATAAGGCTTCAATTGTAAAATTCAAGGATGTATAAAGATAGTATTTAAGAACTTCCTAGGTTACTTACCCCACAAATAAATATTTACTGAACATACTGTATTTTAACCAGTGTTCAAAAAATAGAACAAAAAAGCAATAAAAAAAGTTTTAAAAGAAACATTTAGTCAAAAAAATGAGTAATTATAAGAAAGAACAATAAATGTAAAGTTATAACAATAATAATCCCTAGTATATGTAAACATTTTTTTAGGTGCTAAGTACTATGATTTGTACTTAAGGAAAATTATCCCAATCTGTCCTCATAATGGCATTCTGGAAAAAGTTGTTATACCAATTTTTTCACGTAAGGAGGATGAGGCCTAGATGTATTAACAATCTGTCCAATGTTACCTTCTGTAAAAACAAACATCTGACATTTAAGATGTGGTTTTGCTGACTCCAAAGCCCAACTTCAGAGCCTAACTGTGGAGATACAGACTAAGCAACATTCTTCCTACATGAACTTGAAAAAGAGTCTTGGCTTTTTATATGCCTATGCAATGCCGTGTCCTCCTTCATAGGGTTCTGATGAAGATTAAGTGGGTTAATCCATGTAACACACTTAACAGAATATTTTTGCTATACAAAATCACTCTAAAAGCCTGTGCTATTGTTTTATTGTACCAAACCTTAGAAACATATTGCCTCTACTGATAGAACCATAAACTATAAAGGTAATAGTGGCACAGAGCCCCTGGGTCCCTTTAAAGGGTTTGAAATTTTATCGGTAGGACTGAGGAAGCTGAGCGAGGATTTCAACAGTAGAGTGAGAAATCACTTGATTTTACATATCCTTCTGATTATGAACAAAAAGTAGATGGTTTTTAGAGAAATCTAGGACCTTAATGATAATGTTCAGAGATATTAAGAACAGAGATAAAAAGAATAAATAAAGGATAGACTTGGTAGGTCAAAAATAAGAATTTATCATTAATTAGATTTGGGAAATGACAGAATAAAAGGAATTAATGATGAGGTCTGAAAGGCATGAGAAAAACTGGTTGATTGAGGAAATAAATATGTGTACAATTTGGAGTATATTAAACAAGAGATGCGCTCACATTATTTAAGTAGAATTGTCCATTAGGCAATTGGATAAATGTATCTGAATCCCAAGAAAGTGGTCTGCGTGTAATCTATAGAGCAGCACATTGAGAGCAATTAGGACCATGGAATTGTACAAGTGTGTTCAAAGACTGTATACAGCGAGAAAAGAAAGATGAGTCAAAATATTAAGGAGTATCAGAATTTGTAAGATGAACAGAAAAAAGAAAAATGAGGAAATTTGAAGCCATCCTCAGTGCCCATGGCAGAATCATGGAACAATAATTTTCATGAGGAGGGAGGGATTGGCAGCATCAAATACTTCATGAACTAGGTAAGGATTCAAAACATCTCCCAGATTGAGCGTAAGTAATATTTAATATTGAGAGTGCAGTTAAGATGTAAACATGACAACAGCGTCTGAGGGCAAAATGGCTTCAACAATATGTAACTTTCATGATTTTTAAGTTCAATTTGAAATAAATGGTTTATTTTTTTAAAGTTTTCCTTGAGTAACAAAACATACACCAACGTATTAATATTCGCTTATTCTATTATTCACACATTGGTGTCCATATTCAGGATGCCCTTCCTTCTGTTTCTCAATCCACCAAGCCCACTCCTGTATCAGTGATTACACTTCTGCCGTCCCGTCTTCCTGGAGATACACAAGACAGTGTTCACACGTAAGAGGTTGTTTTAGTGCTTGAGAGAATTAATAATAATGGTGGGCTACGTAGGCTCTATGTGTGTTTAACTGTGAAGATAATGCAAAAAAAGGAATGCTAAGAATTCTTCCGCCTGAGGAGGAATTAGGACCACTGTCCTTTTTCGTTGTATATACTGGCCATTATGCTGAAATAGTAGATAATATGCCCTTTACAGCATGCAATTTTATTCTCATTAATATTTTAAAATTTAGAGAGAAAGAAGCATTTTATTAATGAATGCACTGCTTTTATATTGAGCATTCTGTTATTCAAGAGTAATGTTATAAATGGCCTTTTCCCAGTGATTTTCACATTTGCACAGAATGCTAGAGCTTTTACGTAATGTGACAGATCCCCCTTCCTTTATATTAGATTGTTTTAGTATTAAAATTATGGTTACAATATGTGACTTATGTTAGTATGTTGCTAAGTATTAAAGAAATTAAAACTGTTGAAGATTTTATAAAAACAAGCTATCTTTTAAACTTTTATTATGCGTAAGCCTGCCTATAAAATTTGTATCATATTCCCTGTATGCACTTTCCACTTACCTTCACAGGCAAAACCAGGACATTCAGTTTTTCACGTCTGAGTTTTGTTTGGCTGTCACAGACTACGTACAGCACAGATATGATGACATAATGCAGCTCTGCCAAATGTCTTTCCTGATATAAAACGGGCGTCTTGCACATAAGTCCTCTGTGGCCATCCCAGCAGCGTAGCAATCAGACAACTGTCTAGTGCAAATCATCTCCTGGAGGATTCAGAGTGTGCTATTTTCATTCACAAGAAAATTTCACCTACGGATAACATTTTTAGCCCATGAACAATTTTAGATAATTTTAGATAAGGCATAATTTAACAGAAAAACAAATATGGCAAAGTGCTTTGTAAAATGCAAAGCGTTCTCATTTTCCCGGAAGCTAAGGATATAACTGTAAATTCCAAAGATTTTATTTTTTACCATAAAATCATAAAAACCATCATTTAAGTAACATTTTCTAGCATTTATTTCCTTCTTTTATTCCACATCCTTGACAATATGATGCACAGTTGTTTGGTTATCTCATGGCCACCAGACGCTTCATGCTACATGAGGTGACATGCCATTCCCCGGTCAGCATTGCACGTCCCCAACATTGTACATCCTCGGCTTTGTGTGCCTTTGTTCCTTCTAGAAAACTCTTTGTGTATTCCTACCCACTCTCAAAGTTTCAACTTAATTGGTACTTCTTTGTGACACATCCAGGCTGGGTTTTCTCATAATAATACATTTATTATAATATTATTATTATATAATAGATGACATTAACTTTTCTTAGTTAATGCATATTAACCATATTGCTTAATGCAGCTAGACTGATGTTATCAGAGTTAGCAAAATTAAGGTTCAAGAAGGTATAAATATTTTTTTAATCCTCAGATGGAGTTCTCCAAAGTCACTGTTTTTATTAATAGTTAACAAAAACAAAAATAACAAATAAATTAAATGTCCCTTTTTGTAAGTACGTTTTTATACAATGAATCTATGTCAAGGGCAGTACTTGAATTCAGAATAATGTCCTATGAGTTTACCTGGCATGTGCTCATCTTCCTCAACACATACAGAAAAAATCACTAACCACAAAACTGCGTTACGTTTAAATTTAAATGATGACTAATCCTCTTCTGTTTCCACTCATTACAGTACTTTTCCCTTCTTGACATCACCTACTTTGACCCTTCAAATGATGGTTTCTCTGCTTCGCTCCATGTAAATGGCTCTGCTTTTCATCTCGCAGTAGTTCCAACTTTGATGGTGCTCCTTATTTTGAAGCTCTCTACTTTGGTAGTTGTTTTTCTCTTGATTTACCTTTTGTCCCATCCTTACAATCAGACTAAATGTTCAGACTTATTTTTAAAAAAACTCTCAGAATTGAATGAAATATAGAAAACTCTGCCTCATCCACCCTCACTATATGCAGCATGGAGCAGTATTTCCTTTGGACATGACAAGATTTTATAAGTTGAGCAAATAGCTGAGTTTTAACTAAAATTTATACAATAAAGCACAGCAACTGTATTCTCAAGCCCCATAGAAAAATGTGTCATTACATTACAGTTATAGTACAAAAAATATGTGTGACATAGAATGTTATCTTAACTACTCAGACATCCAGGAAGAAAGAATATAAATCCAAAAAATGGTAATTGCGTTTTAAAGATTCCTTGATCCCAACTCTCATCAAAGACTGAACCACTCAAAAAGAGAAATCATTAGGAACACACTGAAGAAGGTAAAGTAATACACTTACCTGTGTGAGAAACAGTTTGTAAAGTTAGACTGGAGCCACATCAGCATTGTAAGAGTGAGCACCAGTCTCCCAAACATCACAGCAGACACATGTTAAAAATTAGGACTGGTCTTGTGTGTCTACGCTGCTCATTTCTATTCTTAGAAATCTCTAAAGTCTTCTATTCAGTAGGAATATTTGAGACAATAAATTACAAATTATCAATATTGGGGCATGTTTAAATATTCTAATGTTTCATTCGGTAAGATAATACACAACAAGTGGATTAGTTTGTGAATTTCTTACAAGTCACAACGTCATTCATTCATTCTCATTCTTCTTGATTGGAATGTATCTGTGAAAAAGATAAGTGTGTATTTACTAGGTTACCTAATGGAAATATGGAAAAGCAGTACCATTTAAGTAAACTATGTAGATAGTTACTCAACTGAAGAACAATACTTCAAGTTTCAAATATACCATATTTTAAAACATGGTATAATATAATTAATTCACACACTCAGAGAAAAGCCCTATATGAAGCAATGAAATATCAGATAGTCTGAAATACTTTCTCTGTCTACATATCACATATTTTCATATTCTATATCCTAAAAACACGAAGAGTTAACATGGAGAAACTGATCAGTTTCCATGGATGCTGCCAATGGGAGATCTCAGGATGCTGGATTTAGAACCACAGCAAGACTCCTTAAGAAGCAAGTGGATTATTAGTAGATTACAAACCCTTCTCTTATGAAGTTCAGCCCCCACGTATTTGTGGTCTTAAAAAACCACTCACCTCATTTGCTCTTGACAGTCCATATGATTATAAAGGATAGCTATGTGATCACTGTAAATTGTTAACTCACGAGCAGGTTTGGGGAAGATCTGTATATGGTCTCTCTACAGTCAGCTGTGTTCATTTGGATTGTGAAAATATTTTTATTCTCAACCAATCATCCCTATGTTTTCTCACTCTTTATTTACATACTCTTTATCTCTTCTGTGTGTATACGTGTGTGTAGGTGTCTCTATGTGTATATGTGTGTAGGCGTGTCTCTGTGTGTATGCGTGTGTATAGGTCTGTCGTGTGTGTGTAGGTGTGTCTACATGTGTGTAGGTGTGTCTGTGTGTAGGTGTCTGTAGGTGTGTATGTATCTAGGTGTGTCTACATGTGTATGCGTGGGTCTATGTGTGTAGGTGTGTCTAGGTGTGTATATGTGTGTAGGTGTGTGTAGGTGTGTATGCCTGTGTGGTAGGTGTGTCTACGTGTGTGCAGGTGTGTCTAGGTGTATCTACACTTGTGTAGCTGTGCCTACGTGTGCATGCGTGGATCTATGTGTGTAGGTGTGTCTAGGTGTGTATATGTGTGTAGGTGAGTCTACGTGTGTATGCCTGTGTGGTAGGTGTGTCTACGTGTGTGCGGGTGTGTCTAGGTGTATCTACGTGTGTGTAGCTGTGCCTATGTTTGTTTAGATGTGTCTAGGTGTGTCTACGTGTGTGTAGGTGTATATGCATGTGTCTACTTGTGTGTAGGTGTGTCTAGGTGTGTGTAGGCGTGTCTAGGTGTGTTGGTGTATATAGATGTGTATAGGTGTATCTAGGTGTGTCTAAGTGTGTGTAGGTGTGTCCAGGTGTGTATACGTGTATCTAGGTGTGTGCAGGTGTGTCTACATGTGTGTAGGTGTGTCTATGTGTATATACGTATGTCTACGTGTGTATTTCTGTGTATGCGTGTGTGGTAGGTGTGTGTAGGTGTGTATACATGTGTCCAGGTGTGTCTGTGTGTATAAGTGTGTCTAGGTGTGTATGCCTGTGTGGTAGGTGTGTCTGTGTGTGCACGTATGTCTATGTGTGTACGTGTGTGTAGCTGTGACTACGTGTGTGGTGTGTGCAGGTGGGTCTTTGTGTGTGTATGTGTGTGTAGGTGTTTATGTCTGTGTCTATGTGTGTGGGTGTGTCTGCGTGTGTGTAGGTGTGTCTGCGTGTGTATACATGTGTCTAGGTGTGTGTAGGTGTGTCTACATATGTGTAGGTGTGTCTGCGTCTGTCTACATGTGTCTTCGTGTGTGTACGAGTGTCTGGGTGTGCCTGCGTGAGTGTAGGTGTGTCTGCGTGTGTCTAGTTGTGTATACGTGTGTCTACGTGTGTTGGTCTGTGTATAGGTGTGTGCGGGTGTGTATACGTGTGTCTAGGTGTTTCCTTGTAGGTGTGTGGTGGGTGTGTGTGTGTATACGTGTGTCCAGGTGTGTGTAGGTGTGTCTGCATGTGTGTAGGCATGTCTAGCTGTGTCTACGTGTGTACAGGTGAGTGTGTACATGTGTTAAGTGTGTATACGTGTGTGTAGGTGTGCATAGGTGTGTCTAGGTGTGTCTCCATGTGTGTAGGTGTTTCTGTGTGCGTCTACATGTGTCTAGGCGTGTATACATGTGTTTAAACGTTGTAGGTGTGTCTAGGTGTGTGTACGTGTGTGTAGGTATGCATAGGTGTGTCTAGGTGTGTCTCCATGTGTGTAGGTGTTTCTGTGTGTGTCTGCATGTGTCTAGGCGTGCATACATGTGTTTAAACGTGTCTAGGTATGTCTACGTGTGTGTAGGTGTGTCTAGGCATGTCTAGGTGTGTCTACGTTTGTGCGGGTGTGTGTAGGTGTGCGTATGTTTGTCTAGGTGTGTGTAGGTGTGTCCAGTTCTGTCTGCGTGTGTGTAGGTGTGTCTAGTTGTGTCTACGTGTGTACAGGTGTGTCTAGGTGTGTGTAGGTGTGTATAGGTGTGTCTCCGTGTGTGTAGGTGTGTCTACGTGTGTGCAGGTATGTATACGTGTGTCTGGGTGTGTTTAGGTGTGTTTAGGTATGTCTGCGTATGTGTGGGTGTGTCTAGGTATGTCTGGGTGTGTATGCATGTGTCTAGGTGTGTATGCGTGTGTGTAGGTGTGTCTGTGTGTGTGTGGGTATGTCTGTGTAGGTGTGTGTAGGTGTGTCTATGTGTGAATACATGTGTTATGTGCTGTGTTTGGCAGGCTCATCTTGAAGGCCTTCCTGTCATCCTATCCTTTTCTTACCTTTCCTCCAACTAAATGAAACCTCCTCCATGTTTCTAGGCCTTCATCTCTTCTGTGAACACTTCGTCAGGTCTCTTGTAAAGGTGCAGTCACTTTTTCCATAATATATTCTTACTCCACCAGGTAAACTGATTATAGTTTGGCTTATGCTGTTATATGTACATTTCCTGTTGAACTGAAATTCTTGCAGGTAGAGCTAAGAATTTTCATCTTTTTGTCTACTATCTTTATGCAAAGCATAAAGTAATCACTTAATAAATTTTATTTAATAAATAATTAAATTAATATTCCCGTTAATTATTTAACATACTTCATATATTCTAGAGATTAAAAATAATATTTGATAATATTCCTCTCCCTGATATTTGGACTATATAATGAATAGGAAATACATGAATTAATAAATCAACTATATATATAGTGGGAGATCATCAAAGTAAAAAAGATCTTAGCAACTCATTTATAGTTTTTTATTTTTTTATTTTTTGGAAATACTAGTATGGCATGATGTCAGTAAGTGGTTCTCTGCTTTTGAGATCAAATTTTGATTTATAACAGACAATATATTTGATTATCACATAGATTCTGATGCTCATGCCTCATAATTCTTGTGCAATTTAAGGACAACTCCAGCAACGGTAAAAGTAGAATGATAATAAAAGCAGCCACCAATAACTGAATACTTTCGATGTGCCCAGCATTATATTTAAAGTTTCATGTACATTATCTTGCTTAATTCTTTCAAGACATCTCTGCAGGGTATATTGTTATTATTCTCATTTTACTTGTGACAATAATGACCTTTGGAGAAATCAAATAACATGTCATAGACCAGACAGCTAGTAATTGATGGAACCAGGAAGTTAAACCTAAACCCATCTGACTCATCATTACTATGTCTTTTTTATCTGTAGCTAAAATATATAAAACTATTTCTGTATATTAACTGAGACCCCCAAGGGCCACCTGTTTCTTTCTAGCTAATCCTCTAGCACTGCCTTACCCTCTAAATTTGAATGCTCATAAGTAGAAATATCAAACCCATTTACTATTCATAACTCAGCATATTAAGCCCACGTACTATTGAGACAGAGTAATTGTCTATATCAGAGAAAGGTGGTATACTTCCAATTTTATTGAGTCACATAAAAGGTTGGGTCCTCATTTACTCAGTGGCATCCAATCCCCCACATACCTGTAAAGAACAAGAGGATCTTGTCTTCATCATTCCACTATATTAATAAAAGAGTAAGAGAAGAGTCATAAAGACAGAAGGATATAATTAAATGGGAATGCCATTTGGAATTGCAGGCGATTGTTCAACAGATGCAGCATTTACATGTCTATACACACACCAATGTCAAACACACAAGTACAAAATTTAACCACATCTGAAAGGTGAAAGCCAGACACATGGGAACCTTATAACCTCCCTTGTATATAAATATTTTTGTGTAAATGTATTAGCATAAAAAGTCATGTTTCATGAAGAAATTTGAATCTAGTCAATTGGACCTAATTCCCATGTAATTTTCATCAGCAATAAAAGAGCCTTTTTACAGGACATCACTGTATAAGCTGACTTTCCACAGTGGGAATGTCCTGTACGTTCATACAGTCTTGTGAATGTGAGCAGCACTGCAAAGTTTGCTCAGAGAGAAGTAGGTTAATTACCAGAAAGTAAAAAATTACTATTGCTGCAAAACATTGATAAACCATTAACAATGAAACAGCATTCAAGAAAAGGAAGGACCCATAGAGATTATCTCATATGTATTTTTCAAATGAGGAGTCTAAAATCTAGAAAGATTTGATGAACCATTCCACGTCACTGATTTAAGAGAGGGAGGGAGGGCTAGGATTAGAGATAGATTTCTATTGCCCATAACCATTCCAATATTCTTTCCTTCGAGTACCTATTTATGAACAGTTTGTATTGATTAATGAACCTAACTAGGTCACTCAGCATCACTGTACACAGTTGACCTCTTCCTTTTTCTTTTTCTGTTGTCATTGTTTTTCTCTCTGTAATTCATTGTTCACTGATATCAGTTCCATATTATCATGTGTGGGAATGGGAACTAGGATTAGAATTAAGCCCTAAAATCAAAAGGAAAAATTTGAATACTTTCTAACATCTAACAGAAAAGCAAAACCATTTCAAGTACTGCAATGAAAAAAGAAAAGAAAAGGAAAGGAAAAAAAAAAAAGAGAAGAAAAGAAGGTTCAATGCCCATAGCTCAGTGGTTAGCCAGCCACATACACAGAAGCTGGAGGGCTCAAACCCGGCCCAGGCCAGCTAAACAACAATGACAACTGCAACAAAATATAGTTAGGCATTGTGACGGGTACCTGTCGGCCCAGCAACCTGGGAGGCTGAGGCAAGAGAATCCCTTAAGCCCAAGAGTTTGAGGTTGCTGTGAGCTGTGACAGTATAGCGCTCTATCAGTGGTGACAAAGTGAGACTCTGCCTCAAAAAAAAAAAAAAAAAGAAAGAAAGAAAGAAAAGAAAGAACGAAAAAAAAAAAAGGAAAGAATAGAAAAACCATGTCCTTGGCACAAAAGACAGGGCAATTACTATAGTTAGATTTTCTTGAAAGACAGCAAAGGGAGAAGATGGGAACATGGACTCTGAAGCTTGACTGTCAAGGTTCTAAGCCTGGATCTGCACTGATCAGCTAGGGTCTTTCTGACCATTAAATGAGATAATATGTGTAAACTGCTTCATATGGTGACTGGGAGAAGTACATTCCATGTTTGCAGCCATCATCATCATATCATTCGCATTCAAAGACCCCACTTTTCTATATTCACCCCAAACCCTCATCTGAGATTCACATTTCTACACCCAGATGTCTACTTGAGGAATCTACTTTTTTTAGTGTGTCTCCCCCTCTTGCTGGGTGAGATATGAACGACTTCCACAAACCTGCAACTCCCTCATGTTTCCCATTTCTATCAATGTCACCTGCAGCCATGAACATCTGCAAACCAGACACTGGTGATCATTCTTACTACTGTCTTCTCCTCATTGTCCACGTGTAGCCGTGTGTATTTTGAATCTACTATTTTTTTTTTCCATTTCTGCTACCACTACCCTAGTCCCGAAAGTCCATCATCTCTCACACTAATAAGGTACGTATTCTGAACTCTAAGTGAATTCTTGCCTAGTAGTAATTATCCTCCACTAAAGGTTAAACAGAGTGCTCATTTTTCAAAGTATGAACAACTTAACTTAAATCACTTACGTGGCATTCTATTTCTCTTAAGTCAAAGATTAAATTTTTTCCCATGCCTTACGCAATCTTGGGCGTTCCAACAGATTTCTACTTCTATCATAACTCATCTTGTCATTCATTATAGTACAGCCTCTAACCTATAAGAGTTGCTCCAACATGAGAAGATTTGTCTTATCTTCTTAGATTTGCTATTCCCTCTTCTTTACTTTTCCACCCACCAACACATCACACTTACCCTCCAAAGATACTTCCTATAAATACCTCTCACTAATCATTTGCATCTCAGTTCATACATCATTTCCTAAAGCAGCCTTTCCTAATAAATTCCTCATCAAACTAAATTACCCCATCTTTCTTATCCTTGTATCATTTCTTGCCATTATTCATGACATATTACCTGCATGTGTATTTAATATCAATCACTTCGTCTAGAATGTAATATCAGTGAGAATAGGAACCACCACTGTACACCAACACTTAGCATAGTCTCTGGCACGTAACATGGACTCAGTTTATACTGGCTAAATAAATTACACCATTAAATGAGCTTAATCAGTCAATTATGAGACATTTTATAATTGATGGAATAAAAAAAATTCAACCCTGTTTAGCAGGATAAAACGTGCTACTATCATATTGATAACATTTATTTTCTCTAAATATGGAGAGATGTTCTGAAGTTTATCTTTTGAAAAAATAACTTGTCAAGATAGAAATCAACTCTAAAAAGGGTACACTGCCAATCTGTTAACATAAAAATAGAGAAAGAGAGGAAATATTAAATAATCACATGTTTATACCAATCACCTGTTGGGTATAAATATTGAAACTATAGTTTGATTTTCATTAATAAGGAAGTCCTTCTACTGATTAAAATATTATGTTATTGAAACTTCTTTAAAAATATAGTTATTTTCAACTAGTAAAGCTTTACTCAAATGTAAATTCTTCTCTTGGATTACAGAACTTCTTGTACCAAGAGACCTCAAAACTAAGAGAATGAGATGTTTCAGAGATTATAATAATTTTATTGTTAAATGTGCAAAATTGATGCCCTTTGATTTTTCCTGGAATAATTAAAGTACATTAATCAAAGCATGATATCTGTTCTAACTGTTCCCATTACTCAAGTCCCTCCCAGAAGGCAGGCATATGTGAAGGAAAGTTAGAGTGGGTTGTTCCTTTACACTTTAATTTCCATAGGAAATTAGTAAATACATATGCCTCAGAAATCATTCACACAATATGTGTGGTGTTTTAATAATTTATATTTTATATTAATATTTTATTTTCTGAATCTTTAATGTGGGCTTCACATAGTTAATTAGCTACAGCAAATCTGTTCTTATAGGTGAAATATAATCGAAATAATACAAAGAGTGTCAGAAGCTTGTAAACCATCTTGCAATGAGTGATCCCCTTTTCCCCTACGAACACATTTCTGTGGATACTGTAACTGGATCTCATAGTACATCTGATGTTAAAATAGTAGATTATTCATGTCTTCCTCATTTCCTAAATAACTTAAATTCTATACAATATGAAGCTATATCTTGATAAGAATCAATTTATAAATCCTGTTACATTTTATCATAATTAATAATATTAAAACTATAGAAAATAAAGATAATTACCACAAGGCAAACAATTTTTTTAGGAAAACAATAATAAGTCTTCAGACCAGACAAGTAAATTAAGATGATTTGCTTCTCATGCTCAAAAGCAAGAGTTAACAAATATTTAATTAATATTTGCTACTAATTAATATTTTAAATTATTTCCAGAAGATACAAGCTTCTTCATTCCTTTTCTACAAAGTTGCATAATATAACTCACTTCACAACCCAACAAGTATGGCCTAAAAAAAAAAAAAAATCACTGGACGGAGCACAGAGAGAATAGAGAAATATTTACGTTTATCTCTGTTATAAACTATATAAGGGAAAGATCTAAGTTTGATTTTTCATTTATTCATTCCTTAACATTATCATTAATCATAGTTACAATAGAAACAATGGTAATGTTGAAAAGCAAAATTTGCATAAGAAAAATTTGTAGGATAAGTACACGTTTTTGTTTTTGTTTAGGCAATAGGTAGGAGGATCCTATCTGTTTTTAATTTCAGAATATTGTAGGGGTATACATGTTTGGTTCAAAACCATGAGTCATCACCCAACTCCAATGAGAATGGCTCTTATCAAAAAGTCCCAAAACAACAAATATGGTTTTAAAAAGCTTACAGATGTGAGACATTCTGTGACATGGGTTTTAATTTCCATGTTAATTAAACCCAGAACACAGTAATTTGAGTTAAGTGGGACCTTACAAAGGAGACATTCAAGTGGATTTTGAAGAGAGAGAAGCTCTCCAGGGGCGGAAAATGGAAAAAGCCAGGGGGAAGGGAAAGCACTGATTTATTTGCATACAATGAGTTTGTAAGATGCCTAAAGCCACAAGTAAGAGTAATCTACCCCTCTACCCTACTTCCCAATGCATAAGGAAGTTTAGGAACATGACGTGCTCATGTACTGTCCAGTTTCTGTCAATGTGGAAAGTTCTCCTGGAAAACATGGCATCAGGGGATCCTCCTATCTGTTGCCTAAAGAATTTCGAGAATTCCATGTGGAAGCAGAATATATTTCTGAACAATGTATAAGGGGTTAATTTTAATTAAAATATAATCTCTTGTTAGTACTGCTATTTTAGAACACATTGGAAATCTTTATGGATGCTTTTGAAATACATCTATTATTTAAAAGATTCATATATAAAAACATTCAATTAAAGCAAACGATCAATACCTATAATTCTGTAACATAATTCATGTTTATATTTGGGATATATAGCCTAGAAATAGGTGGTTCTGATTTCAAACTTATTATCATTAAATTCAAAGGGCTACTGGAAATTCTTTCAGTGCATTCCCTAAACCTATTTCCTTAACATTCTAACATACCTATTTAGTTCACAAATTCTATATCATGTATTTTTTCTTCTAAAATAAAAAGTTACTATATTTATGGTTCTTTAATCTTTTTTATCTTAAACTAAGTGTTCAAATAGAGCTTAAGACTTATATTTCAAGTTCTACTACAAAGGTGACCGATGGACTGTATTGCTTTTCTCAGCATCCCCAGAAGCTCTGTGGTGCCCTGTTGAATACATCAGACTGCACTTTATTTTGATAGCATTTCATGTAAGAATATATATACACTAAAAGTACAGATTTATTGACCTAACATATTACCTTTTCTTTCAGAAACATACCTACATATTTTATTAAATCAAAGGATACATACTTATTTTTTAATATTTGGGTTTTATTGCCACACAAAAATATACACATGCACACACACACACCCCTCCCCCATGAACTGTTCTTAGGAGGGACAGGATAAACTTATAACACGGAAACAAGGCTAACTTTCTCATTCGCTCTGTCCTCCTTATTGTCATTCCTTTTTTATATTTAGCTATTTGTTTTTTTAATTCAAAGAAAATCCTCACCCTGGAGTGGCTTATGGGTATTAAACCTTAATTATTTTCGGTATTTAATAAATTTATGAGTTTCATCAATTAAAATTAATTGATATATCTATTAAGTGGCCTTAAAAAATCTCTGTATAATTGTATTCTTAATTTTGACATGTGAGTTCATAATTGCATTTTCAAAAATTTCTCAACTTCATATAGTTAGCAAATATTTGGTAAGTATCTTAAGTTGTTTGGGCTGCTACAAAAAAGATACCATAAAGTGGGTACCTTATTATAAACAATAAAAACATGTTTATCTCATTCTGAAGGCTGGAAAATTCAAAATCAAAATGCCAGCATATTTGTTATCTGGTGAGGGCCCACTTTCTCATTCACGGAAGGCATCTTCTCATGTGATGAAAGGGCTAAACAAGCTCCTTTGGGCCTCTTATAAGGGCACTAATGTCATGCCTGAGGGACCTGCTCTCAAGGCCTAATTATATCCCAAGGCCTTACCTCTTAGTACCATCATCCTGAAGACAGATTGGATCATAGCATTGAGTCAACCACTATGGATGTTTCTGGGCTTGCAGAAGATGAAGGGAAACGAGACACACAAGATCTCTGCTCTCACAGATAGTTCTTGAACATATTAGCCAAAAAAATACTCAGCTTCTATAAAATGTATTGGTTCAATAAGAGCATTGTTTTATTTTTTTAAAAAATGCAAATTTATTTTTTTTAATTAATTTCTTTTAACTTACATTTTTGGCTTCCTCAAACCCAGCAACATCCCTAGTCATGAATAACATTAGTGCCCTTAGAAAAGAGGCCCGACGGAGCTTGCCTGGCCCTCCCACCATGTGCCGAGATGCCTTCCATGAATGAGAAAGCAGGCCCTCACCAGAAGGAAAAAAAAATCCTTTTATCATAAGAACATTTGCACTAGATTGTTTATAGCAGCTCAATTTACAATCTCCAAACATGGAAACAACCTAAGTGCCCACAACCCAGGAATGGATTAATAAGCAGTGGTATATGTATACCATGGAATTCTACTCGGCCATTTAAAAACATGGAGACTTTATATCTTTTGTATTAACCTGGATGGAGGTGGAACACATTCTTCTTAGTAAAGCATCACAAGACTGGAGAAGCAAGAATCTAATGTAGTCAATTCTAATATCAAGGCAGTAGATGAGTGCCTTGGGGAGGGGATAGGGAAGGAGAGATAGGAAGAGGTGAGGCGGGAGGGAGACAGGGGGTTACGGTCTATGACATACCTTTGAGGGCAGCACACAATTACAAGAGGGACTTTATCTAACAACTGCAATCAGTATAACGTAATTCTTTGTAACCTCAATGAATTCCAAATAATAAACATTTAAATTAAAAGAAATGTAAATTTTAAAAAATGACTGAAAGGAACTATTACATTTTTTACCAACAGAAAAATGGTGCATGCTCATGTTTGTATATGCCAATTATATCCCCACAGAAGACATGCTCAATCACACATAATATTTACACATATACTATGTATATTTTGAAGGTTCCAGGTTGCAAAGACAATAACCAAATACATTTGTTTCTGCAACTTTTTTTTTTCTTTTTGGGCATGATGCTATATTATTATTATAGTATCCTATGCCCCCAAAGATAAATTAACTAATGTTTGTGCAGGATATCAAAGAAGCTAGGGTCTTTCTTCTCTACTTTAAAGGTTCACACATATGCTTGAAATTTTTTATACATGAAAGTCTTGCAAATATAGTGATAAAAACAGTAAAAATGCATGAGGGTAACTATAATTTTTAAAACAATTGTTGGTGCACACATATTATCTTTTATCCATCACACTTGTTACAGAACAATAGGAATTTAGGCTGAGTTCCACTGTAATCTGTATGCATTCTGCCCTCAGTATTAAAATAAGAAGAAGATAAACTTTTGCTTTTACCAAAGTTATATTGGACTTATAGAATATTTATATTTGAATGGACCTTTCATCTTGGTGAGGTTCAGTACTTGCCTGAGGTCACAGAGGGAATGAGTGCAAAACCAGGGTTATAAACTAGGTTTCCTGCCTCCCAAGGCAATTCTTTTCACTAGCTCACTTCAACTGTGCGTGAACTAAACTGAGTTGAATATTGTGCATGAGATAGCTTAAAATAAACGCAGGTTTGTTGCTGTGAGTAAGCTATAAGAAGTTTTAATTAATTTTATGGAATCTTACTATAGCTGGGCCTGAAACCAGATTTTTATTTTACAGATCAGCTTATATACTAGCCAGATTAAAATATGTCCCAGAAATCCTGGCAGAGTGGACTAATCCTGGGGCCATATGTTTTCTGGAATGCTTTTGGAACTTTTGTTCAAAAGAGTTCTGCCAACACTTTGCATTCCAATGGCTCCTCTTCGAGTTACTAAATTATTCAGTGTTGGACAAAAATTATTCTCAGCACCTGGTTTAAAATTTTTACAGTAATTAAGAAAAAAGTATCCAATTAGAAATGATTATGTTTTAGAGGATGATTCTCACTATCAAGTAGTATCAAAGAAGGGCTCATATGGGCGCCATCTATTCAGCTCTAGAGGAAACCTGGAATAATGCAGGGTGGAGAGAGAAGATGGCGGAAACTTGGTGCTGGGAGTTAACGTAGAGACAGTCTAGACTGCTCTTCAGTATGTCTTCCAGATGGTCATCTAGCCCTCTACAAAAGAGACAGTTCCATCTGGGGACATGGTTATTGGCCAGTAAGTTTTTACATATGTTACATCTTTTTTTTTTTTTTTTGACCTCCCTGGAATACAACACTACAGATTATCCCATGAGCACTAGTGTTTAATAGACTCTGAAAAACACACATTTAAAGAATAACTGTATATATTTGGTGTTTTTCCAGACTGAAAGGAGCATTGTTCTCGAGGTAGCAGGATGCTTAGGTGAATTCCTATCTTCCTCCTCACAAGGCTTTGAGCTCTATATTTTCATCATTTACCCAATGGCAGAGCCTAGGTGATAATGTGCTTCTGTAGTGGAACTTTCCCGTTGAAACCAGAGTTCTGTTGTACACTCCCTACCTTAGTAGGAAATGTAGAAAATCTCTACATTTATTATCTTTTATTGTCCTCTTTACTGCCATGCAATGTATCTAAATAAGAGACTACATAGGATAGTTGATTTTACAGTCATTCAACTTATAATTAGAAAGGAGTTTAGCTCATTCTTACCTCTCAGAAACGTAGGATGAAAGAAATCTTATTTCAACAAGTGCCCGTGACCATTGCAACAGTGAGAAGGGGGGTGGTAAATCACAGGTCACTACTTTAATCTTTAGTTCATATTTCACTGAAAGCAAGTCATATGGTCTGATCTAACTTGAAAGAAGGATGGGATAGTCCAATTTTACTGTATATCTGAAAGGCAGCTAACGGGATAAGTGCCGAACACCCCAATGACTATCAAAGTATGCATAAAAATACAAGTGACAGACTAGAATGAGAAAATCATCACCTATAAAGCGTAATTATAGAATAGAGAAGATGGACACGTTGTGAAAGGATATGGAGAGGAGGCTTGGCAAGAAAGAAAGAAAGAAAGAAAGAAGAAAGGAAAGGAAAAAGCAAAGAGTAAGAATCTGGTTCATTCAGGAAAGAAGGACATTTGAACCCAGATGTATAATAAAAATCACATATGTATAATAAAGATAAATCACAGACGTATAATAAAAATCCATACATGTGGAAAAGCAAATAAAGTTACCTTGGGTAGCTCTCTCCAGCCAAGATTTACATTAGGACAGAATATAAGGCTTGGACTACAGAATAATAGTACAAAAACTGTCATTAAATATCTGAGTCATCTTCAACATGGATCATTTAATCTTTTTGGCCTTTGTATTCCTCACCATTAAAATAAAGAGCAAAGGATACTTAAATTCTAACATCTCTTTCTAGTCCTAATCTTTCAAAACTCTGTATGTTAAATGCATGTCTCATTCTATGTAATGTTTAAGGAAACTTGGACTCAGGTGAACAATATTTGGCAGATCCGGTGGCACAGAATTCAAATATTATATCTGTTTATAGATATATTCATACATACATATGAATATGAAGAAAGCTTTATCACGACTTCAATAATCAGGAATTCATCTTTAAAAGGCCCATCTGAGAGAAGGGCAGCAGGCTGTGCTCACATGACAAGATGTAGTGTGCAGCTTCCCCAAGACGTCCAACCAAAATGCTAGATGGTTTTAAGTGGAAATAGATACTGAATGACAACGCAAAAAGTAATTCCAAACCTTCCAAGCACGTCACAGGGGTCTTTACCGGCTTCTTGTCATCACTGACCTACTGGGATTGAGACAAGTACCCTGGAGATTGAAATCTCCATTTGGCTATTTCTAATCTCCTCAACTGCTTAACTCAGTTATTATTCATAATGTCTGTGTGACAAAAATTTCAGAAAGGGATGAGTAAAGGTAATGATTAGGGACTGTCACCAAGGATGAAGGCTGTGAGAGTCAGCAAACTGCACGAATGTGTTTCTCTGTGTTAGTACAATAGGGAGATTCTTGTAAAAAAAAAAAAAAAAAGTAGAAATAAAATTTCTATCCTAAGTCTCTGTACTCACTATGGCCTGGAATCCCTTTGGCTCTCCAAACATCTCCTCATAAAAGTAAATATTCTTAGGAAAAATAAATTACTATCATTGGCATAAATTCCCAAGACACAGGGAGAGAGAGAGTCAAAGAGGTTTCCCCAGGTTTTCTCTTCTCAGAGCGTTGCCCAGATCAGGGTAGTAGATATTTTTACAGTTTGATCGGTTCGGTTGACACTGTTTTTCGTGTACTTCTATCCACTATCACAAGGAAGAGGAAAAAGGGATGCTGGCTTCAGCTCTGGGGAAACGGGGAGATTCTGATAATCAGTCCGGCTGGTGGAGTTCAGGAGGCGTACACTGAGGGAGAGAGAGGAAGGAAACTCCTAGGAAAAAACCTTAGTAACCGAGGGCTCCAGAAATTCCCTCCACTTTCAGAGATTCTTTATAGTCCTGTGAGGCTGTCTGAGAACTTTTACAAGACTAGAAAGAGCCTTTTCCTTAAAACAACAGCTTTAGCACAAAATCCTTTTCCCATTAATTTAGCTCTGTACCACCTTTGGTTTTTGACGGAAAAATCCAAGCTGACTTCCCTACCCTGAGTCCTGGCCCTCAGCCCATTCCACTGTCCACACTGCCTAAGAGAAATAGGGAAAAGAGACTTTTCACCTAGACGTAATCTCTCTCCCTCCCCCCCACACCCTCGTCCTCTCTCCCCTCTCTCAACAGTGATTTCTTGCTTCTCAAGCAACTGTAGGCTGCGTGATGACTCCCTATAAAATCCTCAGAACTACTCACTATACCAGCTCACTTGACAGCAGGTTTCTGTCTGCTAAGCTGGAAATCTATACATAGTGTTAAGTGAGAGCAGAGCTCTTTCCAAAGCCCAGAAAGACCTACATTTACATTTCTGTTGAAAGGATTATTGTCCTTTAAAAAAGAGGCCTGATTAAGGGAACTAAGTGAGCAAACAGAAGAGCATTAACGATTGTAGACTATCCTTTTAATAATGTGCAGCCTAAGCTTTCTCATTTGGGGAATTTAAAAGTCAGACATTTACTCTGTTCCCTGAATCCTACCATTCATTTGATATTTTCCCCCTAGAGACAACTCCAATGATTGGGTGACATCAACAACTATTAAAAGAGCCAAACTCTGGAAGAAAAACAAAAAGAGTTGCAGAATTAAATGATGCATTTTATTTTATGTGAAGCATGGAATAGCATTTGCTGTCATATTGATAATATTTGAATAACGAGTTTGCATTGGCTGGAACACCAAAAATGCAACGTATTCATTGACAACAGATGTTTTAATATCGCATCCAGTCAGCCACTCTAGGAACTGCCTTAGGTTCTGATGTGTTTTTCCAACAAATCTGATTATATCCTACTCAGGAACAAATCAGGATGACAACTGACTAACACTCTTTCAGAATGTTTAACCATGTAGTGCATAAAAAAAAAAAAAAAAGAATCTTGGTGATGTTTACTATAAAAACAAAAGAATACAAGTATACATGACTATGAAACGGGTATATCAACTTTTCTAGAACTGCGTTATAAGTGAACTTGTTACCATTAATTTCAGATTTAGGCGGCAGAAATGTTTACAGTTTTTGAACTTTTTAAAGTATTGTCCAGAAAACATCTCACCTCTTGGGCCACTAGCCAGATTTACCCTCAGTTATTATTTTGCTATAAATCTAGGCCATTATTTTGCTATAAATCTTATAGCGGCAAGTATGTTTTAACATTTTAAAATGTTCTGTTATAATCGCACTCTATCCTCTTAGGTAGATAGAATGCTTTTTGCACTTGAAGAGCCTTTCAAAAGATTTGCATCCACTGCCCACAAAATTATGACTGGCCGTATCAGCAATGATAGAAAAAGCTTCAATAGGTTAGAGTTTCTCCTTTGATAACTCCATGTTTTTTCTCTGTTTTATTTTTAAATATTCATGAACTAGACTTTGTGATACCAAAAGTACCACAAGGTGGTTCCTGGTTCCTTCCTATTGTTGTTAACCAGTGACTGAAGGCCTGGTTTGTGTTCATTTTTAACTATCAGGCTTTTCTTATTTATTTGAGCATACAAAAGAAATGCTAGCATTCTAACACAATCTTAAAGAGCAAATACAATGGCACTGGATTCACTACTTCCTTCTGCCTGCCTCTTAAAAAATTATACATGCAGTTCTGGATATTTTTATTTTGTACTTGTAAACAAAGAAATGACTCTCTCTCTCTCTCTCTCTCTCTCAATATTACCCTGGTAGAAACTTAAACTTTCCTATATACTCAGGTCTTAGCCAACTGTAAACATGTATAAAAGATATTTTTTAAGGCAATAACATCCCTTCAAACTTTTAAGAGATACGTTGTAACATTGATATTATCAGAACTCCCAAACTAAGGCAATTCTTCCAAAGCCTTCAGCAAATATCCAAATATCTCTGATGTTCTAAAAACCCTTTATCCCTGGAAATAAACATGAGTTTTCCTGAGTTAAGTTGATTAATGTAAGCGTGATATCCAACAACCATCCATGTAAATAAAAGGATCGAGAAATAAGTGGCAATGTGATTTGCCAAACATTGATTGAGTTTACCAAAACTTAGTTTTCCAAAATACTAACCAACGGACATGTCCGTCAGTCATACAATACAAGTACCTAGAGATTTCAAACAAATGTATGGGGGGTTTTTTATTTACTTTAGGAAAGAGAACATTTTTACTGCTCCTAGGTCAAAAGAAAAAAATGGAACCTCCACCCTTGTTAAAAATTGTGAGGGTTCAATTACATCCAGGGAGAGAAATCAGAGAGGGAAGATAAACCAAACTTCCCTTTTTTGCTGTTCTTAAATTATTACTTAACCCCTCAATATTTTGTTGTTGTTATTTTCCTTTACATTCAGAAAATTCACTAATATCTCTAATAGCTAAAATAATTGCATGGCTGCAATCATTGCCCACTGTGTGGACTGAGCTGTGCGTCTCCTTTCAGTATCTGGGTAATCCTGGGAGTGATATTGGACCCAGTCCTGGCTCTGTCTCTAACCAGCTTTCTTATTCTACCATTTTTACTCAACCGTCTCCAGGAACCACACATCAGTTCAGCTATTTTTCTCTCCTACGACCGCCCAGTAAAGCTGGAGAACATTTCTTAACAATGGGACGAATCTATCTCTCATTTCCTTACCCATGTAGGCTCTTCCCCAAATTTATGGATTCACCTGTATGCTTCTACACAGCAACCCTGGCCATCCTCCAGAGGGTCTTCCAAACCTGGAGAGTTTTTTGAGTTCCCTAAGGCACTTCTGATAGTCTCCTTCTCTGCAGATAAACTTGTCTTCACCTTTGAGCTTTTCCAGCTCCATGTATCTACCACCAGCATTCCCTCCTAGGTGATGCAGAGAGAGTTGGATGTCTCTAAGTAAAAACGATTCCATTTCACCCCATTTTCATGGTAGATCCATGGACATATGTCTTATAAATTTGATGGAACTTCAAATACACTTGATGGACCTATGTCTTATAAATTTTGTGGAACTTCATTTAAGGAAAAGGAAGGGAAAGAATTAAAGTTAAAAATTATGTATTTTTCCAATTTACAAAGCATTTGACTGGGTGATTACATTGGTAGGGACCCTACCCTGACCTTGACAGGAGACTATGCAACTATGGGGCCTGTGTCCCCACTTTGTCACCTTCATGGTCTAGCCCTTCCCAACCAGAGTTTCCTAGGCCTAAGGTGCCAAGGCAGCTGCTGTACGTACTGAATTAATGTCTGTCTATGCATCCAAATGGGAATTAGTTATAGACCGTCCTTGGGAAAACTGTAATAATAGTCCCTTGAAACTTCTGCTCTTTTAAGACTTACATTTCTTACTTAACCCCAAAGCCTGCTTCTGTGTATATGTCCTCTAGAATTTAGCCCTATTGCAGCCTAATCTCACTTACATATGTTTTCAGCTGTTTCTTCTACCCCTTCCCCCTCCAATGTGTACACACACACACACACACACACACACACTCCTGAGCCCCAGGCGCATGAAGACAGATCTAGGTGACTCTGTGTCATAGCCCACCATTTCTCACTGAACTATGAATCCCTATTTGAGAAAGCATAGATGTTCCATTAGTATTTACACTGGAATAACTGAAAATGTGGTTTCTTGCCATGGTCCTCTGTTCTTAGACTCACAAAACAGATGCTAAGACGAGAAAGGCCATTTTCAGTTGCTGGAGCTTGGCAGTGAGTCAGTAGAGATCAGCTGTGGAATCTCTGGCCTCACAAAAGGCATTTGACATTAACAGGGAAAGAAAGCAGAGGAAAGAACGGTGCTAAGATGCTGAAGAAGACTTTATTGCTGCACTCAAATTTTCTAAATTCACGGTTGCATCTTCTTATCATATTCGGCTGTGCATTTTGCTTGCCCATGGTTTTGGCCCACACTTTTAAGAGAAAAAATAAAAACAACTTTCATTTTAATTCAACATAACTGATTATATTCATTTTTTATTATAAAATTATTTAAATTTTATAAATTTATAAATCTGAGACCTTAGAGAGAGAAAATATAAATCTGATGAAAATGTCTAACATTAAGATAAAATATTAAATTTACCTTAAATATATCTTACCCTTCATTAAATAGAATTCATAATAGAAAATCCAACTCTGCCTTGCATCTAAAAGTAAAAGTTAGTGGAAGAGTTTATAATAAGAGCTAACACTATACACCAGGGAAATCTGAGATTTTACAAGGACGAGTAGCTTGTGATGCTTGAACTGGCGGGCATCTAATCTTAACATACTCAGCACAGGCCGTGCAGTTTCAAAGTTTGGGGAGATAGTTTGAGGGTGAATATTTAAATTCACTCATTTAGCAAAACTTTACATGTCGGCACATGTTGTTTGCAAGGCCAGAGTCTATGTTGGATGCCGGGCCATTGTCTGCGCTCAGGTAAAGAGAAAGCCTTGTGATTAGGTCCTTCCCTGTATGGCAGCTCACGGGAGAATACAGAGCAGCCAAGGCTCCGATGTGGGTTTACACAGAGCAAGAACACGTGATCCTGCAAGGGGAGAAGAGAGGGTGCAGGGGGACAGGTCCCCGGGGAGGCTCTGCAGGGCGTGCTGAATGTATATGTACTCGGAAGAACGAGCGGGTATTGGGGAAGATTACACGAGGCAGAGGGTCTCGGGATAGAGAAGTCTAGAAACTAGAAATAACAGAAATACAACAATTCTACCCAAATATAAAGGGGCAGCTTCATTTAACGCACTCCTCTGTGCTACAGCCCCACTAGGGTGACCACAGGACACCCGGGGCTGCTGGTTCCCTCAGCTTGTTCTCAGGCTGCTCGTGGTTCAGAAGTCAGCTCCGTAGTTACTGCCCGGGACCAGCTGCTCCTGACTCTGCAGAATGGTCAGGCCTGCACCCACTCAGAGGCCATCAGAACACTTGATTTCTCTTCTTTGTAGCAAGGACCACATTAATAGTAACAATAACTATTATTAATATATGCCAGATTGTGTCAGGCTTTTAGGCTGAATCTGCTTACTTAATGCTTGAGAGATGGTATATGGGTACAGCCGGGTCATCAGCCCAAATTCAAACTGTTACCAAATAGGGGAGCTAGTACTGAACGAAAGGCCAGAATTCATGTTCTCAGCCATCATGCTGCACCATTTCTCTGCTTGAAGCTAGAAAGTGAAAAGGCTCATATATAGGAAGAATGTATGGGGTGGTGGTGGATGGGGGGAAGAAAGATTTTTTAATAGTAATTTTTTTTTTAGATACAATTTCACTCCTTGTCTAGAGTGCTGTACCATCATCACAGCTCACTGCAACCTCAAACTCTTGGGCTTAAGCAATCCTCCCACTCAGCTCTACCCCACCCCACCCCAAGGAGCTGGGACTCCAGGCTCGCATCACCATGCTTAGCTGATTTTTTTAATTCTCTATAGAGATGAGGTCTGGTATAGGAGGATTACAGGTGTAAGTCACTGTGCCCAATCACAAATATATATTTTTTTCCAGTAAACTATAATCTTCATTGAATCAAGGAGTCATATTTCTTTCATCCCCAGTGGCTACTGCAGTGCCTGAAACAAAGCTCTTCCAAAATATCTATAGCAAGCATGAATTAATGAGAAAAGGTTAACAAGAATGAGGATTGAGAGGAAGCCCATGGCCAGATATACTGGCCTTATTTGCTAAGCAAGCAATTTGGCCTTCTTCCTAAACACTAATCATCGAGGGTAAAACCAGAGGACCCTATAAGATAAAAAAGGGAGGACAAGTTAGAATCAGTTTACCAAGAATTTTTTTTAACTATTAAAATATATGATAAAGAACACCAAAAAGCATTTCCATATGTCAATCAATAAAATCAACATACAGTTTTGCAAGCTCTGTAACACCTATTATAAATAAGAGGCTTTACTCTAATTTAGGATCAGTCTGTTCCAAAATATAAACCAAATGTGCAACTCTGATTAAAAATTAGTCTGTTCGCAGTGTCTCCCATAATCAGATATAATTGTTTGAATCCTTTATTCTGTGGTATTCAGTGGCAAAAAAGGAGTTTCAAAGCAGTCCTAATTGTAGCAAGTTTACCACCCATAAGGATAATGTCAGCTTTCATGCTTATATCCCCAAGAATTTCACTGATTCACTAATAAACTTATTGACAGGACTTATGTTAGGCAACACAGTGAAATAACCATCATATTCAGGGATGTGACGTTTTCCAAACGTTTTCCTGGTATTATTGATGCCTGCAATAGCAAACAGATAATATTTAGCAAATTATTCTCTTCCTTCTCCTTATCAGAAGTTAAGCCAAGTAAATTTTTTTAAAGCTAGCTACATTTTAAATCATATTTCTAGCACAGGACTATCTGTTAAGCCAATATGATAAATTAAATATACTTACATATTTATTAGTTTCATTATTAATATTAGCACCTAAGTATATTTCAGATGTTTTTAGAACTAAGGATTTCCACCATTTTTTAAAAAGATGGAGCTTTTCATACATAGTAAACTCTGCGTTGACCTAACCACTATTATAACCCTGAACAATTCTTTTTCTCCCACTCTATTTTCAACTGAATGGTTACTATTTCTGTTTCTAAGAGGATGGTGCCTCTTTTGTTTGTTTGTTTATTTTTAGTGGGCTTTGAAACCTCAGTTGAGGGAAAAGCCCATCTGATGTCAGTGCTTTCTTTGTTGAAGTTCCACTGAGTCAGCCTGAGATAAATGGAATTTTCTTCTTCCATCCAAGGCTTAATTATGGTAATTAGTCTGTGCAATTTGTAAAGTTTGGCAGCCAATTCAGGACCTAATATGCATAAGCCTCTTTCTGTTACAAACTGAGTAGGTTTTAATCAGTTTTTAAAAGACAGTGTCTTAGTAGGCCTGCGTGCCATACTCTTAGATTCTGAGATTGAATGTTATTTCAAACTCTGCTACATCATTAGCAGTTTTGATATTTTTAATATTCATGAAGCTTTCATCTTAGCATTAATCCCCCAGCATCTGTGATTATGATGGGCACTTTGGGGATCTGTCTATTGTGTGTCTTTGGAGAATGAAAGGCCCGGCAGCTCCTGGCAGTAAATTAACCCTCACAATGCCACTTGGTGCCACACGCCTTTTGAAATGTTGCCTTCTGCTCTGTGCCGTTCTGTTCGGATTTCACACTGATGCTTGATTCCCTCAACAGACTCATGCTTCATTTTATTCTGACAGCCATCTGTGACACTGCGAGGCTCCCCCCCACCCTTTTCATTCAAAAGCTGTATCTTTCACCAGTGTTTTTTCCTAAAATGGGCATGTTAATCAAATGAGGAAAAAGAACCCATGGTACTAATTCCTATTTCATTATGTGAATGTTTATGCACATTGGGGGAATTTGTAGAAATGTATATAATTAACTTCTTGATAATGCTTTTTCAGAATAAATTCTTAAATTACCAATAATTTCTTTATATACTACTACTTTTCAAACCTGCTTCAGTTTCTCTAAAACATATTACTCTGTTAAATACTAGTTTCATTCATTACATTTCCATAGTCTACAATTCTTGAAAAAGAAAAAAGAAAAAGGATAGAATATATATAATGTGTGCAGTTTTATTGTGTAACCATCTTTTACCAGCCAGTGTCTGTCTTTAGATATATGAGTATAGAGATGTGTAGGTAATCAAAGTCAAACGGTCAAAAATTGAGGAAAAAATTGACACATCTATTCCAATTTTTAGTAAAAATGTGTTTTTCTACTTGAATATGTTTCTCAGTCTTGTGGGTAAAAGAGAGCTTCTAATGAGCCACATGATCTTATGTATAATAAGACACATTCATCTTGCTCCACAGTTATTAAAAACAAAATTAATTCCAAAAAAGAAAATAGATATATCTTAAATTACAAGTGATATCAAAACTGAAAATTTACAGCGTTTTCATGTTTATATGTAATCTTAAAAAATAAGCATCACATTGTAAAGATTTTGTTTTTAAAGTAATTCAGGGAGAACCCAGGCAGCAGGAGCCAATAATTCTTTATAGAAAACCAAGACGGGCAAAGGCTAGGACAGGCTTCCTGGATAAGTTGGGGAATGCTCTTCACCCATGTTCAATGTGTGTGAAAGAATTAGCTTCACTAGTCAAAGCTATTCTTATTTCCTTAAGTCTCTTAGATTTCTTTGCAAAATAAAATAGCTCTGTAATGTTGTCCTTGGGTCCATGTGAGAAAAATCATTCTGTGTAGCCTTTTTAAGTGGGGGAGAGAGTAGAATGGGACTCTGTGAGTGACAGTAGAAGGTGGCAGGGGAAAGGTTGGGGCAGGAGAGTCCGCCCATCCTGTATGTTTCTAGTCCCTTGACCTTGTAGGGGGGAGAAAGTGGTTAGAAAGGGGACTGGTCCCTGTTGGAGGAGTGGTCCATCTGAGGCCATACACTTGCTGTCAAAGCCCTAAGAATTCAGGCTCCAAAATTTCAGCAGCTAATACAGATCAATAGTGACACCAGAAAGGGTTAAATATAATTTTAGATACTGAACTCAACCCTATATTTTCACTGTCATTAAGAACTCAATTTATTATTCTCCTATTTAGAAAAAAGAATCTGAATTTCCCCTCAGTTTAGCATTCCTAGAGATGCCAGGAGTGGCAAGAGGAGCAATCAAGAAATTAAAAATTTTGTAGAAAGACTGAAATGTTGTAGAGCTAATTATTTCTGGGAAAAAACAATACCTATCAAACTTTCCCAAATTTTCCACTATATATGTTTCAAGAATATAGATTATTTATCCCATAATCTATATTAAGAAAATGGTGTTATTATGTATTAACTAACTAGATAAGTAATAAATAGCACCGTAAGCTAACATGTTTTGGAAAATATGATATTTACTTTTACTAATGACAAGATTTTAAATTATGTTCATGGTAAATAAGATGTCACTTTTAGGGGAATCCCAAAATACATATTCTAGCATTCTGAATAAGCAGGAAGAAAATACTGCTTACAGGCATAATTTTAAGTTATCTACAAGTCTTCAAATTATTTTATATAAATAAATGAAAGAAATCACTAGTTTGAATAGTTTTGATACCCAAACAAGACATCTAAGCTATTTCTTACTACTAGAAAGTTGAGCAAATGGATACATATTTTTAGATCATGACCTTAACCAGAGAGTGACACCTTTTCTATAGCTTTATACTTGGATATGAGCAGCAACAAATATGCCTTAAAGATATGTGTGTGTCATTTGAACACAGCCTTGAACTTTGGAAACTTCCTAGACAAGCCCATAGCCTAGAAGACTTTAGACAGCTGAAGGTCCCTTGGGCTTAGAGAGCTGGCTCCGTTCCATTTTTTCCACTGCTTTTAAACTTTTAGATATAAAGCAGGATGATCTCAACCCCAGGGTCACTCCTGATTAACCTGGCCTTTAAGGGACTGAGAACGAAGGTGGAGAAAAGGAAAGTAGAAGATAGCCCGATATTGCTAACTTTCCTTTGTTATTTTGGAAAACTGTAGTTTTTATTTTCTTAAATAGAGCTATACACTTTGTACAGCATGTATTTCTCATTGTACCTGCGTATCATTCCGTCTGTTGTTTTGAAAGGTAAATATGAGTGAGGGGAATGATGTGCTAATAATGGTGGTAAAGTCGGTGACTCTGCTCATTAATCATTGGGGCTGAAAATGATTCTTGTCTCATGGTCAGATATGAAGAGTGTGTCTTAGAAGAATGTACTGTCTCCTGAAAGAAAGCCATAAACACAATTTCCATTGTGTTCTTATAGAACAATATTTTCTGTAGTACAGTAAGAGTTGCAAGAATTGGGTGGTGCCTGTTGCTCAGTGAGTAGGGCACCAGTCCCATATACCAAGGGTGGCAGGTTCAAACCCAGCCCCAGCCAAACTGCAACAAAAAATAGCTGGGCATTGTGGTGGGCGCCTGTAGTCCCAGCT
>NW_003852404.1:23799106-23834486 GCF_000181295.1 Otolemur garnettii | reverse complement strand
AAAAAAAAAAAAAAGAGTTGCAAGAGTGTCAGCTAGTGTTTATAGGGAATGTGGACCAGATAAACTCTTGAGAAAACTCAAGAAAAGTTTTCTAGGATTTAGAAAGAAGGAACAATAATAATATAGGTGATGTGAGAATTTGATCTAAGCAGAAGAATGGCATGATTTGTGTAATTTAATAACTAATTAAGAATTAGTAATATTAGATATTAGATTAATTAATGTAAAATGTGCGATTGTGCATAAAAACCATCAGTAAATGCTACTATAGTTTTATTATCTATCTGAGAAATAAGTAGGTCCAAATTCATTAGTATTTCTATTGAGGATAAGAAAGAGACCTAAAATAAAACATTTCGAAATACATTTTCCCTTTAAAATGAAAAATAAAGGGATCTGGGGCAGAGCCTGTGGCTCAAAGTAGTATGGCACCCGCCCCATATGCCAGAGTTGGCGGGTTCAAACCCAGCCCTGGCCAAAAACTGCAAAAAAAAAAAAAAAAAAAAAAAAAAAACTAATTAAAAACACTAGAAGATTAAATGAAAAAAAAAATGATGCTCAGGGTTTTTCCCTGGTTTTTTAATATATACAAAATAGCCCTTTTTTACCTTAGTATTTTCATCTGATTATTTATATCTAGCCCTTACCTAAAAGTATAGCCTTTAAAAATTAGTAGTTAAGACATGTTATATAAAAGTCAGCTTTTTTCTAAATTCACAAGTGTTTCTTAAATCCGATTATTAGAAAGTATATTCACTACTTGTTATCCCTCTGAAAAAACAAACCCAAGTGTTGCTCTTTGGTTCTATTTGTTATGCCTCAACTTTTCCTTTACTTTGTCATATACTCTTAATTTACTTATTGCCTTGCTCTATTTTATATATCCCTATAGGCAGTGACATGATTGTACATGTTTTATTGACGGACTCTTCAAAGGGAAGGCATGTGTGTTTAGCATAGTACTGATGTAAGAATGTATAGTACATAATGTGTAAGTAATGGTATTACGTATCATAATTTTTATTATAGATTTCATATAGTCATTTCTTTGTCACAGATTATTGTTCTTAATTTTTCTGTCTTTTGTAGCCATAGCCAACCTATGACTGAATTTAGCTTTGACGTGATTGCTGGTTGATATTTTTCTTTACAATAATAAGACAAAAGTGTAACAATAAAGATGTATGTCAGAACTTTGTCAATGCGAATAATTTCTTCGCTGAACTGGGTAATAGTTTAAATATATAATGAAAGAATACTTTATCCATTTGTGTGTTGGTGCTATTTACACCAGCTGAACTGGCTAATAGTTGAAATATATTATGAAAGAATACTTTATCCATTTGTGTGTTGGTGCTATTTCCAATGCAGTGGCTACTGACATGGCACAAATTTAAGTTTAATCTTTCTGATTAACATCTTCTTTATTACTCTTAAGTCTATACAAGAAACAGAACAATAAATGACGACCTAATTTGTAGGTTGTTTTTTTTTCCAGTTGTCATGGCATAAATACTGGCACCATAGCTACTAATGTGACATCACAATGTAAAATAGAGAAGGGATTCTTGGCAGCAAACTATTATATAGTACTTCCATCCTACAGATAAAATGCATGTAAATAATATCAAGGAAATAGATCATAATACAAATTATAGTAAAACAATTAGGAAATGATGTGTTTTAGTATTTAATATCTTTTATTTGAGCACATTTAGTAGTAAATGTAAATTATGAAGTTGTTATGAACTAGTTCACGAAATCCCTGAAATATGCTATCACTTGGATCTTATGAACAACTACATGTTATAAACAAAACAAAGTATATATTTTCTAAATGAAGGAACAGTATATGCAAAGTAAATTACTCTCATAAAAAAGAAATGAACACAAGTATAACAGATCAATCATTTCCGAATGATGTAAGCGTCCAACATGCAAATCAAGTTGATGAGAAGTCAGTTCTGTTTACGTCCTAACTTACTTATCTCTTATCCTTTGATTTGTTCCTGGTAGCCTTGTTTAATATGTATTCAAATTATAGAGCGAAAAAGCAACTAATTAAATTCACTATTAATAAAAATCTATGCCTAAAAGTATGTGTGAGGCAACCTTTTTACCTCTAAAATAGATTGTAGCAAGTTTACAAAAATTTATATAAGTTTAGTCATGGAAAGGAAACTGAATTAAGGTCATTGTCCCAATAAGACAATAATTTTATATATAGGTACAAGACATTCTGTAAATTTCAGATCTTTTCCAAATTTAAATGCAAAGTTTACTAAAATAAATTTTTGAGATACCTAGATAATGGTCCACATTGCTGAATTATCTGTGTTGATGTTGGTGTGTTTACTTCCTTGGATTAAAGAAAAGTGACCTTTTATTGTTAATTGAACTGGAAACACATTTAAATTTTCTGATAAATAGCAACCTAAAGAGCACACCATGGCCTCTGACAGCAGTCATGTGTTAACAGAAATGAGTGGTGTGTTAACTGATGGAGGCCTTATAATGATTTCATCAGTAATTAGTAGGTAAATGAGGCCCTGGGATGAAAGCCTGAAGGTTTCATTTGCCCCTTTACTGTTGATTGGCACAATGGCCCTGAGCTCTAATCTAGTGAGAGTATTTCATGAAAGAGCTGTACTCCAGAATATGCAGATAACTAAGACTCTGGCCTTGCACTTAATTATTTCCTTTGTTACTAAAGACAGAGAGAGAGAGAGAGAGAGTCTACTGGAGCACAAGCGCCTGCTTTCTCTCTTTCACTAAACACTTACATTTTAGTATTTTTTAACCTTTTATTTACGTTTTTATAACTTAAAACTATGAAGAATATCAATGCGCAAGGTTCTATGTAATTTCCCCCTTTAAGTTCACAGTTTTGTAGGCTCGATCCTTATTTTGGTGTACTCCATAGTCATAAATTGAGGGCATTTACTTTGCTTATATATTTTCATATTAAGACTTCTAAAACTCATGAAATTTTGAATTTAGATGAAATAAACTTGGGTTATTTCTTTCTCACAAATCATTCCTAACATTTGTTCTGATGGTAAAATTGTAAAGTCAGAGCTAAAGAATTTTTATGGTATGGTTTATTTCATAATTAATCACTAACAAATTTTACCAACCTTCAGGGATCTGATTATAATGCCTACATGGGAGGATTTTATTCCAGTTTCAACCATTTATTCAAGGGAGAAGGTTATCTGTTGCATTGATTAGAATCAGAGAGCCTAAGTAATTATTTGGATATCTGATTTTCATCTGATAACTTTTCTGTCCTTACAATATGACAAAAATTGAACTCTGTGTACACATGTCCATTTCTACAAACAAAAGAAATAAAACCAAATAGAATTAAAGGGAAATTTTGTACAGTAATCCCAACAAGCACTTATTAATTGCCTACAATGTGCTTATAGGGCAAAACAAAAGACATAAATGACAAGATCTCTGTACTCCTACCTTAGAGCCTTTGTATGAACTGTATGGAAAACAATGAAACTAATGTAGATTATATAAAACAAAATGCAGATTTGTTACTATTATATATTATAGGGTTAAATACAAATCCTTGGCCGAATTTGTACTCCTTAGGTGATGCCAACCATTACTAATCCAATTCCATAACATTGTTATCCCTCAGTTATCTAGGCTGCCGCTACACTAGATTTCTTGCAGTTCTTTTTTGTTTCTTGGTTTTTGTTGTTGTTAATTTGGGGATTAATATGAGCGTGCGTTGTTTGCATTTGAAGGTAAAGTCCAAGTTGCAGTTGGACTTCACCCAGACAGTGTGCCATTTAACCCGACATTGACCCCTTAGATGGGAACATACTGAACCACTCCCCACTTCTTGAATTTCATTGGATTTTTCTCTCATGTGTGCATGTTCTTGTTAATCTCCAAGTTTCAGCTTAGTATTGAGTACGGGCTGTCTGGATGGATTTGGAGAGCACTCTCCTGAGTATCTCTCTGTTCTTTAGCAGCTCCATTCTCCTTCTCATCTTATGGTCTTCAACACTTATTGACCCTATTTAAATCACTTTTCATTGCTGCAGATACTTTATCTTTAGGACTTTGCTTAACTAACTGATCTTTTCTCTTCAAGTTTCAGCTTTAAATATAATTTTTCCATTTTCCCAGGTAGTGCCTATGGTTCAAAGAAGTAGGGCACCAGCCCCATATAGCAGAGGTGGTAGGTTCAAACCTGGCCCTGGCCAAAAAAAAAAAAAAAATTATATATATATATAATTTTATACATATATAAAAAATTCTATATATATAATCTTCCCATTGAGGATTCTCTTAACAACACTCTCCTTACAATGCTCTCCTAGCATCCTCTCATAAAATCTGTAGTTGATTATTTGTATAAGTAATGGCTTCATTCATTGTCCTCTGAAAAGCTTCTCTGAAGACCACAATCCTTGGTTTCTTATCTACCATGTGTCCTCAGCACATTTCCTGAAACATAGAGAGAAGTGAGTCAAAATCGGGTAAAGGAATGGAGAGGCTGACAGTGGGTAGAGATATTAGAGAATTTGGTACAGAGAGAATATAAATTTAACTTCCAAGAATTAGAGAAAGAATGACTTCTACTAAGGAAGAATAACATGGGGGAAATAGTATAGGCAGAAATTAGTCTAGGAGCTTTTGGCGAGAGTAAAATGACTGGCCTGAGAAGCAATGTTAAAGGCTCAATGGAAGAAAGAGAAAACGCGTCCAGACTTTTTACTGTGTTCACTCAAAGGCGGTTTTCAGAAAGCAAGAGAGTTTCTACCCAAGTCAGTTCTTAAATGCATAATATTCTTATTTCCCTTTCTGAAAACAAAACAAACAAACAAAAATCTCTAAGGATTTATGAAATTAAAAACAGTCTCCCCAGGAGAAACAGTACTTATTGTAGTATCTCCTCTGGAGTTGGGGAGTAATGACTAAAGTTGAATATTTCCTATAATTAGATAAACTTCCTCTGTTAGGGCTTCTCTGGAAATGCTGTTAACCAAACCACACACAGGCCAGTATGTTTTTACCAGCAAATCTAAACAGGGAAGCTGCTAAATTCATTGTTTCTCAGTTTCTAGCTGTGCAAATTGCCTGAATCTGTATTAAAGTACACATTCCCCATAATGGCAAATGTTGCTTGACCAATATGTTGTACAAGTTATGATAATCTTAATGATCATAGCTGAAATCTGTTCAGTGGTTACCACCTGATAGACACCATTCTAAATTCTTCCTGATATTAACTCATTAAATCCTCATAAGCACTCCCATGAAGTGGTTACTGTTAGTACCATAATTTGCAGATGATGATGAAGTACAATGTATTAAGTAACTTGCCCAAGTGGTAGCAACGAATCAAGCTCAAAAAGCAAAATTCAAACACAGGTGTTTTGACTTCCTAGTCCATGTTCTTAAATCATCTTAATCACCACTGCAGTATTTTCAGAAAGCTAGTAGAAAATGAATAATCATTGTAAGATCTGGGAAAAGCTGTGAAAGGGTTTTTTTTTTTTGCTTTTATTTTTGTTTTTTAAAGAAGAAAATAGGAAAGCAGTGATGTGAAAGAAAGTTTCTAGTTAGGACACATACGAGGTGAAGTGCCCTATTAGAAGTATATTATTTCATAACTGATTTGATGAGAATGTCTCCCAAAATATGATAGTTAGGACAGGTATTATGAAGATGTAAATCATAGGAATTTAGGAGAGAGGGATAGTGCCATTGATTTCATGGCAAAGGCACAAATTGGATGTATACAAAGCAGTTTTAATAGAATAGATAAAAGGCTAACTTCTTTATGTTACTCTTGTTAAAAAAAGAAATTGCTGCCTTACACTTTCTGGAATTGTGCTGACATGAACAACCAAAAATTATCAAGAATAAATAAACAGAAGCAAAAATTATAACTTAAAAACTGACTACTATGGGTTTAGATACTCTGGATGAATTAGAAAATGCTTTCATGTTATTAATTTTACTGCATAGAACATCTTAATTCTATTTGAAAATCACTAGAGTCTGACCAACAGAAAATAAAGTGATTAAGCACTGGCTGCCTCTTTTAGGAAACATATTAGAACATGATTAAAAATTCAGTATCCAGAATTTTGACAAACTTTGTTCTTATCATTGGGGAATCATGAACATGTCCGTATCATCTTGGGCATAGTGAATGCCAGTGGCATTAATTTAGAAGCCTAAAAAGATGTGCCTGGAAGATCATTCCTTTATCCACAAAAATATTAAATGACTCATTCATCCAACAAATGTCATTGATCATTTAGTCACTCACATTAGTGAACAAATTAAGAAAAAAATGACTTCCATCTTGAACTTATTATATACTGGGTCTAAAATCATAGAGAAAAGGAGTTTTAACAGCAGAAGATAATTCTACAGGATTAAAAAATCTGATTGAAGGCATCTGATATGTAATGAATAGTAAGCCTTGGCAATACCATCACAAATAATTTTCCAAAATGTATTCAAGGGCAGATTTGTAAAGATTCTCCACTTTCTACTTCTTTCTAACAGAAGTAAATTGGCTGTAGTACCAGATTAAGTTGTGCCCTTGTGATTTCCACCAAGTCTTACATTACCTTGATGTATTAGTAGCTGTATTAGTTGGGGTTCATTAAATGAAGTAGAACCAATAGAAGATACATGTTAAGAAATGTATTACCAGAAATTGGGAAGTATCCTAAGAATGGACAAACAACAAACGCCACATGTACTCACTGTCAAACGAGCACACATATGACAGAGGAAAGTAAAACTCAGCAGAAAGCAACCAAGGGGAGGGGGAAACCTACTGGGTACTATGAATGCTATTTCAGTGATGGGCACATCTATAGCTAGAACTCAAGCATTGCAAAGGAAATCCATGGAACCTAAATACTTTCTACCCTTTTAATATTTTGAAATAAAACAAACAATAAAACCATAGATACAAGTTAGACAGGTCTCAAATCTATATAATAGGTCATGAGGAGGGGTAGGCTGGAATTCTTCCATGTGGGCTGAAGGTAGAATTTACTGTTCTGTCAGGAGAAACCTCAGCCGTATTTTTAAGGCTTTTCAACTGATGGAATCAGGGCCATTCAGATAATCTAGGATAATCCCCCTTAATTAAAATCAATTAATAAAGGACTTTAATCACACCTATAAAATGTCTTCCCAGCAATCCCTAGATTAGTGTTTGATTGAATAACTAGAGTCGGAAGCCCATCCAAGCTGACACAACAAAGGGACTATCACAGTAGATTGCATGATATTTGTATCCGGTCTGGTGCACATTGTTCCATTATAAATATCCACATTCTACAGGCAATTTCCTTAGGGTAAAACTTGCCTCTTTGCAATGGATAGATCCAGGGTAATTGGTATTATCTTAGGCTTTGGAATTTGAGGGATTTCTTAGGTAACTTGTAGTTTCACATTATTGGAAAATACAGGGTGGCCACAGCATTTATGGCAATTTTGAATGATAAGATCACATTTGTCAAGGTAATATTTGAACGGAAACTCTGAGGATCCAAGGAGTAAGCAGGGGGCTATCTGCAGAGAGAGTGCTCTAGATGAAGTAACTTGCAGGGAGTGTAGAAACAGTAAGAAGCCCACTAGTTCAGATCAGAAAGAACAAGGGGAGAGGAGTAGGAATGAGACCAGAGAGACAATGGGGGGGGGGCGATCACGAATATCCTTGTAGGTACTGTAAGAATTATGTCTTTCATTCTGACATAACAGAGGAGCCATTGGATAATTTTGAGCAGAACTATATCATGACTTGACTAATATTTTAATATAATAGAATCAATGAAACTGTTGGTTTGAAAGAATACTAAAAAATGGAAGTGGAAATGAGAAAAACAGTTCAAGTTATTGTAATAATGCAAACTAGTGAGGATGGGGGACTGACCCAAAAAGACAGTAGAAGAGGAGAGAAAAACATGTATTCTGGATCCATCATAGACATGATGCAGTAAGGTTTTGCGTGGTCATAATGTGGTCATAATGTCTGATGGCTTGAAGCCCTGCTGTAATTGTCTTACAAATACATGTCTTCCTGACGGATTCATTCAAAAGCAACTACGCTATATGTACTTTTCAAACCACAAATTAGGACTGTAATTTTTCACTGCCTATACAGCCTGCAGATATTAAAGACCACACAGAGATTCTTTCGTTAATTTGTTAAACAAATGGGACCACATTTTCATTAGCAGCTGCTTCTTTAATGATCTACACTCTGTATTTTGAAGACTAATTTGTTCTTTGTTTTATTTACCCCAGCCTTGGACCATTATAAATGGCAAATTTGGCATAATCAAAGGATACCATTGAATGATTTAACCATGACCTCCCATTATAAAACAATCCCACTCAGTGTCTTCCAAGAATCTTTTGAATTACAGGGGAGGATCTTACTGGCATATTGCTATGATAGAATCAGCAATGTCATTAGCAAATTAATGCCATTCATGAAATATGAATTTCTGAAAATTGTGCCTTCAATATTCCTGTAAGATTTAAAATCAGATGATGCAAGAATAGCCATACAGTTACATCCAATCATCATTGTGAACCACACAAACAGGGGAGCACTTTCCTATACTTTTCTGTATAAGACCCTTTCCTTTGTTTGATAAGTGAAAGACTCTCAAAATAAGAGTCCCAAGATACTGATGTTTAATATATCACTGTATATGTATATATATATACATATGCCCCAGAAAATAACAAGTGTTGGCAGAGTTGTGAAGAAATTAGAACCTGTGCTCCGTTGGCGGCAATGTAGAATGGTACAGCGACTATGGAAAACAGTATGGCAGTTCCTCCGAAAATTACAAATAGAATTGTCACGTGATGCAGAAATTCCACTTCTGCATATACACTCAAAGGAATTAAAAACAACAGCTCAAAGAGTTATCAGTACCTCCTTGTTCACAGCAGCCTTATTCACAATAGCCAGACCATGGAAGAAACCCAGATGTCCATTGACAGACAAATGAACAGGGGAAATGTGGTACATACATACATGAATATTACTCAGCTTTGAAAAAAGGAAATTCTGATACACAACATGGATGAACCTTGAGGACGTTACCCTAAGTGGAATCAGGCAATTGCAAAAGAACAATACTGTGTGATTTCACTTAGAGGAGGTGGTTAAAAATAGTCAAAATCATAGAGACAGAAAGTAAAATGGTGGTTGCCAGGACTCTGGGGAGATGGGAATGGGGAGTTATTGTTTAATAGGTACAGAACTTCAGTTTTATAAGGAGAGAAGTGTTCTGTGGGTGGGTATCATTCGATGGCTGTACATCATGTTTATCTTTATTACCTTTGAACCATACACTCAAAAATGAATTAGATGGTACATTATACGTTTTGTGTATTTTGCCACAGTAAAAACATTTTTAATTGAGACCCAAGAAGCAAGATCACTGATACAAAAATGCTTTAAAAGATCATGGAATTATCAATTTAAATATGGTTTATGTTTTTGTTCTAGGAATTGAGGGCATAGTCAATTTCTTGCCTGTCATTTATAATTTACATGGCCTGCAGAACACTTCTCAGTTTTTTTTTCATTGTTTTATTTAATTTTCTGAATCTGTGCTTGTTGCTAAGAATATATACCTAATAATACTAAAATAAAGAGAATTTTTCACTCATAATAGAACTATTCAGTGCTAACCCCATTATGAATGAACAAAGCATTTTGCCATAAAAATCCAAAAAGCCTTAACATGTTATTACTATGAATGCTGGGATTTAGAATTAATGGATAGACAAGGCAATTTGTTGATATTTGATTTATTGAAAGCACCCCTTCAAAAAGAAAGACACATGTACTCATATTTTTCTTTCATTTCAAGTAGAGAGTATCAGATGATCATATAATGGTTAAGGTAAAAATAGCTGTCACCCCATATTTCCTACTCCATGCAGATTCCACTTTAATACAGTTTCTAGTCTAATTCTAAACCACTGCTACCACATACGTTTGTCAGATATGCTTTTTTTGGGTTTTTTGAGGGTTTTTTTTTTTGCCTGTTTTTAAATTTTTGGCAACTTCTTACATGTTATTTTTTTCTAAGCTTTTCAGAGATTTTTCCAGATCTAATGAACGACCAGGACTCTCTGTGGAATCCCAAGCTCTGGCAAATAGTCAGGGAACTCCTTTCCAATTTTACTATAAAAGAAAAAGAAAATAACTCTAGTGCCTATTACCAGCTAGAATACAATGAGAAGTAAATTTCACTGGAACCCATGCTGATACATGCCACTTCTCTTCCCTTCTTTACTCAAAAGAGTAGTAACATAAATAAATTTAAGCAAAGGAAGAAAAGAAGTCATCCCAATAGACTTATTTTTCCACTATTAATGTCATCTCCATAATAATAGATTAGAAAACATCTACCTGTGGTTCACCAGAGGCTGAATTTATTATTTCAGTTGTGGGAATCTTGGGTCATGCCCAGATATTTCCATCATCTCAGGAGATCTTCAAGTGCCCCTGGGTGTCAAGCTAGGAAATGATGATCCATAACCAACATTGGACTTCAAGTCAGTGAACTCAAAGGCTAAAAAGAAAGGTGAGAAAGGTGATGTTACCAGACGCTAGTGCTGGCTTACAGCAGTCCCAGTGCAAGCATATAAATAAATGAATTTTGAAATCCTTTTTTGTTTTCAAATAATATTTTAAATTACAATAGACCCTCTGTAAGTTGACCACACAAGAGACTGTAACAAACTAGTCAACATATGGAGGTGGTCAACATAAGGAACTAGGCCAACCATATTGACACGTACATGTGGTACATGTCCACTCACAGAGGGTGGTCAGTGTAGCAAGGAGATCAACTATGGAGGGTCTACTGTATTTTTAAAAAATGTATACAGAAGTATGGTATAAAAGTTCAATAACAATAATTAACTTCTTGTGAAGTTTGTTTCTTTAATGAATATATTAAAAGACAACTATTTATTTTCTTTCCTCAATTATCTCTATCTATAGTAGAGTACTATGCAGTGAATTTATCCTCCATATAAATGTTTATTATTTGTTTTTCCTCTGGTATCCTCAAATCTTAGATTTAAAATAAAAATTAATGAAATGTTTAAGAAAACTTAGTTAATGATGCTATTGGAGATATTCACTCATACCAAAATTATAATTTTAACTTGTTTTATCAAATCAATGGATTTCTTTCTTCCACCAAAATATTTTGTCATTGTGGAAGCAGTGGAGCCGTGGGGATCACACAGTGGGACCCTTCCTACATTCATGCCAGCTTGTTGACTTGGCAGGCAGCCTTGGTCAAGGAATACAACCGTCCTCCTGCCATTTGTGAAATCTGCATAATTAAGGGCCAATTATCCATGGTATTGTTTTGTAGTAGACTCCTCAGCTGGCTCTCCCTTATTACAGTTTCATGCCCCTTTCCCACTTCGATTGCCAAAAAAATACTTTGACTCTTTGTCATTCTAATGAGGTGATTTAAGGGAAAGCATCTATCAGAATGACCCATAATTATTAAACTTGGAAAATTATCTCATGAAGCTAATATATTTAAGGGACATGTACATTCATTGTTTTGATGTGCACAGTAAAAGTGAGTTGGCACATCACTAAATATCTACTAGTGGGGTGTGTGTGTTGTATGTGATGCTTGTGCTCAGTGCACAACCGGTAATTACTAACATGAAGGTGATTCAAAAGTTCAATATTATCAAGTGCTCTTAATTTTCCATTGGCTTAAAATCTTCTTTTATGTGCTTTAACATTGCTCACTGATCATCCTGTACAGCTCCCCGGTGTGATCACATGAGGTTTCTGAATGTAACAGCAGTTCATCTGGACAACCAGTTGAATGACATATTAGACCAGTCAATCATGTGGAAATGAGCAAGATGCTAGGGTGTCAACTTTAAATTTCACAAGTTTACATCTCACTACATTGACAATTAGAGTCAGACAGCAGTTCCTTTTCCAAGCTGCTCCTGACAGTGTTTCTGAAATGTTGATAGAATCTACAATATGCCCTCCGTTAACGCCCAATTTCTGAGCAGTTCTATATGAAGATACCAGCATAATGTTGAGAAATTTATGAGCTAATAATCATTGGCTTCCAATGAAAACCTTTGAAAAATGGAAATTATTTAAAAATATTTTTAAAGAAAGCCTTCCTTAAAGTTGGCATTGAGAAATTATAACATTAAATGACCTTATTGGAAAAAAAGTGTAATATCTGCTTAAAAATCATGATGCAACCTGTATGTGTGTATGGAACACATATATTTTTTATTTTCAAAAGGCAATGTATAGGATGAACATGAACCCTTGAGTAACCAGTTAACACCCAATAGTGTTAAGTAACTTTAAATTCTTCCTAGAATTCTGTAAATAAAAATGGCCTCAAACTAATTTCAGCTTAAAATGGGAGTATTTTGCATACGTATGTCTAGAATCTGAACTCCAAATATGGCTTCAGCAATAGGTTATCCCTATCTCTTGACATCCGTCTGTGTGATTTTTCTCAGGCCCTATGGAGTTGCTGTAGTAGATAGAACCTTTACATCCCCTCAGATTTAAGTATAGCAGGAAGCATTTCTTTTCCAGAAAATTTAGTAAAAGCCTCCTCGTGTTTCACTGGCTTTGATTGGTGACATATCCATCTGTGAGCTTCTCATTTTGGCCAGGGAATGTATATCTGATGGCCAAACTTAAATTAAGTGCCCACTCCAGACTCAGAAATGTAAGAATCATTACAGTGAATAGGAGAAACAGAGGTAGCGTGAGCCATCAGGTTAGTAGGAGTGTTTTCAACCCACTAGAAGGACTTGAAATGAGTTGCCTATGAGGGATATGAATGTGCAAATTGGCAATCAGTGTGCAATAGTAGATCTCATCAGGTTGGTAAACTTGGTCACTTAGGCAACTCTGCTCTCTCATCTCTAGTCACTCAGTGGCAGCTCTCTTCAGATGTTGGATCTCAATTTAAACATTTCTAATTAGAGCAGTGTCACAACTCCTATGGCCCTGGTCAGGGTCACCACATGAAGGAACCAGGCGTGACACGGATTAGAAGTACAAGCTAACTTTAAGTACAGAGTAGCAGTTCTTTTTTAGTTCTCTAAGTGTTCTCCAGATGTCTTTCCAAAAGGAACATATTAGTTTGCAATCCTACCAGCAGTGTAGAAGTGTTCCCTTTATTCCTCTATTAGGTATATATCCAGAAGACCAAAAATCACACTACAATAAAGATATTTGTATCAGAATGTTCATTGCAGCCCAATTCATAGTTGGTAGGTCATGGAAGAAACCCAAGAACCCATTGATCCATGAATGGATCAATAAATTGTGGTATATGTACACCATGGAATACTATGCACCCATTAAGAAAGATGGAGACTTTACCTCCTTCATGTTTACATGGATGGAGCTGGAAAATATTCTTCTTAGCAAAGTATCCCAAGAATGGAAGAAAAAGTATCCAATGTACTCAGCCCTACTATGAAACTAATTTATAGAATTCATAGGAAAGCTATAACCCAATTTTAGTCCAGGAATATGGGGAGAGTGGAGAGGGAAGGGACGGGAGGGGGGAGGCTGGGTACAGGGAGGGTGATTGGTGGGATCACGCCTATGGTTCATCCTATAAAGGTACATGTGAATCTCTCTAAAGGTAGAATATAAATGTCTTAACACAATAACTAAGAAAAAGACATGAAGTCTATGGTAACCAGTTGAATGAAAGTATTTCAAATTGTATACAGAAACAGTACACAGTACCCCATGATAGTATTAATGTACACTGCTACACTTTAATAAAAAAATAAAATAAAATAAAATAAATGAAAAAAAAAAAGTACAGGGTAGCAGTGAGCCCCCTTGGCAACAGCTGTTTATGAAGGTTATAGACAACAGGTGTGGCGAGTTAAGGTAATTACATACGAGGGCTGCACGCTAAGGATTGCCACGTGCTCTTTCCTCACATGTTCTTTCCCCACAACCCCCATGAATAAGTACCAAGCATCAATGTTTAACACATGCTCACTACGGAGTGACCGGTCTTATCTTATTCTGGAGCCCTGAGTGACTTGGGGGTTTTCCCCTATGTCACAAAACATCTCTAGGCTTGCGAGGAGACTGTCCTGTTCTCAACGTTCCCTTTTAATGTGATAAAAGTCAGTAGCTGTCCTTGTATGCACGGTGTCCATTCCTCCACAGAGCACTGTTTCTAGTTGACACCTGTACCATTTTAGACAGTTGGCAAAAGTAAAAATGGCTTTTGATGCTAAATTCCTCAAGAGAACAATCAAACCAGGGTAATAATGATTTAATAAAGATTCAACTGCCCATCATCCATGAATGAATTAATGAACTGTGGTATACGTATGCCATGTAATACTATTCAGCCATAAAAGATGGAGACTTTACATCTGTTGTATTTACCTGAACGGATTTGGAGAACATTTTCCTTAGTGAAGTAACTCAAGAGGGGGAAAGCAAGCATCCCATGTACCGAATACTAACTTGAAACTAGAAAATAAACACCTAAAGGTTTACATGAGAAAAAAACACAATTAAATTCAAGGGGGGACGGGGGAAGAGGGTAAGGAGTTCAGTAAGTGTCCACCTAAGGGGTACAATGTAAGAGTATATGGCACACCTCCTGGTGTGAAGGACTCAGTTACACCCAAACTTTACCTTACAAACAGAAGCAGTGTAACCTAATTATATGTAACATTAATACAAAATAAAAATTACATATTTCTGAAATTTTATATTAAAATTATATTTATATTTATAATTTTGTGTTGAAATTGTCAATTAAAAAAAGATTCTGATACACAACACTATGAATGCTGCCAACTTCATTAGACAGGCCACACAATTCACAATTCTCTAAGCTTGATTGAGATGATTCTGATGGAAATTTACCCTAAATTAATATTAAAATATTAATAATAAAATTGATATTTTAGTGCAGTATGTGGGCCTGACAGCAATTTTAAGAGGTAGACTGAGAACATTTTTCCTATTCCAGAGTAAGCCAGGATTCATAGACACCAAATAACTTAGTAGGATTTTGTAGCTAAGACATGTTATTATAGATTTGGACAGTAAGCTATATCATATGACACTGAATTAAGTACTTTTGCCAATATTCTACTTTGTTTTTCACAATAATACCAATTTTATTTGAGTAATGTAGGGGACAATATTTCTTTCAAAAATATTTATTTTCAATTCCTGTTTAGTTTTACATTGACACTTTATCTTCATTCTAAAGAAGTAAATATCACATAATCTATATTTAATAACTATCTTTAAATAAAGAAGGGTTAAAAAAATTAAACGTGGAGACTACTTTCTTTTTTTTTGAGACAGAGCCTCAAACTGTCCCTCTGGGTAGAGTGCTATGGCATCAAAGCTCACAACAACCCCCCACTCCTGGCAGCCTCCCAAGTAGTTGGGACCACAGGCATCTGCCACAACGCCCAGCTATTTTTCAGTTGCAGCCATCATTATTGTTTGGTGGGCCCAGGCTGGATTCGAACCTGCCAGCTTAGGTGTATGTGGCTGGCGCCTTAGCCACTTGAGCCACAGGTGCTGAGTCGAGACTACTTTCTATAAAAGTCTTACAACCTAAAACAACAGGATTGTATAATAATAAAAGAAATAGGTATTATAAACAAATATCAAGCTACATATTAAACATGCTATAAAGGTAGAGTGGAGTCGGTTGATGGATAAACAGAATAATGCAATGAGACAGGGAGGCTGTGGTAGAGGTCGGGGGTAGAAATGGTGAAAGGGCGTGGGTCACATGATCTAGGGACGATGTGTTTAATGTCTTGAAAAAATTAAAGCTGACCCTTACTTCATTCCTTAAAATACATTTCAAGTAGGCCAAAACATAGCCAATAATCAGGAAACAGTTAGATATTTAGAAGAAATACAAGAGAACAGTTAAAAACGTGAAGTAGTACATACTGTATCCCAGAGACAGAAAAATACCCAGCGTTAAAGAAATTACTCTTATATGGAATAATATAATAAACATTTTTATATAAACATAGGAGTAAGAAAATACAAAAGACAAGTTAGGAAAATATTTGAAACATATATTGAGGAGAATGATAATGTATATGTTATATACTATTTCGTGTAAATATTATAACTATATATGTTTTGACATTAATATATAAATGAGTAAATTTTAAAACAAAAAGTACAGTGGGACATTTTGTGAAGGACATGAGCAGACAGATCCTTGGAAAGGATGACAAGATGTTCAGCTTTACTCATAATCAACAAAATCACAACATCAATGAGATGTCATTTCTCCACTATTTATAACTAAACTTGTAGTGTTATTGGCCAGGATATTCAGATAAAGCCCTCAAAGTCTTGGTAGAAATATAAAAGGCATATGTCCTCTCCTTTTTGGAATTGAAACCACAAATATACTCACATTTTCAAAATACTACTTAGGTACAAAGATGTTTATTCTGGTCTTATCTATTAACTAAAAATAAAGATCGGTTAGGTAAACAGGTATGTCCATATAATGGACCATTATAAAAATAAATAAAGTAAATACACGCACTGATGTGGAGCATAATTCACATGTTTTGTTAAAGGGGTGAAGAACTGGAAGTTACAAAATGTGCTTAAGTGCACGCACTGGCTTTCAAAAGTGAGTGAATGTAGAATATTTCTGAAGGGAGTTTCAGGCAATTGGCAGCATAGGATATCTGTGGTTATCTAGATTATTTGTTCATAATGTTGACTTTTAGAAAGTTTATATTGTATACATACATTACTTTTTCAGCTAAGTAGAACTATTTTATAAAATAATTTTTTCTGTGGGAAACGTTGGCTTATATTCCTCTGGGCCATCTCTTAGTTCTACCCTAACCATTTCTGTGAAGAATTCCAAAAGTGTCATAAGGAAATGATATTCGGTTTAAACTGCTAATGGCACAAATTACTTAAACTATAAGTGTTTGATTTTTTTCTCCTTCCGACACAGCCTCAGACAGCTCTCTGGCCTGAGCTGAGTCCTGCAAACAAGACCACATGGTCTCATTACTGAATGCCCAGTTGGTTTCTAAACAAGGGTCTGTAACTGATGTGCCAGCTTCCACCACTCTGCATCGGTTCCCCTGCTCATCAATAAACCATGATGTGCTACACAGAACCTGTGCCTTGGGGCCAGCCTGTCAGTGATGGCAAACAATAAAAAATTATATGTGTTCGCCACCTCATCATAGAGGAAGTCCAGGGACAAAGCTCAAAGAAACAATTTCCCCAGAGAATTATTCCTACCTTAAAAGCAGTAATAAAAGAAGAAAAAGAGAAACAGAGAGAGAGAGAAGGAAACAAGCCTACATACATATGAATAATAAACGCACAGTTTTAAATGGTGGTATGAAAGTAAGTATTTGGGGTTCCGTTTGGTGCAGTTTGCTGCATTTCTCTACCCCCTGAGAGTAAACGGCATAAACCAAAGTCAAAAGAGTGCTCTGAACAAATCCATAACCATGTGACGCTTTCTGTCTCTAAGTGTACGGCATGGTACCCATAGAACAACATGCTGTAATTGTAAAAGGCATAGCAAGTAAAGGAAGCTGTAAGTATCCTAATCAATAGTCCCTTTACCCACCACAATAATTGAATGTCCTTGTTCATCAAAAAAGGGACATGTGACTATGAACATTGTTATAATTTACTGCTGAAATACAGAAATAACATAATTATAAGGTACAATTTTTAGTCTCACGTCCTCCCTACTCACATGCTCTCCCCATGTTTTTCAATCATCGTATCATTTTATCTTTCGTCCAGACCAGCTCCCCTTAAAGCGTTGCTCAAAAGGCAACTAGAAAATGTTTTCTGATTTGATAGATGAATTTTCTACCCCATAATCAAACTGAATTGCTGCCAGATAGCTAGACTATAGTAGCTTATGTGAAAATACGCAAAAGCTGGCGTTTCACATGGAGTGTTATTTTTATTTTACACATTGTATAAACATGTATTGGTCACTTACTATGTAACACTGTGAAAAATGAAAGGGGTACAAGAATAAAGAGATTTCCATCAGGAGGAGTTTACTTTATAGAAAATGGATATTTACATTACTAAAACATATGATTCAATATGTTATTTTTATAATAGCTGTGAGTACAACATGCTTTGGATTGACTATGAAAGAAACAATCGTTTCCATGTGAGGCCAGGAAAGGAAGCCACAGTTAAGTAAAGCGAGCCAGGGTAAACGGAATCCCGTCAGGAAGCTGAAAGGCATTTTAAGGAAAGCCTGAATAGCATACAAGCTGAGGATGGCGAGTAGTTCTGACTAGGAAGGGGGACAGTTAGGAGTCAGTGACCCCCTGGGAAGGTGGGCTGTAGCCAGATGACCAACGGCTTTTCAGAACTTGCTGAGAACTACAAATCAGTTTTGGAGATGTTCAGAATTATAAATTCAGCAGTGAATTATTTGGTGAGCACTTCTAAATTCTAGAAACAGAGCGAGTGGAAGATTGTGGTAAGAGAGTTGATGTCAAGTTTGAAATGAAGACCTGACTTCGTTCGTGGCTGTCAAGTAAAATAACCCGTGTAAGTCATTTTTCTAAGGCAGTTTGGTTAAGACCTGGGATTCTGGTTCAAGTTCTGACACTATTGTTTTCCACTGGCCCCATTTGACAGTATTCTAACTCCAGAAACCTCTGTTTCTTTACTCATAAAACAGGAGTAACATCTGGACATGCCTTTTAGGGTTTGGCTAGCAGTAAATGAGATGAGGCCTGGGCAGCGTGAGACACAGTTCTCGCCACGTGTACCACTGCAGCAGAGAGGAGAGGCCGGCTTGCTCTAGAATTACTAGTAATTCACAAAGACAGAATATCATCCCAGATAGAATATTCTTAACATATTTGAGGAAAATATTTCATCCGTCAAATACTTTTAGGCTAGGCGAAAAGGTCTTACATTTGGAAAAAATTTTCCTTTGTAAATATGTACTTGACTTTAATAGTGCCTTGGTATTCGTTTGTTGGCTTTTGTTTGCTTTTCAATTCAAAGAAGTGAATACAGTTCAATACAGGAACAGTTAGCTGCTTTACCTCCCAAAATACCTGCATCAACTTTTATATACACTACTTATCTCTCTCTCTACACTCTATCAATGGAGTCCTATTTTCTTTTCTTTGCTGAATGTGATTTAGCAAGCAATAAAGCAAGCTGGAAAAAAAAAAAGAGTCTTAGCAAATCACCTTATGCACTGTGTGCAGTGACCTGGTGCTACTAGTGTTTAAACGTCGACGTAGTCTATCTTTGTTTGTGAACCGCATGCCTCACTGGGAAGAGGAGTAGATGTGGGCTTTGAGAAGCGCTCATGTGTACACTCGAGCAGAGCTGTGCTTACGTCCATTTTCATTCTTGCCTTTGGAGCAGCTGTCACAGAATTCAACCACAGAAAATGGGGAGCAAATAAGAAATGGAGTTATTATTTAATTCTTCTTACATGTTTTTTCAAATAAACTTATTGCAAATATCAATTGTTGTAGGTAAAGCAAATTTCAGTCCTATAGCATACATGATCAAAGAATTTACTTCTGAAAAGCTAAAAGGGAATTTACTTTCTAAATGTTCTTTGGCCTACTTGAAGGAAGGATAAGGAAGATGTTATTTAACATTTGCCTCTTTTTGCATTTTTTATAAAATTCAACGTTGCTTAGAAAAAATAAATCTCCCTATCTAAAAGTTGTCCATGTGAATTAATACTAAAATCAGACAGAGGCTGATATCCGCATCCAGGGACAATATTTTAAGAATTCATGAATTTCCCTTTACTTATTCATTTGCAAAGGTTAAATGTGAGTTGTTTTATGCAATCTTTATGCTTTAATCAGTCTCAAGTGACTATGTTGACTGATTAAATCTTCTTCCTGTGAAATGCCATGCACAAAAACAAAGAAAAAAAAACTATTGTTACAAAGCTATGCAATAGTGGTAAATTTGCAATAAAAAGTTATCTATCTGAAATTGTTTTTGAAATGCAAAATGCCAGTTCATTTATTGGTAACCTTACATGGTCTGAAATGACTGTGATCTGAGAGGATGACATAGCACAGGTGTCCAATCTGCTGCCCATGGGCGGCATGCTGATTTTATAAGAACTTTTTTTTTGCTTATCTGTGCTGTTAGATATGAAAAGTATGCAGGGACCTTTTTTCCCTAACCAGCTTTCATTAGTGTTTGCATGTTTAATGTGTGGCCCAAGGGAACTCTTATTCTTCCGATGTGCATCAGAAAAGAAAAAAGGTAGGACACACCTGACACAGTGTAACGGAATGAGGATGAAGCCAGTTTATAAAGATTTTAATTATAGTCCTAGTTTTGCCATTTCTGATGAATATTATGTGTTTTGAAACAGTATTCATTCAATAAATGTTTCTTCTGAACCCATTTGCAAGGGCAAGTTTTAGATGCGAGACATCTAAATGAGACAATGAAAGTCTTCATCATTGACCTTGAATTTTATTTTTCCCCAGTCAATCGGCACTGGGTTCCTCAGGTCTTAAAGGATCCTGCCCTTGGGGTGCAACGCAGGCATGAGGGAAGTAGAAGAAAGTTTTAAAGATAATTTCAACTAGTTATAAATTCTGAGCAGACAGTGGAATAAGGAATGATGGGTGGATGCTTCTCAAGGTGGGTATTCAGGGACAGCCTCGCTAAGGAGCAGAGTATTTTTAAAGGGAGAAGTAAATACATTTTATTTGTCAGACTTTTAGTCCCTTTGCCATTTTCCAAAGTAGTTATTTAGACAAATGTAGTAAATATCACATAGAAGTCTCCCTTCTCCAATCTTGGTTCAGAATGAGAGCTCTGAATTTAGAGAACGGGAATTGAAATCAAAACTTTGCTGATTATCTTCACATCTTTTGGTTAGTTATCCTGTCTGTACAGCAGCTAGAAGACCCCCTAATCCCAATTCCTCTAACTGATAATAAAAATCAGTGCCAAATAAAATTAATTACTATTGTTGCCATTATTGTTATTTTCATCAGTAGACACCCAACCCTCTGCTCTCTTATAAGTGACCCAACACAAAGTTACTTGTGACAATGTTGCTCTGCTACCTGGAAGTCTTGAGTTTGAATATACTCTTCTGAACTTTGCTTTTCAAATCTATAAGATGTAAATTACACAATGTCCATCACTAGCAGGTTCACCTACCCTCGATGCACACACAACCATCCTCCATATGACAGCCAGGCCAGTAATTTAAAAATATAAGTTGGGGCTCAGCGCCTGTAGCTCAAGTGGCTAAGGCGACAGCCACATACACCAGAGCTGGAGGATTGGAATCCAGCCTGGGCCTGCCAAACAATAATGACAACTACAACCAAAAAACAGCCGGACATTGTGGTGGGTGCCTGTAGTGCCAGATACTTGGGAGGCTGAGGCAAGAGAATCATTTAAACCCAGGAGTTGGAGGTTGCTGTGAGCTGTGATGCCACAGCACTCTACCCCGGGTGACAGCTTGAAGCTCTGTCTCAAAAAAAAGTAAGTTGGATTGTGTCCCACTGAATGTCCTCCAGTGCCTGTGTGGTACTGCAACCTCTGACCACAACCAAATCTTAACTTCATTCACTTTTCAAAATGCACTACTATTTTTATGTTTTACATCCTTAAACCCACCCACATTTTCCAACTCTGGGCCTTTGTACATGCATCTCTTTTGCTGAGATATTCAGACAATTCTTCCTTTATTTCTCAGACCTCAGCTTAAATAGCACTGTCTCAGAAAAGACATTATTTTCTTTGCACTACACCCCCACAGACCCCCAAAGGTTTCTTTGTTTGCTAAGTGTCTTTTTCTTTTTTCTGGCACTGTTTGCAATATTTTATTTTATTCTGTTTTCTTATCATGATCATTCCATCTTAGTATCAGCTTCATTACCCTCAAGATCATCTTATTCCTTCTTTGTGGTTCTACCTTAAGGAATCAGCCTAGAGTGGAGTATAATAAATATTTGCTATAGGAATGAATGAATGAATGGTTATTACCCAATATAGATATGCTATGCATGATTTTCCTAGCATTTGGCAAACAGAGACACAAAATGTGTCATTTTCCTTCTGTCAGTGGTTAAGTTTGAAATGGTGGCAGGCTTTCTTTGTCTTAAAATGGAAACGCAAGGAAGGACCACCACACACATCCCTGTATCCTTTTTCCTGTCCCCACACGCTGCCTCCACATCCTTTTCCTTCCTTTTTATTTATCTGCATTTTCTTTCTCATCCACCTGATATCCTTCTGCAGTGGAAACAAAGCCTGTGTATGTTCTATCCTCCACTGCTACTTGAAGCTCTCATCCTAACTTTATGCCATGTTTTGGCGCTGTGAGAGATTCTTTGAGGCCTTCAAGGATATCGTAAGCTTGTGAGTTTCTGAATGTTTGGGATTTTTTTTCTTCCAAATATTTGCTCAGTACAACGCTAAACACTATGCCTAAAACACATTAAAAATTCAGTACTTTTTATTTGAATTGGAAGATACCAAGGCTATCGATGAAAATAAACCAGTCTTAATATTTGCATCAATACACTAAACCAAATAGTTTGATAAAAGAAAGTTATGAAAAGACTGAAACTTCCAATGAAGAAAATTTCTTTACATGATTATCTAGGTTGGCTCAGTTGAATCCTTCCATATGTTAATGGTAAACAAAAAGAGGCATGGACTTTTTAAAAATAAGTCAGTGATGTTAAGGAGAAGAGTAGAAATGTTAAAAGTGAGTATGACTCAGCCCTATCAATTTATGCTTCAAATTGTGTGAGTACATAAAGATTTTCCCATCTACCATTTTTTAAGGTAGTTATGGGAAATCAAAGGGCTTCTTGCCTTTTTATACAGTACTTGAGGGGAAGAGTTTGTTTGGATTTCCTTATTTTAAACTCATCTCTTCCTCCTCAAGATGTGTTCTGTAGAGAAGCTGCCTCATCCTTGTGCTAACACTAGTGCAAAGGGTCCTCTCCGGAGGCTGGAGGACAGATGCTACAACCTCTAGAAGCTCCTCGATTCTGCATCCTAGATCTGAGGGTAGTAATGGGGGGAGGGTGTCATGAGTGATGAAGTCAGCTCTCTTTATAACCACTGCCTAATAAAGAAGACCAGCATCCAGGCAGCGCCTGTGGCTCAAAGAAGTAGGGCACCAGCCCCGTAAACTGGAGGTGGAGAGTTCAATCCCAGCCCCGCCAAAAACTGCAAAAAAAAAAAAAAAGAAGAAGAAGAAGAAGATCAGCATCCTAGAGGCTTCTTCAGTGTGTTAGGATGCTGACATTTTCAGGAATAAATGTCTCAAAATTATTGTGTAAGAAAAATGGTGATCTTCTCATTTCCTTGCTTGCATTTAAAAAGACCCTTGGCTAGAAGGCTCATAATCATCAGTTAAGAAAAGAAGCGCAGAAATCACAGTTTGTCCATTTACCTGTCATTTGCCTGAGTGAGGTGATCCGTGGATTCCAGACAGTTATTTGGAAACCCAGCCACCACTATTCCACCCAGAATTGCTGTGTTTCACTTTATTTATTCCTCTTCACTAAATCCAATAGAAGTTCTTGGTGAATAAGTGCTAATAGATGTCAGGGATATCAATAGTCTTACTACCCAAACAGAAAGTGATACGTGGGTCACTACGAAAGTTTTGAGACAGCATCCTTTCTGATCCACCTGTTCAAGTTTCAACTAGCTGGGTTTATTGATGTTTCTGGGAGGGCTTCATTTGTTTCCATTCGTGTAAATTTTATGTTTCTTTATATCTGTGGATCTTATAACTTTTGTAATGACCCATGCATAGTAGGTCAATGAATTAAACAAAAACTAACAAATATGCAACCCTTACTTTGTGCCAAGCATGCATACCCATTTTATCTGCACATATTTTTATGAGTTAGATGTCATCATCATCCTCATTTTATAAATGTAGAAACTGAGGCTCAGAGAAGTTAAGTACCTTGCCCAAATAGGACAGCTAGTACATGGTAGAATTAGGATTTGAAGGAAGAAGATTAACACAGAATTTTCTAGATCCCTCCATTTTACCATATTAGAGAACAAAGAAGCTACAGGATTAGAAAAACTTATTTGTAAATTTAAGGCTTTGTAGTAAAAAATCATAATCTTTTTTATGCATGCTTGATTGTTGGCTTGAAGACTGAAAATTGATGAAAATTGATGTTTTTTTATTTTTATTAAATGTTAGCTGCGTACATTAATGCAATCGTGGGGTACAGTGTGGTGTTTTCATATACAATTTGAAATATTTTCATCAACCTGGTTAACATAGCCTTTATGTCACTTTCTTATTGTGTTAAGACATTTTAATCTATGAAAATTGATGTTTTATTTTTCCCTATCACTACCAAGTAAGTTTCAAATTTGTCTCTGGCATAAGACTTGGAATGTATTTATTTCTTTACAAGCCTACAGTCCTGGGAGTTATACAGGTTTACGTGGTGTTGAAACATTAAAATTTTTCTTCCTCTCTTCACTTTGGAATTCTTTATATTAATTAATTTCCTCTACTCTGAACAATAGATGCTTTCTTGTACGAAATGTCACCTTGAACATAAGCATCTATGTTATTTCCATTCTGAGGCTTTTTTAAAATACATTTTACAAGTAATACATTTGTATAATACTGAAAACTTTTATTGAATATTATTAAACAGCATAGTTAACACTGCTCTAGACGCTAGGAGTTTACAAAAAGATAATGTATACACGTCCCGTTCTGATGATACTTATAGTCCAGTAAAAGGAGACAGCACTTGGTATGGACTCAAACAAACACGCAAATTGAGGCAGATTATGAAATGTACTAGATTTATGAAAGTACAGAAAGATGTGAGTAAAACCAAGTGGGGACCAAGGCTTTCATCATCAGACAGATTAGACAAAGGTGTTAGAGAACTTCACAGAGCAGCAATGTTTGTCCTAAGGCCTAAGGATGAGTAGAAGTCAAAGGAGACAGGAGTAGTGAGTTCTAGACAAGTGGAATGCAATGTGCATAGGCAAGAATGAGTCTGGCCTACATTTGAAGAATAGAGTAGTGATCAAATGGGAAACTGGTGGAAATTATAGTTTAAGACTAAGAGGTAAAGGATGTTGTAGGACATAAAAAGGAATTTTCATTTTCTTTCTAATATAATGGAAAGTCATTTAATGCTACAGGCAGAGAACTAAGTCCAGTTTTTATTTCGAAGCAATCAATCTGGAAAGCAGATTATAGAGGAAGATCAACAGAGCAGCAGAGAGAAGAGTTAAGAAGCTATCGTAGCAGGCTTTGGAAGAGATGATGGTGGTTGAAAGATGATAGATGGTGGTTTGAGAAGCAATGATATCGTTTGTTGACTGAACTTAACAATACTTGGTGATAGAATGGATGTGTGAGATGCAGAGAATGGGGGCTGGTGAAGGGAATAAAGAATGACTCCTAAGTTTTTGGTTTGCAAGATGGAGTAGAGGATGGTGTTTTTAACTAAGATTTGGCATGTATGAGTATTGGCTGTGGGCATGAAATTCAAGATTTCCTTCTTTGGACATGTAAACTTGAGATATTAATTAGGCATCCAAATGCATATGGCAAATATTTATGTGTGAATAAATATTTTTGAAATATAATGCAAATGTTTATAGTTTAATTTTTTAAGTTCTTAGGAGCTTTATAATATGTAAACATTAATTTGAGTGCCTATCCCTTTGAAGTATCTAAATACTCTAAACTATCCTTTATAACTAAAGATGAATATTTAATTTTATAATTTATGATTACTTATTTAATATTAAATATCAAAAAAACTACATGTGATTCCTACCTGCCACTATTGGTTGACATTTATTACATGTAGCTGAACCAACCTAACATGATAAGCTCGCCTGCAAAACTCAAAACATACATATAGACAAAGTGTTGCTTCACATACACTGTGTATCATATTGCCAAAAAAAAAGGTGCTGGGCTTCTCTTTTCCGGCTTGACATGTAAGGAGCTTAGAAGTGGCTCCTATATCCTAACTGTGAGTACAAACCTGGAAAACAAATGTAAAATCAACAGCTCTTCTTAGAAATGAGGGCATAGGGCAAACCATCACCCTCAAACGTAGAGACATAGACAGTTAGATGCAGAGAATAACAACTTCCCAGAGCAAACACTTTGGAAAAGCAGAATTGCAATTGAAAAATGCCGGAGGGCTCAGTGTGCAAAAATCTAAGAGTTAAACACTCTGCAGGACCCATTGATCGGGAGGGTGACTTTGTGACTTTGTGACTTTGACCAAGGGCTCTACCAGGTCCTCGCTGCAGAAAATTCTCTTCATGCTTCTGGCAAAAGGAGGAAAAAATGAACCATTTTAAATGTCAGTGGAGCATTTTCCTCTCAATAAGCTCTGCCATCAAGAGAAACCCTTTAACTAAAGCCTCACCTGTGTGGGTTTTATCAGAGCCCAGCTGACCTGGGGGAAGTGAAACACTCAGCTGCAGCCCTTTCTCCGCATTCTGTCCTGTCCCACCTAAGGGTGAGGGTGAAATTTATAGTCCAGCATCCTAGGCTCACCAGAAGACTGAGACCTAATCGTAGGACTGTGGAATGCTTTCCTCCCCACAGAAGTCACCTCCACACCACGGAAGGCCTATTCACCTGGGTGCCTTTCACCCAAACACATCAAATCCAATTGAACAAAAACCTAAACAGTAGAAAACAGTTTGAAGAGATTAAATAAGCATCCAGACCAGCGTCATATGTGGCAGAAATGTTGAAACTATTAAACAAGGAATGTGAGGTAACTACGATTACTATGTTAAGGGCTCTGATGGAAAAAATACACAACATGCAAGAACGGATGGATAATATGTACAATCAGAGAAATGAAATTCTAAGAAAGTATCAGAAGGAAATGTGTTTTATAGATCAAAAATAATTTTACAGAAATGAAGAATGCTTTTGATGGGCTTACTGACAGACTGGACATGGCTGAGGAAAGAAGACAGAACTTGAGGATATGACAGTATAAGTAGAAAACTAAAAAGTAAAAGAGAAACACACTGAAAAAAAGAAAAGACTATCCACAAACTATGGGGCAACTACAAAAAGGTTAAGATGTGCATAATGGAGATGCCAGAAGAAGGAGGGGAAGGAATAAATGCAATGTTTGTAAAAATTACTGGGAATTTCCCCCAATCTATGTCAGATACCAAATCACAGGTCCCGGAAGCTCAGAGCCAAGCAGGATAACAAAAAAAAAAGAAAGAAAGAAAGAAAGAAAGAAAAGAAAAAGTAATGCAATAACATATTCAAATTTTAGAAAAGAAAAAAAAATGTTAAATAATTACATCTTATCTATAGGACAGCAAACATAATAATTACATTCGACTTGTCCTCAGATGCTATGCAAGAAGACAGGGAAGAGAAATATTTAAAGTGTTAAAAGAAAACCCACCAACCTAGAATTCTATACATTGCAAAATTACCCTTCAAACATAAAGGATGAATACTTTGAGACATACAAAAACTTGCCATTGGATCAGGAATTTCTTGTAAGAAAATTCCTTGTAAGAAATTCCTGAGAGAAATTCATTAGAGAGAAGGAAAATGATATAGGTTAGAAACCCAGGGCTACATAAATATAGGAAGATAATTTTGTGTGTCCTCAACACAATTAAATGTGTGAGATAATGCAAAATTAGTTTGATTTAGACTTTCCATAATGTATACGCCTTTTAAAGCATGTTATAGGTTATAAATGTATAAAACATTTATCTATCTGTTAATTAAAAGTAAATAAATAAGAACAAGCAAGCACATCAGAGAATGAATAAGTGAAGTTAAAATTCAATTTTTTTTTCACAATTGATGTAACAAATAACAGTTTATTCAAAATAATGGTACCAACAAGGCATTTGATTATCTATGCGTATATGTAAGTGAAATGAATGGCAGCAATGATACAAGGTATGGAAAAGAGAAATTGGCAACATTTTATTATTATACAATTTTTGCCCTACTGGGAAGCAGTATAATGATAGTTGAAAGTGGACTTGGAATTAATTGTAAATGCAGATGGCAAACTCTAGGGAAACAACTAAAAAAATTAAGAACATTTGAAAAGTATGACTATGGCTCAGCCCCTGTGGCTCAAGCAACTAAGGCGTCAGCCATATACACCTGAGCTGGTGAGTTCAAATCCAGCCTGGGCCCACCAAACAACAGTAACGGCTGCAAACAAAAAATAGCCAGCATTGTGGCAGGTACCTGTAGTCCCAGCTACTTGGGAAGCAGAGGCAGGAGATAGGAAATTTGCTTGAGCCCAGGAGTGGAGGTTCCTATGAGCTGTGATGCCACAGCACTCTACCCAGAGCAACAGCTCAAGGCTCTGTCTCAAAAAAAAAAAAAAAAGAAGAAGAAGAAGAAAAGTGTAACTAATATAAAGAAAAGACAGAAAATGGAGCCATATAAAATGCCCTACTAAAACCACAAAATAACAATAACAAAAGTTTATTGTGCAAGTATTAAATAATAAAATACACTTTATGCTTCTGTTTCACATTGTGATATTGGAGAATTAGGGAAATTGATGACTAATTTGTTTACATTCTGTGTTAAGTGTAGTGTTTGTAATAAACACATGCATAATTATCTAAAGGCAACATACTGAGAAATGATTAACACCTGGTTCTCCGGGACAAAGGCCCTAATTTATAGTTTTTTTCCCTGATTCCCATGGTATAAATATTCCCAACATCAAGGCGATCAAGGTATCAGCACTAATATGAAGGTGGGAACAGATTGTTGGGAACATTTATGGATTCCAGCGATTGTTAAGTTCCGATTGCTGGAAAATAATGGCTTTCTCGCAACCTGTATATAAGACATTGGCACACGGCTGTCTGAACACATCTTTGATTTTGCCATACTGAGCACCTTTATTCTAAAGTTTTGTTCATGCTATGGCTAAATTTTAATTATCAATCACATCACCATTATCCATCAAATCTAATTATTCTTATTAGATAATATATTAGGAATTCAGCATTTTAGTGAAGGTCTCTGAGGACTGCATATGAGTGTTAAGAACTGATTTTCATGGTATCACTTGGATTATTTTTATTTTATTTCGTGGTGGTTTTAGACAGCTTCAGGATTTAATGACTTACTTTATGTTTACTAATCCGTTTGATGTGTACATAGATACTCTAAGTAGACTATATAACATATATAATCTATGTATCACATCTATATATTACATATAATATCTATACTATCTCTCTATATATATAGCCTGAAGTGTGTCATTAAGCTCAACTCAGAAATCAGCTTTGTGTATTTCTCACATCGTGCCTAAGTTATTTTGCTTTGTTTTGTCCTTGATGTCATGCTATGTTAGATCTTGTTCCTCCTCCCAGGGTTCTAGTTTATTGCCAGCGTTTCTTACTTTTATTCTTTTTTTTAAAGAAACGTGATCACTCCACCCAGGCTTACCTCAGACTCCTGGGCTCAAGCAGTCCTCCTCCCTCGGCCTCTTGAGTAGCTGCAGTCACGGGCACATACCACGGCTCCTGGCTCTTTCAATTTTTAAATAATTATTTTTTACATTATCCATTTTATATGTCTTTCTTTTAGCCTTTTCTCTCATTCTAAGAATCCCCTTCACATTCATGATACTGTTTCACCATGTTGCAACCTCTGTACTTCTATCGTGCTGTCGTTTCTTTCCTTATCTTTGTAAAGACACCTCCTAGAAATGGCCCATATAAATGTCAAAGAAGAGGTAAGACTCAAAGAGTAACTATAACGACCTACAAAAATGAACAGTGGGAATGTGACAGAGGCAGAGGATGAAGACAGAGAGAAAGGAAAAGAAGTATGTTAAATATCTAAGACCAACACCTTCATCAAAGTTTCAACACTCCTGTCCCTTCCAGTAAAGGGAGGTCTGAAGGTAACTATGAGTGCAGGGAAAGACTGAAAGCCAAAAATAAATATGTAATCTGAGAATTAAAATGCAGTTTTACCTAAAGCTGTTTTGAGATTCCCTTTGAAATCAATACCTACAGGAACAAATAAAAATAATTTAGGCATATGAATAACAAATGGAAAACAAATCTCATATTCAGTTTCACATTGGTTAAATGCTATGTATAAAACTAAGCACCAAAAATAATCAATAGAGTCATTAAATACCTCATGCACTGGGTCTGGTAAAGGACAGCTTAGCTTAAATGTGAGAAACTTTAACCCCATTCCAAGGAAAGTACTTTTCTGTTCAAGGACCACTTAATTGAATGGTGTTAGCTGGCCTCTCTAACATCCAATTTCCTGAAGTCATTTGAAGGATGAGATTATTTAACTCAAGTTTGGGGCAACTAATTTCACCCCAGGACAACAGCTGTGTACCAAACACGGCGACCTTGGGAACATCGCCTGAATATGGGTATCTCATTTTCAGCCTCTTAGATCTCTTCAAAATGATTTATTTAGTGAAAAGAAAACTCACCTATTCAAAAGAAAATTTACCTATTCAGTTTAGTTAAGTTTCCTTTTAATGAAAACAGGTTCAGTTTCTCAGGAAACACTTCTTGGTTTTTGAAAAACAGAACAAACTTTATGAATTTAGTGACTGGCAAAGTATATCTCTTTGATGGGCACAGCTGGAAATTCAAGACAGAGTAAAATCATCTTTTGACCCACCATTGAACCAATTTTTATCTGTCAACTCATTCATTTTAGGTTGCTACTGGACAGGCAGTATGGAATTGCTTCCTTTAAAAATGAGACTAGAATTTAAACTCAAAGTGCTACTTTACTTGTTTTTTAAAAAGTAAATTCAGAATATTTATGCTATGTAACTATCCAGTTTGATCAGAAATATCTTTATGCTCTTTTTCATGAATATGTAAATGTTCATTTACATTTCTTCTAAAACGAGTTTCGACATTTTTCCTGTATTTTAGAAACATCCATACTCTATGTCAATATGTAATTAAAGCAATCATTGAAAAATACTTTCACCAATTCCTTCTGTCTAAATCAATCTGTCTTTTTCCCGAATGCAGGAAAACTGGTCACTTCAGTCCTTTTTCTGCCCTTAAGTAATCAGAATCCACTATAAGCTATGTGAACTTTTTTTTTTTTTTTTTTTGGCCAGAGCTGGGTTTGAACCCATCACCTCTGGCATATGGGTCTGGCACTCTACTCCTTTGAGCCACAGTTGCCGTCCTATGTGAATTTTTCTAGATATTTGACATTAGACATTTTCAACTGTTTCTTTCAATATATTTATTCCCTTTGGTAATCTTCATATTTTTTCTGTTGCTAATTTTTATTGTAGTTCTATAAAGTAGCATGTATTTAATCATGGACACTACTAAAAAACAGTAAAAATATAGTAACAATGAAAAATTAATCTTAAACTCATATTTTCTGTTGTTAATATAACTGTGTACTTCATACAAGTCCAGGATATATATACATATATGTGTGTATACACACACACGTACATGTGTATACATCAACACTGGATGTGTGTGTATATATATATATATTATTTCTATGTCTGGCATCCAATGTTTCGCTTCACAAATGTACAATAATAAACATATTTCTCTGCAATTATGTTCACAAAAATGATAAGAAATCAATATAATTCTTAGAATTAACGGGCTCTATTTTTATGGACCATTTCCTTTCCTAAAAGTTTTCAATGGTTTATTCTTCTCCATCTTGGTTCCCTTGGGACTTACCCTGACGCCCTAAACATCCACTCACGGACCCCTTTTGACAAGTGACTGATGACAGGTGGACCTTAGAAGTGGGGGTGGGTCAGTTCCAGCTCTGTGACATTATTGCTTTTGTACTTTTAAGATTGCTTCGAAAGCAAGTGTTTTTATTAGTATTTGAAATGAATGCTTATTATTTTAGAAGTAGAAATTGTCTATGAAAATTTCCAGCCCATTTATTTAACGAGGGAACTTCTTCTTTCTTTATCTTTGCTGTGCACTTACACATTTGATGTATTCTCAAAGGTCTAGTAGGTTGAACACAGCACATGAGCTATTATTTCTTACTAATTAAATAATCTCTAATCAAATCATCTATAGTAGAATTATCCACAGAAATATATCTCAGTAATGATTCATTTCACTCAAAGAACACAATGAAGGGGATTATTTTATGTTATTTTATTTGACTTTGCTCTATTTTATTTTATCAAGCTGTGAGAAGAATAATGCCAGGGTGACCTGAACTTTATCTCCCAAGCTGTCAGAGTTTATTGAGTGAAACGTTGTGGTTTAAATTCAGGACAATCCCCTGTCTGACCCCCCCATCAATAGTCTTTCAATCTCTTTCACAGAAATTGATCAGGTCAGTTGGGTAACATTTTTTTCTTACATCATCTTTCTGGTAGTAGCTTCATTTATTAGTTGAAATAATGTCTGTTATAAAATAGTATAACAAGATCTTTCAAGTACAGTAAATGTATTCATTTCAAATGATGACTTTTGACATGTAAATAAGATCACATACGTTTTAGTTTCCACATTAAAGATGAAATAATGCAGTGGTTTAAGTGGGATTATATATTTCTGGCATCAGAACTTCAGCTCTCATTGATTCCATAAATGTAAAACTTTGAGATTATAAATGATCTCTGTCTATTTTTGAATACTACCGACTGCTGTTATAGTTGCTTTTATAGTGAATCGCCTGAGGTTTTCTTGTTTTCCTTGCCAATGTAAATTTGCCTGTATCTTTTAAAATTGGTTTTTCAAAAAATAACAGCTGGTTGTTATACCTTCACTATGACCAATCAAACCAACTTTGTCACTTGTACTAAAGCGATATAAGAACAACTTTAACGTATGTGAAAATATCTAGGATTTACAAAACAATTAGCTCTTTTTGCACAACATAATTTTATGTGGGCAGTTTTGCTCAGGCCTTTATCTGCAGTTAAACATTAGCCTAGAATGAAAATCTTTTGCTTGCATTATATGGTTTTAAACATACTTTATTCTGTACTACATAACAACCAACAAGATATTTTTCTCTAATAATATAGACTGATGTTCATAGTAGCAACAAGAATTTCAGTCTTAAAATGTTATATACTTAACGGATATTTATTTATCTTTGGCTACTAGCTTGTCACTATCAATAGAGGAAGGGAGCCAAAGAGATTAGTCTGCATTTTCATTGTTCATAATGTAAATTGTGTATTTTCCTCTTAATATAAAAGGAATATGATGATATTATTAAATGTTAAAAAGTCCCTAAAGAGAATTCAAGGGGAGGAGAAAATGGGTAAATTCACACCTAATGGGTACATCACACATTTTCTGGTTTTAGGGCACATATAACTTTGACTGAAAATATGCAAAAGAAAACTCTGTAACTAAAATGTGTGTACCCTCATAATATCCTAAATTTTAAAAATATAATAATTTAAAAGTCTATGAAACGAATAAAACTGCTTTCATCGTTTCAGAAGGATCTACGAAGCTGTAGGATCACGTAATTCTCTTTATCTCAAGTTAGGTTCACAGAGTTCATTCTTCCTACCAGAAATTTTCAAACACATGTGGAGAAAACAAAGAAAGGAGAGAGAAGAGAAGAGAGGGAAGGAGGGAGGACGGAAAATACAGATGGAGGGGAGGAAAGGAGAAGAGAGCAGAAAGGGAAAAAAAGAAAAGAAAGAACTGTCAGAGGTTTAACTTTACCAAAACTCTAATGCCACAGACACATTTCTCCTGCGTGAATCCATGCATCCTTTTAAAATGTCGTTGGCTGATTGTGAAACACTCTGGAATCCAATTTGGCAATTCCCTAAAAAGCAAAACATTAACTACCATATGCCCCAACAATGGCATTCCTGAGCATTTATCCTAGAGAACTTCAATGTAAGTTTAATACCAAAACCTGTACGTGGATGTTTACAGCAGCTTTATTCACAATAGGCAAAAACTGGGCACAAACCCAGATCTACTTCAATGGGTCAAGGGCTAATTAAACTGTAGCATATTCATGCTGTGGAATACTACACGGGAATTAAAAATAGGAACTGTTGAAATTTGCCACAACCTGGAATAATCTTTACAGAATTATACTGTGTGGGGGAAAAAGTCACTTCTCAAAAAGTAGCCTATGCTATGATTTCATTTATAGAACATTATCAGAATGACAGCACTATAGCCAGGGAGAATAGATTACTAGCTGCCAGAAAAGGATAAGGAGGGGTGGGTGAGAGGAAAGTGCTGGAACGATCAAAGGGTTGCATGAAGGAACAGCCTGTGTGCTGGTGAAAAGGCTGATGACCGTGTTAGTCTCAATTTCAATATCCTAGCTATGCTACTGTACTGTAGATTTCCAGGATGTTACTGCTGAGGGAAACTTCGCAGGAAGAACAATAGATCTTCCTGTATTATATATGCACCTAAAATTAAAAAAATAATTAATGAGAAAACGACATGAAGGCTGTGTTGACCAGTTTGATGGAAGTATTTCAGCTTGCATGTGAAAACCCCACACTGTACCCCAGAAGTGCATTAATGTACATAGTTACCATTCAATTAAAAAAAAAATAAAAAATAAAAAAAAAGAATTAAAAAGAATTTACTGAACATGAAATTAGGGCCTTCGAGCTTCTCAGACTCTACTGGCAAAGGCAGCAGAGCTTTAAGTTTTTACAACATGATTTGGGATGAATATTGTGACTTAATAGCTTTTTGATGAGGCTATATGTGCACATACAGTATATAACAGAATTTAGTGGCATAGTAAAAGAAGTATACATTTGGTGGATGGAAAGTTTAACGATGATAGCTTTATTCTCTCATTGTGAAATACTGTGTGCTGTTATATTTTCATATTTCAGCCAACTACCCACATTTTCTTTTATCTCGTTCACCATTGTGTTTTATGCTTATTTATCTTTGCCAAACGTATATAATTAGACTTCTTTCTTTACAAAGTATAAAATCATATGTAAGCAAACAGTTTTATAGCCAATGAGAGTTTGGGGGGTTTTTTGTTTGTTTGTTTATATGTTTTGGGGTTTTTTGTTTGTTTTTGTTTTTTTTAAATATTCTTGGTTACTAGGTGTTAGGGTGTCAGGAAATTTTTAGAATCATACTGAAGCATTCAAATATGTATTCCAAAAATAAATTTTGTACATAAACAATAATAAATAGTCTTATCCCAGAAAAATCTAAGAATAATGATACAGATTACAACATTAACAACAAACACACATCTGACCAGCCATTTGTTTTTTTTTTTTT
>NW_003852404.1:23774109-23794604 GCF_000181295.1 Otolemur garnettii | reverse complement strand
TGAACTATCCCAGAGCTCTTTAAGAGAAAGATCCGTTCTTGTTTTCCATTTTTTTTCATCCTTGCGCTCTTGGGCTTGTTCAAAGGCTTTGTCTTCAATGTCAGAGATCCTTTCTTCAGTTTGTTCCACTCTGTTATGAAGAGATTCCACCGTGTTTTTCAAATCCAGCCATTTGTTAAATACACTAATCTTATGACTATTGTGACTCCCTCTAGTGTGGCTTTAAAGTTTATATTTCAGTCTTAAGGCATTTTCAAATGTTAAATGCTGCAGAACACAGATGACAGAGACTTTTCCATTGTTATTTGTCTCCTTCAACAAGAGTTGAAGGTATTGATTTATGATTTCTATAATAATTCTCTAAAATATTGGTACATAGTTACTGTAATTCTGGTCATACATAGAACTAATCAGATTTTTATTACATACTTACAAACTTCAGTTCCCTTTCTCATTTTGCAAGAATATGTGTTTCTTTAAGAATTCTACCCTCTATACAAAAAGTGGTCATAAATACTAATAGAGAGAGTATTAGTTCCTATCTTAAACATTTCATTTATTCCCCATATACATACTAACCAGAAGTATCCACGCAAGAGCTGCATCATTAGAAACAAATCTTACGTTTGCTAGTTGCGTAGGTTGTTTCCACTTGAAGTACTTATGGAAAACCTTAGGAATTAGGTTAGAAAAGGCTGAGTGAGGTGATATCACAGAGGCTACACACAAGCGCTACAAGTCAGTTTCTTACGAATCCTAAAGCAGAGACTGCAGAAGGAGGAATCTAGCTGGTGCACTATCTTCAAATTGGAATGTGCAGTATAGTTTTGAAATGCATGTCTACTAATGAGGCCATATCATGTAATAAATAAGCAATAAATAGTTCATCACGTCTTCCTTATGAGCCACTCAGATAATCTCACCAACCAGAAAGTCTCTTCTCACTTGACTCCTACAAGAAGAAAAACCTACCGAGAATAGCTTCCTACTGTGTTTTGAACTGTTGACCATCAGTAATGAATGCCATCAGCCAAGCGCATTGGTGCCCAGATAATATTTTTACATAATAAACTACCCCTACTATTACTTGAATATGAGTAATTATATAAGGAGTCTAATGTCTTTTAAGGGATCTGGTGTTTGACGTTCAAGACCCTCACTCTCCTCTGCATACCCCCCCGTATTCCTTGGAAACAGCTACAGTGAACACTGTTTAGGTGGCAGGCACCCTGATAGCCCTGACTCAAGCTTTATAAAAGCGACCCATGTAGCAAAGACATTTGTACTCTTTAATATATTGAAATTTAAAATACAGCCACTTCCACTTCACAGACTTCCATTCATTTACAATAAAAATGTCTCTTTGGGAAAAACATTTGTGAGTGAAATATATCACATCACAGTGAAAGTACTTGTGAGAATAAAAGCTGGCGGATTTTCCCACTAAAAAACACAAATGCAAGTCCAGACATCAGCAGAGAGGACAAAATACAATGAAGAGGAAGTAAAACATAGCCACTATCTTAGAGTTAGTCTACGTAATTATAATAAATAGTACATATTTATTATACATATATAATATATATGTATTAATTAATCAGAGTGAATGGGCAGGGAGAGGGACTGCAGTTTTAAAATGCCGTGGGACGTTATAAAATAGAAATGTCCACCTTCTATTGTGGACATTCTACATTCTGTTCTAGCCTAGGCTGTCAGCCAAGGACTGTGAAACAGTAAAGGGAAGAAGCAGCTAGTGCAAGCTCGTCTGCTCACCAGCGACCTACCTGAGAGAGTCTGCTTCTGTGAAACCACTGGTACCATAACACTGTTACCAGTAGCCTTCTTCTCAGGGGAAGTGAGGGAGGGTGCAAGGAAAATATCAAATGAGAGTTTTTTTGTTCTGTTTTGTTTTGTTTTAAAGAGAAAAGATAGAACCATCATTGCCACTCTCAGACAGAGGGGAAATCAATGGAAGCGGATGAATGGGGGGTAAGCCTCTGCCACTCTCTCTGGTCCTCGATTGGACACAGCTAATCCCTGTGACCTTTAGGAAAGCTGAAGGAATAAAACGACCCTAATAATCAAAAGCACAATTAGAATGAAGAGTGCAGAACCGTGACTGTGGTTAGAACAAGCAGACAATGGAGGGACTGTGGAGGAAATTTGTCCCTTTAGCAGTTGAGTGAAAGCAGCCTTAGAGAAGCCCTTAATGGTCACAGATGGATGGCAGGCAGGACTCACAGGACACTGGAGGGAGGGCAGGTGGGAAGGGACTGCCAATTGCCATGTGACCAGGGGCCCAACTTGCAGATGCTTCACGCTTCCTCCACCTCTCTCCGAGACACCAAGCAGTTTCTGGGCTTCTAAAGGATACTGCAAAAGAAGTTATACAGGCCTTGAAATACCACTGGGCAAAGAAAAACGTTCTCTCCTAACAGTGAAGCAATCTGTAGAGTCATTTAATATCAAGTGATTTTTCATCTCAAGAAATATATAATAATTCAAAGAATTCATCTTTTCACCTAAAGCCAGGCAATTAAGCAAACTAAGGTCCATAGTTCAAGGAGCCTGCCATAATGATGGCGTGCTGGGTATGTGGAAATACTTCCGGAATAATTCAGTGGAGTATTCGCATAAGTGAGTGCTGAAGAAATTCAATGGTGAATGTGGGAGGAAAAAGACAAAAATGAACATTTTCACAATCCACTTTTCTCTGAATTTTAACTGAAACATTCTATACCTATGTGTAAACTCCCAAAGAAGCAAATATGTAAGATAGTGCTCATTAAAAATTAGTAAATGGCTCTTTCAAATTGATTTCTAATTTGGATTAATTGTTATCTAGTAATAATAAACAGTCACGGACTCCATGATAAGTGTCTAGGATTGTCGTAAGACCTTGACAAATATTTGCCTATTTAATCCTCACGATGCTTCTGTGAAACATATGCTATTATTTTACTTTTTATAGATAAAGAAACTAAGACCTGTAAAATAAATAAACCTTGTCCAAAGTCACATGGTGAGCTAGTGATTCTTAGACATTATATTATATTGATTACCTAGATAAGTGATAATACATACTTACAGTGATTCCAAAATGCCAAGTAAATAATGTCATATTTTGACTGAATTAAACAAATCATGTCGATCTTACATGAATGTCACTCACCATGGTAACTAGCAGCAGTGATTATAAACACGGTTTATTAACACACCTAAGGAAGTGGTAATAAACTCACATGTTCTATGATGAGATAAGTGCCTTGGTTAAAGGATAAAAAGTTCCCAGTTTTTATTCAGAACCTCAGATGTGTTCATCAGATCCCAAATATAGATTTCTTCCTCTACAAAAGAAGAATGATCCTATTTCTTCTCTTTTCCCCATCATCATTTTAATGCTCTGCAAGGAGCACTATATCAATTTAGGTATTACTATTTTGCAATTTCTGTACCTTAAAATGCAAGTTGTATTTGTCCCCACTACCAGGCAGCTGGGACACCACCTGTTAACTAACTTCAAGCACCATTTAATTAGCCTGGGTCGAAGTTTCCGTATGCTTTGACTGGAAGGGAGTGGAACAGTAGCAGATGCTAAGCACAGTGAAAGAAAAGCCTTTGAATACCAGGGCAAAGTGGGTGGAGAGAATTACAAAAAAAAGTCAACACAAGGAGAGAGCCAGAAAGACGAGTAAAATAGACTGGAAATTAACTCTCACAGATTAAAGTTCAAGGCAGCAAATCTCTGCAGATTAAATTCTATCCCACAAAGATATCTGTCGTGTCAGATAGTGTTAGGATTTGATTTGAGGATTTGGAATGAATGCAGACCTCAACTGGATAATTGGCTTAGTTTCTAATTATATAAAGGGATGGTCATCACTTTTTTTTCATGGAAAACCTCCATGAATTTCTTAGACCAAGGATTCAGACATTAAAGAAAAAAAGGAAAAAAAAAAACGTTGTCATGTTAAAAGATAATTTTCCCTCTTACTTCAAGACCTTGGCTCTGTCAGTGTTTCCATAGATGAGATCTGGAAAAAAATTATTTTAAATCAATGAGTATTTCTTCATCAATAGAATGATTTCCATACAGAGGTGCCCTGTCGTGTTTTATCAAATGAAGTTGGATTTAAACGAGTTAAAAAGTTTCTTCTGTGGCCTCGGTATCCTTCTGAGTCACAGGTTTATCTACTTTAATGCATTTACCTTACTAACACTTCAGTAGCTTAGTTAAGGCTACTAGAATTCACACATATATTATTCTGTTATTAATGTTTTTGTTCCAATATGTGTTGCTTGGCTGTTATTTAGTAGTATCTCATTAGCCCGGAATAGCTGGATTAATTTAAACAAAGTTGTATTAGAGAGATTTGTGTAGTTACTCTATAATTTTTTTCTGAATTCTAAACACTTTGGGATATTCAAAACAGAATATAGTATTGGCAAACCGAATGTTAATTCCAAAATGGTATTATATCATTTCAAGGGTAGCCTGTCAGAAAAATATACCCAATTAATTCCAATCTGAGTACATCTACATTTATATTTGTATGTCTATATCTGAGATTACTCAAATCAGAGGGAATTTGTACAAATCAGAAGGAGTTTGTACAATTCACCTACCTGGCAATATTTAAATACCTCCCTTGTTTATTCACATTACAATATTTTTTGAGTATTGCCACTACTTATTACTCTTTCCTTTATATCCAGCTTTTTGATCATCCTCTTTTAACATAGAAGGAAAACTCTCACCCAGAAAACCCTCACCTGAATTAAGTTAAACAAGATTTTATTTTTAGCATTTATATCTACAGGGATGGGAGAAAGAGAAAGATACAGTAATTTATCACACTGCATTACAAATTAGATTTATAACAAGTGCAATATCCCAAATAAGAAAATAATTCATATTCGTTCATTTAGACAAGTTATCTACATATTAAACTCTTGATTTCAGCAAAGGTAGGCCACAATGTTTCTTTCAATCATTCAACAAAAGTCATATTGATTGCCTACTCTGTTCTTCAACCCTGCACTCGACATATGAAGATAGGTCAGACATGACCCTGTCGAAACACCCTTAAGCTTATTCCGAAAGATGCATCCCTTTTGTTGAAGAATAATTTTTTAAAAATAGTAATTGCCAAAAAAAAGAATCTGAATTTATCTCGATTTTATTCAGTAGTTTGCTCCTTCAAATCAACATATTTTAACATATCTTGTACAAAGCCTTAAGGTTTTTTGACCTAAATATTAAAAACAATTGATCTCATGCAGACCAATAGTAGAATGATGAACACCAGAGGCCGGGAAGGGTAGCAGTGAGGAAAGGATAATGTGGGGATAGTTAATAGGTGCAAATCTATCATTAGACAGAATGAAAAAGATTTAATAGTACAAAAAAGTTACTATACTCAACAATAAGTTCAGGTGTACTTTAAAATAACCCACACTGTAATATTTTGTTGTGTATTTCTTGATTAAATGTAATTTACCTTATTAAATACTTTATGTTGTCTATAAAATGAGACAGTGCAGAAGCCCTGGTGATAAGCTTAAAGGAGCTCAGAAATAGATTGGTGGAATTATCCGATCTTATTGTTCAGTGACTGGAAAATAAAAATCCCTAACCTGGTATTTCATTGTTCATATGCTATTGAAAGTTCATCCAGTTCAGTGGTTCTCAACCTGTGGGTCATGACCCCTTTTTAACAATGAAAATACATTGCGGCATTAGGAGGGTTGAGAACCACTGATCTAGTTCCTAGAATTAGATTGATGAGTAGAGAGGCCATTGGTGATAGAGAAAAGACGAGTGTTTTGAAGTCAGAAAGCATTTGGTATCAAATTTCAAGTTCTGTACTTACTAGTTGGATGACTGGGGCCAGAGAACTTTTCTTAGCTTTAATCTGAGCATCTTAAAAATGGGGAAATTAAGGAGAAGCACAATGATGGTGATGGTCATGGTCATGATAGAACTGTAAGAATTATATAAATACATTTATGCATATAAAATGATATATGATATCGAATAAACTAAAGCATTACATATTATTTGTGATTATAATCAGTGCAGTTCTTACTTCCTTTTCTTTACATTTGATTTATTCAATTATCTAGTAACATAAACCTGAAAATGAGAAAAGGCCTGTATTTTGAGATCATTGTATGAAATCCGTTCTTTAACTTAACACAACACCTGTATCTCTGGTCACAGGTTAAAATTACTTAGTCTATTACTAAGTTTACTTAGTTTAGCCAAATAGGAAGCTGCTCTTTTTTCTTCTCAACAGAGTTGAAAGATAAAGCTTTCAAAATCTGAGAGAATCAGCCAGTCACTAAACAGTTTATTTAAGTACATATGTTACATCAATTTTCACATTTGGTATTATTTTATCTAAACATTCTTTCTAACCATCATTATTTACTTGAATCATTGTATTAATAGATCATCTATCTGTGAAAGAAATATAAAAAAGCAGTCTTAGTTTTTCTTAACAATAACAAAACAGGAGACAATCTTAGTTTTTCTTAAAACAGGTTGTAACACATTGTTTTCTGTTACCACATTGCTGCTTTAAAAAATAGTATATTCAACATTTAGTAGCACAGTTTTTAACATGATACGTTATTCCATTTAGTGGTTGATAAAATAAAAGCTTCTTCAACAGTCATTCAGTGCTACTGTAATACATTTCTTTATTTGCTTTATTGGTTAATTTTTATAAAGTAGATACTGCCAAAAAGCACCTACTGGTTGGTTTCCTCTTCATTTCTAAACATAACACATATTTCTCCCCTTATTTCCAGTTCCACCGAATGGGACAGATAATGATGTACATTCAACTATTATTTCCACCATACATGATGAAAGCAGAAGTTTGAATTTAACTTTAATTCAATCATCCAGAATTCTTTTTTTTTAATTTGATTATTTTTAAATTCATTTTTTATTAAATCATAACTATATACATTTATGGGGTACAATGTGATGACTTGATATACAATGTGGAATGCTTAAGTCAGATTGGTTAACATAACTATCAGCTCGCTTATTTTTTGTGGTAAGACATTTATAATACGCTCTTAGTTGTTTTGAAATGTGCCCTCGCATTGTACGCATTAGGTGAGATCTCACCAAACGCCCTCCCTCCTCTCGCCTCCCCTGCCCATCCCCTCCTTCTTTCTGGACTATACTTACGTCTTACCATGCGTATGAACGTGTAAGTGATGTGACATAAATTTAAAGCTTCACGAATATAGCTTTTTGTATTTAATTTTGTAATTCATTGCCTCAGTTTCTAATGAAATGTTCTCAGTACTCCATTTAAAGTTCCCATTCCCTGCATTCCTCTTGATTAGTAGGAAAGAATCAATGAGAATCGATCCAATTTGTAGAACACAATTCTCATATTGATAGTAGTTTATATTCATTTGCTTTTCCCTAATCTTTTATTAATGGTCATCTTTAAAATGTCAATTAATGCCGAAGCGGCACACAGTGATGATGCAAATCTATGAAGAAACTCGCTTGACACTTTCCAGCAGGGCCAGGGAAGAAGCTGTGATGTTTAATGTGATATTTACATTACTGAGGAAGGCAGGGAGGAAGAATAAGTTTCAAAACCCTGACGTTCTGAGCTGTGAGTTACGAACCCAATTTAAAAATTAAAAATAAATAAATAAACCTCTAAATTTAAACGAAATGCTTTTCTCTTAGGCCTCTACATTTCCACGGTGTAACACTGGCTGACCTGGTAGGACAAACCATTCAGAGAAATAGGCCTAGAATATTTCTACAAATATGAGTCTCTGTACTACAAAAATGGGATTCACTCTTTTAAGCATATCACCAGGGAAGAGAAATGCCACTGCAGGAATGGGATGCAGATTATAAAGGACATTTTAGGCCACTCACATATCGTATGCCATACTTTAAATGCTTTGACTGTTTTTCATGAAAGGTTGAGTGGTTGGCAGTATCATATCATATTTACTTTAGTTCCTTCTCGCAAGATCTTCTGTTGTAAACATTTGAAAGTCAGAAATACCATGGAACCTCACGCCTTAATTGTTCTACATGTGTTCCCTAAAAACCAGTCATGTTATTTTTTTAGGAGACGTTACGTTGGGTCTTAAGCCTTGGTTGAATCAGATCAAGCCCTGTTTGCAGGGTCGTCTTCCCACTCTAGTCAGCTGCTATTATGATACTGTTTGATTACTGAGTTAAAGTGACAACTACATGATCCATTCATTTTAAAAGGATATTTTTTCTATTTGCAGCTAGTAAATAATCTCTGGAGTGATACTTCTGCACTGTGAAGTATGCAGTGCCCCAGTCGTTTATAACCAATAGGTTTAGGGGATTGGTGAATTGCTGGACAAAGGATATAAAACTTCACTTAAATGGGAGGAATAAATTCAAGAGATCTATGGTACAACATGGTGACCAGAGTTAATAACAATGTATGGTAGTCTTGACCACACTAAGAATCGTCAATTTTAAGAGTGCTCCCTGCCAAAATAAATCGTGTGTGAGGCAATACATACGTTGTGAGCCATTCCACAGTGAACCCATATTTCGAAACATATTGTACACTATTTTTCTGTGTCATTTAAAATTTAATGTTTAAAAACTTAAAATTTGGTCTCTCTTACCTTCTCTTCTTCATGAGAGGGACCCACTTCCAACTCTCTTTGGAAATGTTCTAAACATTCTCTTTAAATAAATAAATGAATGAATGAAAAGGAAAGAAGAAATAAAAACCCAAAACTTTAATGAATTGTTATATTTAAGAATAAAGATTCCCACAGTGCCTGTGGCTCAAGGAGTAGGGTGCCAACTCCATATATTGGGTGTGGTGGGTTCAAGCCTGGCCCCAGCCAAAACTGCAAAAAAAAAAAAAAAAAAAAAAAGAAGAAGAAGAAAGATTCCTTGAAGAAAATTTATATTGTACAGATCTTTATCTCTTTTTTTATTAGCCACTGCTCTTATCAAATTTGTGAAAGACTATTTTAAGATGGTCCACTCATATTTTATGTATATATAGGTACATTACTTATATATTATAAATTTAAGTCTGGCATACAACCCCATCCCTCAAAGAATAAATATAACTAAGTATCAATTTTTTTATAAATGGTTCATGGGCCAAAGTTCAATTCTAACCACAGACACTAATAATTAACTGAATTGTAAAATATGCGCAATATTTTCCACATTTATTTAAAATATGTAACATAGAGAATATAGGAAAGGAGTGGGTGAAGGAAACGCTGATGGGTTTAGCAATTTAGGGAAAGGGTGAGGTTTCTTGGAATTCACATGAAATTTGCCCGGCAATGGAAATAAGACTTGGTTGTTAATAGAACACCTAATTCAAAGATGGAGAAGTTGCATGATGTTATGAAAGATAATTGAAGCCATCAGTCTACATGAAAATATCTATAGAAAGCATGTTGAAAAAACACATGAGATCTGGGGCCCTAAGACACACAGGCATTTAAGGAGTATGGGAGAGAAGCGGGCTGTCACAGATGAGGCATTAGCTCTGCTTGTCCCCACAGGTCAGAATGACAGTCAATGGAAAGAAAAATCTAGACAGAAGATTTTTACAACCAAATGTAAAAGACAGAACTCAGGTATAAAATCAAATACGATTGCCTTGAAAAGCAGTGAAGGTCAAATGGCCACTAAATTCACAAGAGTTTATGTGTCTGATGGACGATTGTTATGAGGGTCCATCTGACCCATTTCCAACCCTGAATTCCTGATATTATGATTCATGACTTCCTTTTTATTGAAAAAATGTTCTCTATGATTTCATAGATGAGGGGGATGCGGTGGGATTACAGTAGCACTTATTTATAGCAAGTCCCCCCAAGTATGATGACTGGTGCAGAAATAAAATGTATGTATTTTCCAGCTGTGTCAGATTGAAAGTTTACCGCTTAAGTGAGGTTTGCCTTCTTGGCTATTATCTTTGCTCTTATTTACTTCTTATTTTACGTCCAATATAAGGTTGGTGGGTATATAAATGAAAAGCAGAGAGAATACCTGACCCTCAGAAATTCACAGCATATTTGGAGGGATAAATACATAAAATCTAGCACTCTTGTCCCAATGCCTTTCTAGATACGATGGTTGGTAGCTTTTATCCATTGCAGCCCACCTACCTTAATTCAGACCCAAATGACCCTAAATCCAGAGTTGATGTATAAGGAAACGTCTTTAAATATAGTAGACACAAAATAATCTCTTGCCTGTTATCTTCCAGTCCCTGGCTCGCATAATCAATACTATGTAACAAGCAATTTAAGCAAATTTCTTTTTGGCTTCCTTTGTATTACTCCTCCAGCTCTTGCATGATAAGTCCAAACACTATTTTATGTCACTGGTATCTTTCAACAGGAAGGAGGAGCAAGAAAAAAATAGTAAAGTTACTCAAAAACGGCACCTTTTGTTTTCGTTAGGTCTGGTATATCATTAATTAAAGACAGTGCCAGGTGGATAGAATGGGCTTTAGAGATAGGGTAAGATTCATTGATTAATGCTAAGTCTGTCTTTTATAAGAGTCTAAGAAGGGACCAAGAGGATTATAGGTGAGACAGAGAAGCAAATTCATAAACTACTGAGATGGAGAGTAAGTTACACCGAGGGAAATATATACTTCAAATAGATGTAGGCATCTTATTTCAAATCATATTAAACTTACTTCCCTCTGCTCTATTGCTTTTATGATAATAGCCTTATTCTCAGTGAGGAGTCCACAGTAAAGGGTGTACAAGCCTTATCCTGAAAGTCTTGTGTAGACAACGTGCTTTATTTTAGTTCACGTTGTGGGTTTAGATGAATTTCATAGTATTTTTAACAGCCTGATTGGAAGTACATGAGTCCATTTTAAGTAAACATCCTTTGTATATTAAAAGTAGGACTTCCCTTAGAAGTTTGCCTTTTTTTACTAAAAAAAAATTCATTGGTAAAATTAAAGTGACCCTAAATGAATCGTGTCCTTACAAACAAGCTGTAGGTAAGCGTGGGTGGTCCTCTTAAAATCCCTTTAATACATTTGACCAGGCAACTTCTGTTTATCTTCCTACATTAACTTCTTTTATTCAGTTCATCTGCATGAGTACTATTGGTTGGTGGCAGAATGTTGGGAACAGTGCCTCAAAATTCAGAAAGATGCCTGCTTCCCATTTTGTCTTATTGATGTCACTCAAAACTTGGACTTAAGCATCGTATGTGTGCAATGTTTACAGGGTGGAGAGCTAGAAAGTGGACATTTTCTCTCTTTCCCACTCCTAATGTTGATTTTAAGAATAAACATGAAACCAGCCATCACTAGAGAGGCAAGAATCAATGAAGCAAAAATGAGCCTTTTTTTCTCTTTTGTTTGCATAGAGGTGAACACTTTTTTCCTCCACTTTAAGCACGTCAGGTTAATTATCTGACGCTGGTGGCAGGGAAGAGGGAAGGAGTGGGTATTACAGTAGAAAAATATGCTGCGTGCAAAACACCGCCAAGCAGACTCACATTAGACTTTTTATTCCTTTTTTAAAATTTCCTCAATCATCCCTGTGTCTAAGATAAAACGTGTCAACTTCACCGAAAACTCACAAAGACATAAAATGAACGACCTCTGCGATGTTTCTCGAGGGCCATTACCTGTGTGTGCGCCCTGGCTCATTCATACGTGATACACTTTCTTCCCAAGTAAACATCTGTGATTCGTCACTGCTCAGGCGAGAAAGCCTCTGTAGACACTGTTTAAGGTGATAAAACGCCTGCAGAACGTCAGAACCTGAATGACCTATGACTCTCCATTATTCAGCAGAGCAGGTACACTCTTGGTTTTTATTGTGTCTGTGTCTGCTTATCAGCAGAGGAGCTGTAAACACCGCCCGTCTTTATCTAACACACATCCTGCAGACAGCCCACGGACAGTGCACAGGGAAATTCTCCACATACATACACTGCAACGAAGCTTCTAGATACTAGACCTCGAGCACTGTGCTTAGCTTCCTGGCTAAAATTCTACATGAGAGAGTATGAATGTTCAATTTCCAAAACAGGAAAAAAACATTTTTTTAATTTGAGAAAAACAAGATGAATGAAAATACTTCCATGGTTCAGTGTAATAGATGACCTTAAGCTCTAAGGAATGTTTTTAAATATTCAGACCAAAATATCCGAAGGGAGAGGTTATTTTACTGATGCGTTCATTTTGGTAAATATTTTATCAGTTCTTTAAGATGACAAATTGCTGCCTTTGCAAAGATGTGATGTTGTGCCACTTTCTTTGCTGTTTCTCAGAGAAAGTATGACAATTTTATCATCCTCCTTATGGGACAAGATGCTGTTTTTCCCCCACACTCTCCCCCCCCCCCCAGAGGAGGTACAATCCCTGGAGTCTGTAATTGCCAGGAGATGAAGCGATGATGGGGAGTGATCACAGTCAATAGCTTTGATTAACAATAAGGTAGAAAATTAGCAATGCTAGCATTCAGCTACCCTGCCCTCTCGCTCCTCCATATGCTCCCTCAGTCCGCGCTGCGGCCTCACAGAGGGCAGTCGGAGCCCTTCCCAGCTTTGAAGTGCAGGCAAGGTGCAGGCAGAGCAGAGAATTAGGGAAATTAAGAAGTAGAAACTGTCAACCGGGATGCTGAGCCCGTGGCAGGGCTCAGTGTGCCGCAGCAGGGGCAAGGCTGGAGTGTGCTGTGTGCTGTCCTTGTGTGTCCTCCTGTCACGTGTGGATTTACTTGTGTCTGGACATGCTGTGATCGAAATGGCAACTACTGTGACTACTGTGACCCCATCAGCGGCTCTGGTGTTGTTTCCGACAGACCCTGAAGACCTAGACAGGGGGAACGACAACGGGACGCCGATCCCCACCTCTGATAACGATGACAATTCGCTGGGCTATACAGGTAGAGTGATTCTTTGCCAAATACTAACTTTCTCCTACATGCCTCCGCCTCCATCAATCACCAACCACCTGTGTAAAATTCTCTAACCATCCCCACTTCCAGCTAACAAGCACAAAACTTCTCATTTTCCAGATTTCATTCTGTAGCTGAGGTCATATTGCTAAAGTAAACACTTTTGAGAACAGAAATTTAACATGAAACTGCACTCCTATTGATTGTCTATTTTTAATATGAAAGGACACTCATCACTCTGAATTTTCGGTATTATTAATATATTGAGAGGGATAATATTTTCTGAGAAATTTAATATACAACTAAATTGCTATTACCCGCAAGCAACTGGGTTTTAGAATGATTATTTTGTTACACTTATCTTAAAAACAGCAGAAGACAAACTCTTCACAAGAGTGAGGCAATTCATAATTACTAACTTCCATCTCAGGATGACGTCTGCATGATTTATTGTTACCTTATCCACCACTTCTGAAATGGATGCATGTGTATACCAGCGTAAAAGGAACTAATTAATTAATTATATGTGTTGCGAGTAACTCAGACATATACTTTAAGCGTGATCACCCTGGAAATATGTAAATGTTCCATGCAGAATCTCTAAGTATAGTGCTAAATACAATGTGTGAGTTACACATGTAACTCTGAGATAATTTGATTAAAACTTCAAACAAGGAGAAAGAAGGTGTTCCTTAAACCCCTTGAATCCAATGATGATATAATAGTGGTCTTGCGTTAGAGCAGCTAGTTATTATGTCCTTTTCATAAGTCCTTGTTAACACAATTCTCTATAGACTTAGCCAGGTTGTGGGCTGTGGATATTTGTTTTTTGTGTGAGGTGGGTTACTTGGAGTTAGAGATGATGGGGACATCTCTGTATCGCTGCAACCCAACCATACAGATGAGTTTGACTAAAAAAAAAAGAATAATCCAATAGAAACATTCCCTTTAGATAAAATAATAAAGCAATACTTTAACTTTGGAAAAATTCTCTCTGTATTGATAGAAATAGTCCTCTCCAATTTTATCCCTTGTCTGTGTAACTAGATTTTAAACCCTTGGAATAAGCATTCAAATAATAACACCTTTATAAATAACTTTAATGTTCATTGTATTTCACTCCTGTAGGAAACTCCTTCCCATTTTATTCCTACCTTTTAAAATAAGAATAAATAATAAAGGACCAACAAATTATACATCCGCTGGGGAAAGATAGGGAGTTGCTATGATATTTTTTGCTATGATATTTTTCTGGAAACTTAGCCAGAAAATAGTTATTAATGTCATACCTTAATATCATAAATACTGAGGAAGTTCATACTTCTGAGAGAAGGAATCCCAAGTTGTATTCTTTCTCAGGGGCACCCTCATTTGCCAACGCATCTTAGTTCCCTTCCCTTGTTCTCACCCAGTCTAAACAACTGCATTGTTTAGATGCACTAATAAGGTTTGCTCTTTGTCCTTTATGGATTTCCTGAAAATTACCTATATCCAATGCATACATCATGTTAGAGTGTTGAATTAAAGGCATTTAAATAACAATGCTTTTAAGACTAAATGTAGTATTTTTTTATTTTTAATCAGTAAAATTTCTGCTATTACATATATAATTAGGTAAATTAATATGAGGTGATAAACATATAAAATCATCTTTATAGTTTGCAACGGAAATATTTATAGTCATACAAATATAATGCAAAGTGTCTGAAAGATATTCCTCTGAATAATCTTGTTCCTGATAACTATTTTTAACAGTCTAGTACTAAAGGAAGCTTATTCTGTATGTTTTGTTTCAGTAAATTCCTGAGTGTTCAGAAGCCTATTTCTGCTACATGAATTAAACATGCTATTTATGTCTATTTTAGTTGTCATGTTTACCATGTTTTTACTCATCAAAAACCTCCACTGGAAGTGATAGAAAAAGTAAAGTAAAAAAAATATGTTTTGCTGTTTGATAATAATCATAAGGATCTTAATTAGCTCTGAAGTAATAGCTTAGAGTATTACTTAAAATTACTTACATAATTTCTTTTCTTTTGTGTGCACATGTGCATGTGTGTGTGTAAGAGAGAGAGAAAGAGAGAGAGAGAGAATTCCCTTCACTGCCATCACGGATAATTGAGTTGATAGAATCTTTATGTAAGAGGAAATTCAGTTCAGAGGAAAGTGAGACGGTCTATCTGTTTAGGAACATTTTTATGTATTTAATGTAAGTTGTCATTTGTTTCTTATGTCAAGAGTTAGTAACATTGGCTATAGTAACAAGAACATTCAAGAAATAAAATATACATATTAAGTACCTTAGACAATGTGCAATGCAATCATCAAATAAATCATTGATATGAATTAATTACTAGACAGATTATCATAGACATTAACAAGCAAGTGAATCAGGTATTATTTGTGAAGTCTGTATCTTTTGCACAATACATTAAAATGATTGCTCAATTAATATATATTAAATGTTTACTTTTTAGTACATGTTGCTTCACTTCATGGAGGTGACATGACGGACTTTTCTCCCTTACTCTAACATCTAATATATATTAAAAAAGAAAAGGAATCTATGCAATGGTGAAACACATTTTGGGAGAACCTGAAAACATTCCCATCATTTCATTAAAATTCATATTCATATCCCCACGCCCTCTTGTTTTTGAATACTAAAAAGAGTATTTTTTCCACTGCAAACTAATTTGTTACTACAACATCTGCTCTGATACTCAAACCATTTGGGACCATCACTATCAAATTGACCTACACAACTAGAATGCCTGTCATAGTATACACATGAATTTATGTTTTATTAATGATCCAGTCAACACTTGATAATACCACTTAATAGAAGTTGCCGCTTAGGTCATACACTGTTCTCATCTAAATCTTGTAAGTGATTTAGTTGAGAATGTTGGCAAATGGTAATACAGGGTTTCAGGGAAGAAACACCGATCGACTCCTTTTTGCCTTTACATCTCTAGATGCACTACTACAAAGCCATATGTGGTTTTAAAATGTTTCACTTTCACTCTTACTAGTCAGTGAATGCAAAACATTTGATAAGGTGACACTGAGGTATGTTATTAAAGTGGACTTTGCATTACTTACAGTAAAGTAGTCCATTTCTTGCTTAACTAAGTGTGCCATAAGTATTGGGGGTTATTTAACAGTTCAAGTAAGAGCACAAGTAAGAAGGGGTTTCAAATCAGCAGTTTTGGGGTTCGGACACATATCCCAAAGAGGTTGGATATGTAATAATCAATAAATAACAGTGCTTCTGAAAACAGAGTGTTTACTGACTGGTGAGAGTGCATAGGTTGTTTTAACAAATACGAAAAAAATAAGTACAATGTCTAAGAATATTTAAATTTCAGAAATGTACGTATAATTCATCTATAGGTTTCTGGCAAAAGCTTTAGTCAAAGACACAAAATATAAAGAAAAGTTTATTACTACTTAAAATTTCAGGAAGCGAGGGCTAATGCCATCTGGAAAGCAGTTAAGTAGGAAAGGAATCTAAGTGGATTCCTTTTCTGAGTTGCAAAACAATGTATGATTTATCATCTCTAAAATATATCCCAACCCCATTCTTACATACTAGAAGTAATGTAATGCCCCCCCACACACACACGCACACGCACACGGGTCTGTTTTAAGAATTATTCTCCCATTTTCAGAGTAGCATATTGGAAGAAAAGCTAAAGCAAATGAAAAATCTTAAAACTGAATAGTTATTAGAGTTATATTGGTGTCAATTCAAATAAACTATCCATACAATGTCAGAAATTCCAGGGTAATTTCATATAGGCATACTGGAGTTTTCTACCCCTCAACACTTCCTCCAGTTAAAGTTTGGTGACAATTCTGTCCGGAGATAATCAAAATATAAGCTCCCTTACCAAAAAAATTACTGACAAATTAGCGTGTTTGCTCACATGAAAACAAAAGGCAATCTCAAAACCGTGTTTTGCCTCATGTTTGGGAATCTCAACTGTTAACTGGTGACAACAGTGACTCTTCTGTTTCTTCACATTCTTAATTGTATAGCTTCCCCATTAAAATCAAACAGAAACTCCATTTTGACATGGACCCTTCTAAAATTTATGTATTGATATTAATAACAAAGTTATTATTACTTCCTGTATACAAGGCAGTCTTCTAAGCACTGTATATATAGTAACTCATTTAATCTTTATGGCAACCCTCTCAGAAGATCCTATTAATGATAGTGACATTTTCTTTAATATTCTAAAAGATAGCCAAAGTTATTTATTTATTTATTTATTTATTTATTTATTTATGGGGACAGAGTTTCTCTTTATCATTCCTGGTAAAGTGTCATGGCTTTGCAGCTCACAGCAACCTCAAACTCTGGGACTCAAGCAATTCTATTACCTCAGCCTCCCAAGTAGCTGGGACTACAGTTCCTGCCACCAAACCCAGCTATTTTTAGAGATGAGGTCTTGATCTGGCTCAGGCTAGTCTCAAACTCCTGAGCCACCTGCCTCAGCCTCCCAGAGTGCTGGGGTACAGGTGTGAGCCACCATGCCTGGCCAAATAGTCAAAATGAACTATACATTTCTAACATCACAGGACCTTGAATAAGGTCCTTGAATAAGGTTATCTCTATAAATATCAGTGGAATGTGTAGTTGGAAATTGAACGGGTCAGTCTTACACCTTCTTCAGAGCTGCACAGTTCAAATAACCAATATTTTAGGTCTTTGCTAATTCCCATTTAGGTTCTTTATTACAACAATAATTAATACACATTTTAAAAAATCACATAGAACAAAAGTTTTAATAACAGTAAATAGATTTCTAATCTATTTCTCCATCCTTGAGCCCATGTCCCTTAAACAACCTCTTTCCTTGCTTTTTATATGTTTCTTCTGATGATTTCCATCATATTTTTAACTATTCACAAGTACTTCTTAATTTGTCTATATAGACATTACCTAGTAAATACTTTTTTCTATTCTCTCATTATCACATCCTTTGTTAAATTAATAGTCAAAGTTTACATAAGTATAACTGAGCAAATTGTCCTTAGATGAATCTACTGCAGAGTCAAGTAGAATACTATAAATTACATTTTCTTCTTCAAATGTAATTGCTATTTTTTTGGAGTTAGTAATTATATTTTTAAAATTCCCAAATTCTCAGTCCTGTGCAATATTACATCAACCTGTGATTTTCCTTAACATTTTGCTTAAATTTCTCATTGTTTTTGTCCCAAAATGAATGATTTATCTATAAACTTGGGACTTTCTTATATCATCCTTTTCCTAATCTAATTTCTTCCCCTTTACTCATTTATCCCCTTCTTAAGAGAAGTCTGTCCTCCAGAAAATACCTTCTAGGAAAACATGAAAAACATTAAAAACAAATTTTACTGGATGTGCTTTGTGCTTGTTTGTTGTTTAATTTTCTTGGTTATAGTAGACAGTAGATGGGCCCTTTCAAACTAGAAAACCATTAATTTCAGTTACAAGAAATTTTCATAAATTATTATTTTTTTCCCTGATTTCTACATTCTCTACTTTCCTCTGAAATTACTTAAGTCAGACCATGGCCCTCTTATCTTCTCTAATTTCTATTTCTTTATTATTCTCTCTCCAATTTTATGGAAAGCAGCATTTATATTTATTGTCCAGCAATATTTTAAGCAAAAATTTGTATTTTTTTATCATATATCCAGCTTCTGAAAGCTCTTTCTTATTCTTATGATGTCCAAAGAGCATAAGTGAGTCTTCCATGAGAAGAGATTTTAATTTTTCTGACTCAGCTGATCTTTCTATTCCACATCCACAGTTTGCAACATGCTGACAGAGGATCAGGGATCTACTCAAAATTAATTAACTTACAGTCGAGGAAACCAAGACCCTAAAAGTTGTCACAATTTAACCAAATATTTAGCAGAAAAGACATAACCAAAACCACATCTCCCAAATCCAACTCTTACTCCTGTTTGTATTTAAATTATAATATGTCACAGAGTTTCTGGAAAATTTGAAAATACAGGAAAATAGACTGCACAACAAAATAAAACTAGCACTTGATTTTACTGGTTTTATATTTTTAAGCACATTATATTTAACTATAGAAAAAAATACATTTAATTTTTATATAAAATTCCTAACCCATTACCTGTGAAATTTCTGGATAATTATTTATTATTTTACTTGAACAAAATTTCAAATATTGAGTGCCTACTCTGGACTGAACATTGAACTAGGTTCATGGGATAAATAAGTTATAAAATCTGTTAAGACCAAAACCATGAACTGCTTCTCTTTGGATCATCATTTCAGGTGACCCGGTCTTAGCTTACTCTTTCCAGGCCTGTCAATCCATGCATATTAGAAAATGAATAAACATTTCTTAAAATGATAAATTAAACTATTTTGACTTGATACAGACCCATATACAGAATAAAATTATCACCTCACATTACTTTAACCCATTAGTTTAGTCTATCAATAGTTGTGGGAAAACTATTTTTTCCAGAGTTATAAAACTATCAAATTGGTATCTTGTTTTGGGTACCTCCATTATTATGAAATTCTACCAATTCTCTAAAAATTTACAAACAAGCAAATGAGACAGAGAATACAATCACAGGTTAAATTCATGTCTCAAATGTGGGTCATTATGAAAGTTTTGAGATACACAAAAATGAAGAAAATAATGAACCTTAACAGAGTCTGTCTCAAACTTTTCATAGTGACGTATGTATTCCAAAGAAATATTTTCCCTTAAATTGAAAGAAAAATGTCTCATTTGCTTTCATAATAACCAACATTTGGCAGTAAGCATGCCTACTTTTATTTCCTGAAGCTTAAGGAACACAGGACATGAAAGCTTCAAGTGGATTTGAGTGTTTAAAAGTGAGTTAAATTCTAACAATAATGAGAGTCTGTGAAGAGCAGAGCAGCTTAAAGTAGTTTACATTAATTATTATTTTTTTAACAATTGAAAGGTAAACTCCATTCTCCTTACACTTATTAAAACTAATTCCAGAGTTTTCATAAGAATGTGGGGGATTTCAATTATTCCAAAATGACATTGGCCAAGTAAACCAGCATATATTTATAAATTAGTATTTGTTAATATTTTCAGTGTGAAAAACTTGACAACTAAATGTTTTGAATTTCTGTAGTGGGGGAAGCAAAAACACAGCATCTGAGGTTAAATAAAATGGCAAAATCTTGATATTAATTGAAAAATTGCATTTAATTACTTTCAATGAATAGTTTTGATTTGCGTTTTTGGAAGATTGCTTTCAATTTTCAAAATAGACCCATAAAGCTACAAATTTTATGAACATGCAGATCAATAAACACACTCAGAAACATAAAACATAAGATACTCTTTAGGTGTGCTCACATCCTTAAGAGGGAATGCAAGCAGAATTCAAAGTAAAAGTTCTATTAAGAAATTTTAAGGCTCAGTGCCTATAGCTCAACCGGTTAAGGCGCCAGCCACGTACACCTAAGGTGGCGGGTTCGAATCCCCAGCCCGGACCCGCCAAACAACAATGATGGCTGC
>NW_003852404.1:23744867-23773423 GCF_000181295.1 Otolemur garnettii | reverse complement strand
TCTACAACCATCATTTCAACTTCAGGTCCTCCCAAAACATTAATATGTGAGCATTATGTAAGAAATATGTAAGCATTAATGAAACATTTTACTATTACTTTACATTGCTGCAAAGAAACTATTGAATCAGCTAACAGGTTGGTACTACAGCTCCAGCTCCCACAGTATGGGATACTGTGGTAATAAGCACAAGCAAAATTTCCAAAGCAACACCAACTAATTATTCTAAGGGAAGACAGCAGAAATTTCTCTCTCACTTAAACACCACATGCCATGAGGTGTCCCACCACATGAGGGACTCTATTCAACATAGGCCTTCAAATTCCTGAGGTTAATGGAAATGCCAGCTTGATACAGCCTTCCACAATTCCAACAGGTAGAACAATCGGGAACTGGCTTTAAAATCTTCTGCACAGAAGTTCCTTATGCTCTTACACTCTTTTATTAATCCAAAGATAGTCATGTCTAATATCAGTATAGTTAAGTGAGTGCAATCCTACCATGGCCCATGCAGGAAGGAGAACTAGAAATAGAGTCACTACCCTCTCCTTGTGTCCGTGGGTTCCTTGTCTATGAATTCAACCAGTTGCAGATCAAAAATATTCAGGACGAAACAAGGTGTGGTTACGTCTGTACCGAATGTATAGAGACATTTTTCTTGTCATTATTCCCTAGATAATACAGTATAACAACTATATACATAGCACTTACATTGTGTTATCTATAATCTAGAGATGATTTAAAATATTCAGGATGAGGTGCAAATGCTACACAATTTTATATATGAGGTTTAAGTGTATGTGGATTTTGGTATCTGCAGGGGGTTCTAGAACAAATCCCCCACAGATACCAAGGGACGACTATCCATGGTGAACAACGCTAATCATTACTACACAGACAATGTAAGAAACAGGAAAGTTGCTGTTGCTTCTGCAATGATACTGCTTCTCGGAGGGAAGAACCTTAACTCGTAAGGAACCTAGACAATGCCATAACTAAACGTACTGAATATTCAGTTGGCCACTGCACTATGGTAGCAACCTATATTCAGTCCTTTCCTTCAGTTTATTGCTGAAAAATAATTTCTTTGTTCAGAAACAGTTTGGGGCACGACAACCTGATGTAGAGCAAGATATTTAATAAATACCCAGATAATGAGCCTGGAAGAACTACGGTGGGAAGGAAAATCCTTTCATTGACAAAATATCTATTCCAGTCAGAATATAAATCATTTCCCCCTCCCCCATCATAAAAAGAGTTCAATCTAATAATCCTGCCACCAAGATTGTTGGGTGAACCCTGTGTGCTATTGCACTATATTGATGGTTCAACATTCCTCCATGCTAGGGACAGACTAAATTTTGAGCAGTGTTGGTGGTCACTGAGTTTTGTTGAAGGCAATGTCAAGTCATAAGCCTTTATATACTGCTGTCCCCTTACGTTGTTCATGAGCCAGTTGTTCTAACAGTCGATGGACGATGAGAGAAGAAGCTGAGTGACATCTAAGTCATCATTGCCACTTGATTACTAAAACCCTCCTATGCAGCACATGCTTACATGTAGGGTTCACAGAAGACACTAACATCCCCAGATTTTGAAATCATTTAAAGGGTACATCCCATACCTCTTGCCCAGATCATCTTGTTATGCATTCTTCAAAGTCTTCCTGTCGAACACCCCAAACTTCTGTCCAACACTTTAGCTGTTCTCACGGAATCCATCTAGATCCAGACCTCTAGTTATCTCTCCTCCCAGATAAGGTGGATGCCCAGTTGTACCACTCAAAGTTCTCCCCATAATAAAAATTTACTTCCTCTGTTCTCTGTGGAACTGTTGTGTGGACCTCCACGCAGGAGCCGTCCACTTCCAATAAATGCCAACATATGCAGAACTAAATATATGTCAGGCTAGGTTTTTCCTCCTGTCAGCTGGTTTTAGGAAATGCCTCAGGTGCCCACACGTATGGATCAAAGGTGTGGTGTCAGAGCAGCAGGTCATAGATGAGAGCTACCTGCATGTGCAACATTTTTGTGTTTTCAGCAACTTGAGGCTTATTTTCATTTCCTTATGCCAGTTCCACTTCATGATGCCATGCTACGGTGCATACCTGATTTTATGACTTACAGGTCAAATAGCACCCAGTTAATGAGGGTGCATGAACTGTGGAAATATTTGCGCTCCTGTGATCAGAGGTTCACGCTTAGACCCAAGTTGCAAGAAAGAAGCTGAATTTCAAGAGGAGATTAATTATTTCCCAAGAGATCACTGCTTTTCTCTGAAGCCCTGGGTGATCTATGCTATGACACTATCAGAACTTACTAGAAGTGCCATAGCACTCCCGACACTGCACAATCGGATCTCTTGAGGAATATGGCATGAGTAGCAGAGCTGCTTTTCACTGTAGGCTAAATCAGTAGGCGAGCTTTCCCTTGCCCTGGATCCTCTCAAAAGTCACGTGTCAGGGGAATAGTGGGGGAATAGCTCACCCAAATGTAGTACATGTTTCCTGCAAATTTCAAAGATACCCAATAAACTTAAGATATATTTGCTGAAAAACATAAGGCAAGGAGCAGATGATGATCTTTCATATTAGAGAGAATGGTCTAGCGTGACTGGACCCCTCAAATTCAAAAATTCACAGGAATAATGGTGGAATTCTAAAAGGTATTTTCTTTCTTTCTTTCTTTCTTTATTTATTTCTTTCTTCCTTTCTTTCTTTCTTTCTTTCTTTCTTTCTTTCTATACAGAGTCTGGCTCTGTCACCCTGGGCAGAGTGCAGTGACTTCATCATAGCTCACTGTGACCTCAAACTCCTGGGTTTAGGCAATCCTCCTGCCTCAGTTTCCTGAGGAGCTGGGACTACAGGTGCTCATTACAGCACCTGGCTAATTTTTCTGCTTTTAGTAAAACTAGGATCTCCCTCTTGCTCAGGTGGGTCTTGAATTCCTAAGCTCAAGCAATCCTCCCACCTCGACTTCCCAGGCTGCTAGAATCATAGACATGGGCCACCATGCCCATCCCAGAAATCTAAATTTTTGTAGGATTTATCACATACCAACTCAAATGCTGATGCCTTGTAAAGGCATATTGGGTAACCATTACTTATTGGTCACCAAGATCTATGAGCATAATTTCAGCAATCTAGTGGACAAGGATGATGACTTGGTGATAGTGACATGATTAAGATCCCACAGTAAAAAGGACAGAGAGTTAAAGTGGCACTTAGGTAAGATAGTGATTATGTACTACTGTACCTACAAAGTGAAAACAAAATATTTTAGTATTATTCATTTACTGGAGAAAGAAAATTCAGCAATGATGTATGTAGCACCTTTTTAGGATGAGTTCACAAACTTAATTGTCCAACCTTTATGTAATGATCAATCATCATTCTCTAAAACCTATCTCTCCTCTCAGGAGAGGAGAGGTAAGGTCAAAGAGGTAAGTTTGATGGGAATGACATAAGCATAAGACCCACTGATACTTCATGTCTTTTAAGTTGGCACCAGTCAGCTCATATTTTCACAGCTATATGGTATAGAGTGGCAATTCTATACCAAATTCTGCCATTGAAACAAACCATCACTCAATGGATCCAGAAAACAATGTATTATTTTGCCAATTGCTGGCTCAGTGGTGTCTTCAAGATCAGGCAAAATTGTTACAAGATAGATTTTTAGGAACACTAGCAGATGTACTTGATATAAAACTCTCTATTTTGGCTGATAGACCAGTAGTGGTCTGAATGTTTAGGCATTACCAATATCAACAAGCTGATGTTTCCCTTTCCTCAAATCAGACCTTCTGATAAATGGGTTTCCCCTGGAGAAGCCCAGATAGAAAATTTTACTGCATAAATTTGAGAGTATTGCATGGTTCTTTTTACAACCACCTGGATTCTTTTTAAGTGATGGGTCTACTCTGAGCCTGTGTGATGGGTGAGGCTCATGATCTGGTGATTTAGAGCAAACTATGACTTTCCAGTATGTGACTAAAGTGAGGTCTTGATTCACTACACTCAACTTTTTTTTCTTTCTTCATTTAAAACTTATTTGTACCTTGGTAACTCACACCCATTTCCATCATCAGGAGTCACGATCTTGAAATTACAACAAAATATCCTTGGGAATCCATAGATTACTCTAAAAGCCATGTTCACTTTGTCTCTACTAGTTAGTTACCACCCTTTGTCGTGACCCCTCCATGACCTCATCGTCCCCACTGAAATCAAGGACTCATTTCAATGGCAGTACTTTTGAACTTCATCCCTGGCCTGCAGAGGGTGAACACTACAATGCTTTTCAGAAATACAGGAACACTTCTCTGGAGTGTGGTTCTAAATGCCTTGTTAAAGGGAAGGACTTAGGGGACATTTCAGGGAACAAAACTGGAGGATGGGTAAGTATGATAAAACATTTCTATCCCTCTGTGTCATTGTTGCCCAATAAAAGTATAATGCACATCACAGATGTAAGCCATATGTGTAATTTTTAAATTTTCTAGTGGTTATATTTTAAAAACAAAGTCAAAATAAATAAGTGGAATTGTTTTCAATACTTATATTTTGTCTAACCCAATATAGCCCAAATATTATTTCAATATGTAATCAATATGAATGGCATCTTTGAGATACTTTAAATTTTTTTGCACTACTTTATACTTAAAAACATCTTGACTCCAACCAGCCACATGCCATGTGCTTGATAACCACAGGAATTTCTCTCTCTCCATTAAACCAAAGAATTTATGGCATCTAAATTTTATTTACCAAAAAATGTCATTTGAATCTAAATTCCAGTGACTACCAAGCACACAACCAGAACCATTTCCAGCTGCTCAAACTAACCTTTGAATCTAGAATCTCTGTTAAATACAGTCACATGAATAAATTCAGCCACTTTAAAATTCTTTTTCTTTTTTTTCTGATCTAACATAATTAGAATAACATCCCACAAATATTCTCAGGGGTTTTATTGATATAAATTAGCAAAATCTACTAAGCCTTCTCTTCCTGGGTTGGTTATCACAGCTGTGACATGTTGGAGATTTAGTCTGATCTTCCACCCTAGAGGTAGGGAGAGCAATGGCAGTGGATGTAAGGTGAATGGGTTCCTTTCCCACCTCCAGCTCTCTGAGTCTAACTTCACACAATAGGAAGAAAGAGTTCTTCCTGCTGGCAAGTGAGAAGTAGTGGATGGGGGCATCAGCTGCTCAGATTTATCTGAATACATTTTTATAATCCATTCCAGTTTTCAGGGTCCTGCACCTCCCCCAACCAGTGCTCTAAACTTTTAGAGAAGACTCCTGGCTAAACTGTAAAGTCATTCTATGTTATAATCCAGCAGCCCCAACCAATGTAGCAATGCTGAGTAAGAATTTCAGCTCAAGCAGCCCTATGGCTATTAGACAAAAGATTCTCTGTGCCTCTAATTGTATCCGAGCTAAGAGTTTAAAATCTTGGATGTATCCTTTCTGTAAATGATTCAGGGTAATCAGAAGCAGGTACTCCACCCACAAAGACCTTGTATTGGTTTAGTGATGTCTTAGGAGCCTTTGCCAAGAACCACTGAGTTTCCTAAACCCTTGCCTCTGTTGGCACTTGATTACAGGTTATACACTTCGTGGCACGCTTGTGTCACTGCCATTCCCTCATTTTCTAGTTGCTTTCAGAGCTAAGTACTTCAAATCAAGCAGGTGAATTCACTAATGCTAGATCCTCTTCCTTGGTGTTCTGAGGCCAACAGTTAGCATCCATTGGTGACCTCTGTTTCCAAAACCTTTATCAGTGTCAAATACTGAGTCTCTGACTCAGTTGCCTCATGTAGAGACAATAAAGCCTATTTTGAAGGAAAATTGAATAAAATCTAGTTGATAGAACTGGAAATAACTCTAGATGTTTTAATGAGAGTTAAGGTGGGTGCGTTGGCTCATGCTTATAATACTAGCATTCTGGGAGGCTGAGGCGGGTGAATAGATTGAGCTCGCAGGTTTGAGACCAGCCTGAGCAAGAGCAAGGCCCTCATCTCTAAAAATAGCTCCTCACTGTGGCAGGCACCTGTTGTCCCAGCTACTGGGCAGGCTGAGGCAAGAGAATTGCTTGTGTCTATGACTTTGAATTTGATGTGAGCTATGACACTATGATACTCTACCTAGGCCAACAAAGTAAGACTGTAAAGAAAGAAAGAAAGAAAGAAAGAAAGAAAGAAAGAGAGAAAGAGAGAGAGAAAGAGAGAAAGAGAGAAAGAGAGAAAGAGAGAGAGAAAGAGAGAGAGAAAGAAAGAGAGAGAGAAAGAGAGAGAGAAAGAGAGAGAGAGAGAAAGAGAGAGAGAGAGAAAGAGAGAGAGAAAGAGAGAGAGAAAGAGAGAGAGAGAGAGAGAAAGAGAGAGAGAAAGAGAGAGAGAAAGGAAAGAAAGAAAGAAAGAAAGAAAGAAAGAAAGAAAGAAAGAAAGAAAGAAAGAAAGAGAGAGAGAGAGAGATTTAATCAGCCACTTGTGTGCTTACGAAACCAATGGAGGGAGAAGAGACCAGCTAGATCTCCAAGATGATCTGTAGAATTAGTCAGCCCAAGTAATCCATCAGAGAAGCAGTCACAGTCTCATCTCACTTATTCAGGAAAGTAAATATCAACAGGGCAATAAAAATTTAAGTCTGAGACTTCCAAGCCTGTTAATGTAACTAATTAATAACTGGCATGTCATTTCTGAAGGCTTAAGATGTACACAGCTCCCAGTCGGCCTGCAGCGCTGCTTATTCAGCCGTATCTCATACAGTCCTCACAGTAGCATGTCAAAATAGGTTTTATTGTTTCCATTTTGTACATGAGGAAACTGAGTCAGAGAACTATTTTCTTTATTTGACACACTACCATACCCAGGGAATGTAGCCTCTATTCTCTGTTGCTTCCCATACCACAGTAGGGGGGTTACAACAAGCTTGTTGTAACAGGCTTCATGAATTATTAATAATCGCAAAGTCAGCATGTATAAGCTTTCAAATTACTACAGTTATCCAATTAACCCATAGTTACTTACATAGGCTTTAGTGCTATTTTTCAGGAGGAGACTAATGAATTTCAGTATAAATGACCATACAAGTAGGAAACAAAGGTCATGAAAAAAAATGGAACACTTCATAATAACTGTTCCATAAAGAGCTTTTATTCCCCCAAATCAATTTTAAAGATGGAAATCTCAGCAGCAGCCTAGTCAATTTTCATTCTCGTGCTATTTAGTTGGTTCTAATAAAAATTTTAAACTACTACTAATAATAATTTATCAATTTTTTCCATGTAGTACTTTAATTTTATGGATAACAAAGGAGAACCACATATATGTAGTGAAAGTATAAAATCTTGCACGGGAACAATGTCCAGCAACGCCAGGAAGCTAACACTCTCCAGGAAGATGGAGTAGAGGTGGAGGGGGAAGTGGCCATAGAAATATCTGCAATTATTTTCTTTTTCTACTTTAAAAGAAGATGAAATGCAAAGGTAGCAAAATTTAATAAATTTGAATTTATGTGGTCTAGAAAATTTGTATCTGTAATATTAAATGTGTGCCAGTTTCTGCCCATGTGAAGTGTTTTGTAATTTGAGATAAAAGAGTTTTGAAACATTGACATTGATCCTGAAGAATTATCACAGCTGTATCAGATTCCTTTATGTGGTGCAGAACACTGTGTGTCCTGTGCTTTATGCTAGCATCTGCATTTTAAAAGTGATAATAGAACTTTGAAGTATTCTAAATCAACACAGCTATGTTTAAAGAAAACCAAAAGAAAGAAGACAAGAACTGTTGCTCAAGGCCTAAATCTTATAAAACATGCTTTTGATGTGTTGGAATTTTAATGTCCATTCAGGTCAGACATGACCTCAGTTTTTAAAATCTAGTCCAGAAACTAATGTCTAACTGATATTTCTGTTTTAAAAAACTTAAAGAGGTTGTATGGTGCATCTTAACATCAAGAATAGGAAGACCTGCATGAAATACTATATCATTCATTTCATACTTTGAAATATATACAGCCTATAGTATTTATGAGTGACAATGCTTGCTTGTTACATCTTTTCAAATGAGATTTAGATATTTTCAATTTACATAGAACTGGTGGAGACACACAAAATCCTTTCACAAAGAACTCGATACAACTAAATTACCATTTCTAGAATAGAAGTTTGCCATAGAAATCCTCATTAGTGGAAAACATTCTGAAGAGAATTTGTCGGACTATTCACTCTATAATTTAATCAAGACATTACTCTGAAATAACCAGAAATAGGCCCTCCGTATGCACCCCTGACTTTAATGTACATGTAGTTCCTTTCGATTTTAATTTCTCCTGTATCTATTTCTACCTTAAATTTCCACTAACAAAAGTCACTGTACAAAGAGAAATTCAGAACTTTACTCAATAATTAGATAGTGATTATCTTTGAAAATGAAATCAAAAGAAGCTTTTAGAAATAAATCCTGTTATAACCAAATTACTTTTGTATATTAAATTTCTCTAGAACTTAGGTAAAATGGATGTACTAATATGCACACTTTATAAAAGTTAGTTGAATGGACATTAGAATTTTGTTATTGATGTAAAAAAGTGACCGTATCAGTGAATGAGTAAAATCCTGAGAACAGGTTAAAATAAGATCACCTTTCAATTATAGAAGTGGATTTTTATACAAGTAGCTGTTAATTTCTCTGTTGCTTCTGGTAGCTCATGTAACTTAAACCTTTATATAGATGTATCTTGGAGAATATTCTACATATCAAAAAAGAAAAGGGATAGTTAATCAAAATCATTATGTTTAATCACTGATATTAAATTCACTTAAATTTGTTGTATAACCAACTCTCAGAATCAATCAATTTTACTAAAAGTAAAATATTAGGTGTTATTTAAACTAAACATGAAAATTAAAAGGCCATGTGTGGTATATTTTTGCTATTCAGCTAGCATTCTGAAACATAGTAAGGAATCATCTAGTTATTTTATCAGGAATAGGTACGTTGGCTGTTACATTGAGCACCTGTATTCTACTGCAACTAACACAATTTGGATTTTGTCAAGTTAAAAGGAACTTTTTGTTTTTGATTTTAAACTTGCCTCAACACTTCATTTCAGCCAAAGTGTAATTTAAATAAGAAGTTAAGTTTAAAACTAATTCAGAGGGCTAGAAATACGTGAATTAATAAGCCTCATGTGCTTATATAATCCACAAATGTCAACTCATGTTTAAAAATTATTTATATTGACCAGACATGATATCTCACACCTGTAATCCCAGCACTCTAGGAGGCTGAGGGGGTGGATTGCTTGAGCTCAGGAGTTCAAGATCAGCCTGAACAAGAATGAGACGCCCATCTCTGCTCAAAATAGAAAACTACTAAAAATAAAAAAGAAAGCAAGTGTTGTGGTAAGTTCCTGTACTCCCAGCAACTTGGGAGATTGAAGCATGAGGAGTCAAAGACTTTGAGGTTGCTATGATGATGCCATGGCACTCTACCTCAGGGCGACAGAGTGAGACTCTGTCACAAATAAATAAATAAAATTATCCATATTTATATATAAGTAATCACTCTCAATACAGGTAATTTAGAACATCTAAAAAAAACATAAAATAATCTTAGCAACAGCCACATATTAATATGCAAGCCTTATCCACCATAATTATAATGAGCAAAGTTGACTTATGAGAATTTACATACACAAAGAGGTGGGGCTAAGTATACTGGCGCTGGAGGCCAAGGTAGGAGGATTTATTAAGGCCAGGCATTCAAGACCAGCCTGGGTAACATAGTGATACCCCATCCCTACAACATTTAAAGAAAAAAAAAAAAAAGATTAGCTAGGCATGGTGGCATGGGCCTGTAAGTTTCAGCTACGGAGGCTAAGTCAGGAAGGATCCCTTGAGTTCAGGAGTTTGAGTGAGCTATGATTGCACCATGGTACTCTAGGCTGGGTGACAGAGTGAGACCATGTCAAGAAAAAAAGCTAGTTTGGATTGTTTAAAATGAAACTACATCTTAGAAAAAATATTTATTATATTCAATAAAATGTTTGCAATTTCACTCTTTTATAATGAATTGAGCGTTCATTCATTAACACAAATTATCTGACAGACCTTGTGTGGTAACAGGATACGAAATCCATTGCTGCACATATGATGCTGGAATCACCACCCAAGAGTCATGTGCAGAAAAGTACCCAATTATTCTTGGTGCAGAACTCATTGCTATACTTAGAGATTTCCTCACACTCAAACATTAACTCATGTAACTAAAAATTTTCCTCTGTCAATGTTTGTGTGTGCGAGAGAGAGAGATAAGTAGTTCTCCAACAACAATTTCATGGACATCTCCACCTTTGCGAAATGCTGTCTGTATGGTAAAGTTTCCAGTTCTGCCTTACAAACGATATGTTTGTGTTAGTTTCTGATTATTAGATTAGTGGATATCTATCTACAAAGACTGGCTCAGTGAGTAGGGAGATATAAGTGGGAAGGGATATTTGAAGGAAATACATTTATCACTTGCAACTTTGTGACTGAATATATTCCTATCCACTTTCACATACTCTTCACGATGTACCCTTCGTGGACTCCAGATAACAAATATGAGATTAATGATTGCATACTATTTATCATTTTTGTCTTCTGCTATAAACATGATTATATTGGAACTTACAGTTTTCAAAATCTATGCACATTGTTTGTAACCTGGTTTATCTGCTTTAAATATCACAAAAGTTTTAATAAGTATTACATCATTCACAACGATACTAACTCAGAAGTAGACATAAAATTGAATGTAGGTTTAGGATGAGCACTTAAGATGTTAGGTCTTTGCAAAAACAATTCATTGTTAAGATAATGAGTGCAATAAACACAGCGAATTGTTTTACATTCATATAATAGATGAGTAAAATGCTAATAGATGTCTATTTCTTTCTATAGTTCAGAGGCTGTTCCATATTATCAAAAGAAAATTATTTGCCTAGATCTCTCAGGCAATGTTATGTACTGAAAATAAACTATGTAAAGCAATTAAAATTCATTAAAAATGTTGCTAATTTAATAAAACCCTGAAAACGTAATATCATAATAGTAAGAATGAGCTGTACTAACAGATTCTAATAAAAAAAATGCAGCTTTAAGTTTCCCAGAGGGGACTCATAAATGGTAAATATGGTAAATCTCTGATTTATAGGCTTTTACAAACCTCTTAGCCAGCAAAACAAAGATAATATCTTTTCATTCATATGGTAATTCTTTTTTATTTTTAAAGTAGAAAATCTGCTTTCTTAAAAAGAAATGATTGTTAAAATAGTACATTTTTTCAACTAGTCAATTTGCTTCAATTTTAAGCAAAGTGTCCAGCTATGTGGTAGCAACTCTATTACCATATTACATTCATTAGATTTTTTGCGGGGGGGGGGAGTGGATAACTAAGGTCTTTCCATGTATGCGATGCCTTATTTCAATTTAACAGAAACCAAATGGATAGATTAGAATCCAAACTAAGATCCTTAGGGATCACCAACAACTGGTAGAGACAGTCCATACTACAAAAATATATATTTCCCAGGGCCACATAGCGCCACATGAGCCCCACAGATATCAAATAATAGCCACAACCAACTCCATGGTGTAACTGATTGACATCTTTCAAGCTAATGATATGCAGCTGTGGGCTCTACTATTTTACTATCAATATGTGACACAATGCCTTCTTTTTTTTTGAGAGAGAGAGTCTCAAATTGCTGCCCTCAGTGGAGTGCTATGGTGTCACAGTTCACAGCAACCTGAAACCCTTGGGCTTAAACCATTCTTTTGCCTCAGCCTCCCAAGTAGCTGGGGCTACAGGCTCCCGCCACAATGCCAAGCTGTTCTTTGGTTTTACTTGCCATTGTTACTTAGCAGGCCCTGGCCAGGTTCAAACCCGCCAGCCTCTGTGTATGTGGCAGGCGCCCTCCTCACTGAGCTATGGGTGCCAGGCCAACACAAAGACTTTTTCTCAATACACTTTCACGTTTATCCTACAATCCCTGTTTCTAAGTTGGAAAAAAGAATGAATAACTACAAATATTGTGAAAATGTCAATAGCAATGTAATGCAGAACATGTTTCCATTCTCTATCACTACTCTCCATAGGCACTGAATTCATGAGACAATATTAATATGGAATTTCACTGGTTTTTCACCCAGAGGTTAACAAGAATTGCCAAATTGCCAGCTTGCTCTCCAGAATGGCTACACCACTCCAACCTCCCAATAGTAGTTGATAATGTTGTTGGCCTAATAGGTGTATAATCATTTTGTATCACTTAAGTTTCATTTCTGTCATCAATAACAAATCGGGGTATCACTTTGTCTTCAATGATCTTTTGGGTTGCTTCTTCTATTAATGGCTGGATTACACACTGTGTTTATTGATCTCATTATCAGTGCCCTTTTTCCTGTTGATTTGCAAAAATTCTTTATTGATTTTACAGGTTATATATATACCTTTTCACTTCAGTTCTCTATCTGTTGTCTTTATCCATGTCCTGCCTCAGCCTCCTGAGTAGCTGGGACTACTGGGCATTTTTCAGTTTTTAATGGATCTTAAGTCACTTTTGGGTATTTGATTTCATTTTTCTTCTTATAAGTCAGTTTCTTCATACTAGCTGTTAAAATCATATGCTGTTCCTCCATTTATAGCAATTTTTCACAAATCCTATCTCTATACATGTATGGGTCTGCCTCCAAGCAGATTCTGTTGGATTAAATTATATGTCTGTTCTTACACTGATACCACACTGTTTCCATTGATATGGCTCTGTATTCATAGTAGTTCTTCACATTAGGTGGGGCCAGGGCATGAGTGCCACTGTCTGTCTTCCCATCCAGGAGCATGCTGTCCACATTAATTAAAATAATTAGTAATATGGCCTTGAGCTAAGTAACCTGGCTATGCTCAGAAGAATATTAATGCCCATCTCATACAGCTGTGTGAGAATTAAATAGCAATCATGCAGGTTGTCAATGAACAAGTGACTTGACGTAGCTTAAGTGTTCAATAAATAGTAACTCAATAAGAACTAATAATAAAGAAATAAAATAATCAAGACGCATTAAACCGAGTGTGTAATCTTGTTAAGGAACAGTGATGATCTATACAGCCTTATAATTACATGTCTATTTCACTGTAATAATCACCATTACAAACATTGGATTTATTTATCAGTGAGGAACAATTTGAAAAAATAAATATTCAAGTGCTATTATATCATGATGTGTTATTGCAGGAAGTAGCCTAATATCATTTGAAGTGGTTTCTACTAATTCAGTTTCAAGACTTGGTATAGCTCCTAGTTTTATAGGTAATTCTGGTGTGAATTTTTTAATTGCCTCAAACATGATCTGTCAAATAACATGACCATGAAAGAGTTGAGAATTCCTCAACAAAAGAATTCGGAATGCCCCAGAGTTGTGAGATCAGACTGCCCTACTTTCACTCTTCTTTTCAAACGAGGAATTCTTGACCCAGCTTCCAGGCTTCCATATCCAGCACCTGCTTGGTCCACCAACAATTAAGAATCTTTAGGGCCAGAGAGAAAACACTGGTATTTTTATTTTAAAGTCTCCAGTGGAAGATTCTAACATGTTAGCAGAGTGTAGAACCACTGATTCAGCAGAGTGTTCATGAATAATTGTCCTCCTCACATCATTTTAGTCTTCTCACCACTGCAAATCGCTAAAACCATTGTGAAATGTTGCAAAAGTAATGTTTGCAAAATTAAAATGCAACTTTATATATTCATGCCCTTCTGTGACTTAATTGAGGCCAAGTGCCTTGGATAAAACCAATGAATAATTTTTTTTGGTGTTAGGAAAGTCAGAAAGCTTGGTGTTCATATTACTAGATGTCATTTGTAACTATATAACTTCCATACAGTAATATATGTATGTGTATCCATTCTCCTCAAACAGGTTTTTTATGAGAGTTCAGATGCAATGAAGGTGATAGTATTTATAGTTAATAATTCTCGATACTTTCTACTCTTAGGAGAAATAATGAATGTCTAATCTGAGCTCATGGTTTTGTACAAAGATGGGAGAACATTAGCAAATTCACAGGTCTATTTTCTCTTGTAAACTGCTTACTCAACAAAAAAACATTCATTTGTTTAAAGTAAGGTCAGCCTTCGTTTATTACAGTAATTACTGCCTTTCAACTACAGATAATGTGCCTGATTTCTCAAGTATGTGTGAACTGTATCTCCTAGGAGTCACTAAGCTTCAGTCAATAATGCAAATGTGACCTAAAACCAGGGTCTTAGTTCTATTTATGAATGTAGCTCATTCCTGTTTGTGGGCATTAGCCCTATTCACTTTTCAGCTCTATCTGATTTCCATTTTAATTGGTATTCAATTAAAGTGTGCCTACCTACATTTGAAAACTTAACATTGGTAAGCCTAATAAACTGCACCTAGTTGATGCAAAGTGTACACTAATATATTTTGATCTATTTGAGTTGAATTCACTCAAACAAATATAAATAAATAGAAATGTATGTATCGGTTTCACTACATTTCAAACAATCCATTTGCCTGAATCTTTTACTATCTTCTGGTTTTAGAATCAAGTTAGGATAACCTCTTCTATAATTTACATTTGAGTTTTTCTCGTTTTATCAGAAAATACAACATTTTTATCCAAGACTACTAGGAATTTATAGCTCCTAATTCTATACGTAATTCTAGTTAACCACTTTTATTAATAATTAGAAAAATCATAAGTAGCTCCTTGCAAGAAAACCTGAAAATAAAACTCACCATAAATAATGAAACACTTTTAATAATTTATCAAGAGCAAAATAGCACAAATAACTTTTATGGGCTTGTCTCTTTGGGCATACACATCTGCTTTAGTGACTTTTGTTCATTAATAAGTCTCAGCCGCAGCAAAGTTCTATCAAAGGGAAGCAAAAAAAAAAAATTGCTAAAGACTTACCAACTTCTTGTTTAAATTTCATTATTTTTGTCAACTAACCATTGCCACAAATTTGTAACTGCCATACTTTCAATAATTTGTTTCTTAACCTAAAAAGCCATACAAGTAAAAGTGATTCATGTAAATTGGCAAACAGGATGTTTCAGAAATCTAATGATAACTTCTCAGCCATGAGTTTTATGGCTACAATTTATAATATTTAATCAGCTTGATTCCACTCTTCTGATTGAAAATCTTGAACTCCCAGAGCTTCCTGCTGATAGTTTGATCTCTGGTTACGTTACATAATCATGAGACTAGGATAAGGGCCAGACTCTTGTACCTGCAATCTTTTGTGTAAAATGACTATAAGTACGTAGGTTTAAAAATAATTGTAAGAGAATAATATTATCCACATTACAGAATTGTCCAGTCTTTGCATTTGAAAATGATATCCAGTTTTGGTAACTGATAAAAGGCATTATTCCTGAAGAGTAAATGTTTAAATATTATAAGTGGCATATATTTCATGTTTACTTTTTGTAGATAATTATACTAAAAATGTATGTACATATGTACACACAAGTAGTATTGAAAAAAGATCCGATAATAACTTTGAAGTTAGGGCGAAGCGCTAACTACATTACGTCCCCGAGAGTATAATGAGATGAGCGTTTATTAGATGCAAAGTCTGTGAGCTGAGCAATATATTGGTTCACATGAAACTTGTTTTACAAAACTCGTTTGCATGTATTGACATTTCATCCTATTATGCTTTAAACTTCAATCCTAACAGTACTGTACGTTCCCCTACAATGTTTAGATTCAAGCAAGTAAATGTTACCCGGAAATCCTGCTGAAAGTTAATTCCCTAAATATTTTTGGTGTGTTTGTACAGCCTGGACAACGCTGTGGATATAATTACCATTCTCGGTATAATATCATACACGATGTACAGACATCCAGCTTTAAAAACCACACATGCTGGAGCTGCTTCTTGCCTTTCAGGTTCCTGTGATTCTCAGATTAGCAGAACTCTGCCAAAAGGAAAACCCTAAAGAATAACGGTGGGGCTCAGAGCCTGAAGCAGGAGGCAGTGGGATAACATTAAGCTTCAGGGCAAAACACAGGGAGAAACTCAGAGACTCTAGGTGGAAAGGCAACCTCTAGGCAGGTGGCAGAGTTCTTACTGATTCAGCCCCCAAATAATCATACTGTTGTTCAGTAATTTCCTCATATTATCATTATATAGCATTATTTTTATAAATGTGAAATTTTGTTCGCCGTGACTTTTTTTAAGACATAGGTTTTGCATAACACATTACCGACAGAGTTTGCACTGTCCCCCCCTCCCCGTGGGATTCCTCAGAGCTCATTTGTTGTTACATTTGTTCCCAAACATGGCTTGGCCACCAAATTTGTCTTTTAACTCATGAATGTCATTAGGCTTCTGTCTTGTGTGCTGTATTGATCTCAATTCTCTGAAGCGTTCTCAGGTGCCAGAGTAGCTATGTCTGTGTTTTTAAAAATGATTTCTGGTCTTCAATCACGGTGAAGTTGTTTTTCCCATTGTCCCTGGAAGCTACTCTATCTACATAATACAGAAGCACCTTCAGTATATACCTCTGACCATCTGCCAGATTGGCATAGTGCCTGATTACAAAAAAAAAAAAAAAAAAAAAAAGACTCCCTCCCCTTCTTTGCCATAGGTGCTAATAATCTTCACTTTATTCAACCAGCTTTGAAAATCCTGTAAATTATAGATTATCCTGGAAGAAATCTCTCTTCTGTTCAAGTACAAAACAGTGGTGCCTCCAGCTTCTTTTCAAAGGGACCCATCTGCTAATTAAGAGTTCAAATAGTCTTATCTCAAAATCTTCCCCTCAAACTGCCCTTCTGCTTAAATCTAGGAAATATCTTTATTATAGGCCTTCCTAGAATACAAAAGGATCAGATGAACACAAAAGCCTACAATCCCCTTAACCTGAAATCAAATGGATGTTTGAAGACTTAATGGAAACTGATCGTTTACCATAAATTATTTTAGCATTTTTGCCAAAAGTCAGGCTTTATTTTTCCAATCATGTGAATTAATACTGTGTTTCTTCTGAAGGAGATTTATTCGTTGTTTGCATTTTTTTTATTGATCCCCATGCTTTAGGGCTAGCTATTAAGTCCTTAAATTTAGCTTCCTAATCTGTTCACTCTTTTCTCCATGCTGATGAGAGCAGTAAGGGCAAAAAAAAAAAAAAAAAAAAAAAGTGGTTTAGGGAAAAAAAGAGTAAGATTTGGATAAGACAGATCTCCATTTAAATGGATTATATTACTAACCCCATAGATGACATTGGAAATACTGCTTAACTTCTCTATGAAAGGGGAAAATAACTATGTCAATAAGAGTTAATTTATATCCATTACCTTCAGATTCAAAACAATGATGGTGTCCAACTGTGTGTGACATCGTTGTTTGATTTTTGCACTTCTGTAAGAGCCCATTTCTCAACATGAGAACAAGCAAAGCTATAGAACGTAGAATGAGTTTTGTCTCGGCCACATATTCATTTTCCCTTTAAAACTTCTACAATTCCATGTATTTCTTCCCTCATTAACCCTGGAATTCATGTAGCAACACAGCAGCCCAGAATCTAGAGCAGAAGTTCTCAACCTTCCTAATGCTGCTTTCCTTTAATACAGTTCCTATGGGTCTCGATCCACAGGTTGAGAACCGCTGATCTAGAGTCTCATCGACTGCTGACAAAATTTACTTGTTTCTCCTTAATTCATTCCCTGTTCTCTGCAGAGAATATAGTATATAGAACTGAGTTGTTTCTTCCTTTCAGAATGCATGATACTCAGTTAAAAAGATAGTCAAAAAAATCTTTCAGGAACTAAAGTCGTAATTGAGTTTCAGGACCATAAACGATCAATCAGTATCTATATAAGCAAATAAGGCAATATATACAAACACATGTTTGTCATACTCCACTCTGCTAACTCCCATTTCAATATTATCTCTATTAAATAAGAATACTTTACTATGTGAAATAGACACACAATCTCTGACGATAAAAACTCATGTCTTAAAATGGATGGAAATATATTTTTTAATAATTATAATGTGGTGAGCTACCCAAATCCGAAATTGTATATATTTTTTTTCCCAAGCTACTAACCAAGGCAAAAACTCAAGAATACATTTTCAAACTTCTGTCCTTTTTCTCCGCTGGTTTCTTGTCAAAAATAGCCTTTACTTTCAAGTTCGTTTGATGATCATCTTTCCGGAGACTTTATCTGACTTGCTCAAAAAGAATATCTTGTTTTCCCTTCTACTAACACTTAAGATACTCTTATTGATAGCACCTAGTGAAACATTTTTAATGCATCTGTCTCTCTTCTACCCATTCCCTATTGTCTGTATCTCTGGAATTAAGTTGGATGATACTCATTTTTGCATATCCAACACAAAAGCACAGTGTTCAGTATGAAATACTCTATTTATTTAAAAGGATTCAAAGAAAAAAAAGCACAAGTGTACTTTGAAAAGAACAAAGCAATTTAGAGGCAAAAAGCCTATAGCACATGAGCTGTTTTTAATGAAAATGGCAAGTTACCTTTTTTAAAGTTCAGTTAAGAGAAGCATTAGGGTTTGGAAGGAAAAACAAGAGTAATTGAATGCCTGAGATTTCTTTTTGTCATATAAACAGAAAAATTAGCGACATTCTATAAGGAAACTTCTTCATTCCCTGTGATTCAGGGAATTTTGCTCCTCTGGGGAGAGAAAATGTAGTGTATCGATCACCTGTTATCAAGGGCAAGTTTCATAGTGATTGTTAGGGAACATTTATAGAGCCAGAAAATTGTGAGACCAGACTTTTTGTTTTCTTTTTATCCATCTGTTATTGCCATCTTGGATAATACAAAAATGTATGAAACAAAAGAAATTGAAAAAGTGAATTAGTCAATTCAAAAGGAAGCCCAAAGAACTCTTTAATGACCTCCTGAAAAGAAAATTACTCTTTGAAATGTACTATTTTTCTGGTTTACTACATATTAACAACTGTGTGGAATACTGTGTAATCTACTTTTAAGACCACATAAAGTATTTCATCTGTTTCCTATATATAGGCATGCTACATAGTTTAGAGATTTATTCCCATTGGGTGTAACCCTTTGTCGTCTAGAGTCCGTAAATGCTTAGCAGGCATAGGCCAGGACCATGTGTGTTTTGCTTTAAGGTAAATAATCTACACTGAGACAGCCCTTGAGACTATTCTTCCCATATGTCAATATCATGGTTCCCTTTTCAGCATGCCTAATAGATCATGTCATCAGCCTGGTCACAGACAGACAATAGCAATGGCAAATATTGCTCCTAAAATTTCGCTTAGAATACATGTAATACTACTGTGTAGCTATTCAAATTCTCTGCAAGGATTACTGCCTCTGATTAAGGCACTTTGAGAAACCCAGTTGAATGTAAAGACTACAAAAAGTCAGGAATTTACATATTGACCCATCCATTATTATAGCAGCCTGTACAATCGGAAAGTGAGCAGACATACAGGTCACTCCTCAGCCTATAAATCGCATCTGTGTAGATGCAAAAGCCTATGAGGCTGAACAGACATTCTTTCTTAGTTCGCAGTCATTAAGCTTTTTTTTCCCACTAACTTTATTGTCTTTGTCTCTCTGTAAGTAACTCTTCTAAGTATACTGAGGGGAAGAAAACTAGTCTCTGCCCTGTCCACAGTACATAAATTTGTTTGTCATGCTTCATTAAGACTTAGTATGTAAAAATAGGAAAAAATTGTCTTACATAATCTCCATATTAGAACCATTCATTTTTTCACAGATAGAACGGGATCAAGAAAAATATGTATTTAAGTAATCCATGTGTTCTAAAAGTGGTGCTTAGAGAATAACATGTGAAAAAATGTTAAGGGTTTAGAAAGATATGGGAAAGAAAATGTCTTAAAATGAACTAGAAGTAGATTTAAAGGTACATTCTTGTTGAACAGTGCTTGCCCTCACAGGTGTCAAGCATTGCTTTCTTATACAACATTGAAAACATTCATTGACCTTTTGGTTAGTTTTAAATAATATATATCTTACTGGATTATCATGCTTCTCTTTTATTTCTAAGATACAGTTTTGAACTGACTGAGCACAATGTCAATTGAATTATACAATGCAAAAATGTCAAGTGAAACTAGATTTCGCTTTCCTTACACAAAACACCCCACATCACGCAGTTATATCAAATTAGCACTTCCTTATTTTTCTTTGTTTATTATTATTATTTTTTTTTGGTTGGAGTTTTTGGCTGGGGCCAGGTTTAAACCTGCCACCTCCAGTATATGGGGCCGGTCCTTACTGCCCCTACTCCTTGAGCCACAGGCGCCACCCATTTTTTTTTTTTTAAATGACAGCATGAATTTCACTTGAAACAATATGCACTTCCATCAACCAATGGAAAATCCAGCACTCTACTTCTATTTTCTGAGTCAAAAGAAGAGTTTTTGAAATCAAAGATCTGTAAAGAATCCAGAATTCTACTCAGAAAAGGCCATACTATATAAATGAAATGCTTGTCTCTAAAATTAAATGAATAATGTAGAAATAACCTCCTTGAAACTTTGGTTCACTTTTTGGAATTCTTATGAAATGTTTTTATGCACATTATATGTATGTTCATAAATACTCCCATGTGTAGATTCCTAACAATAGATTCCTACATTATGTCATGCTTTTATTATCAATTGTGCCAATCTTCTTACTAGGGTCTATTACATCTGTATTTCAGCTCTTTGGGGTAAGAGTTATTAATTAAGATCAATTTTCAAAGGCTAGAAGGAAAGAAAATGACCTTCATTTTTGAACCTAATACAGAGTATTTCTACATCTAACTATTATTGTATTTTGAAAAGAAATAAGGGAAGGCAGCAGCCTGGATCTCAGGCCTCTGTAGCGCTTGCTATTATTTTTCTGCCTAAGTCCTTTACATTGCACAATGTCAAGGGCGGTCTTCCTCTTTTTTCCTGAAAATGGTGTTTTCTTCCCGTTCTGACCCTTGCTGTTTTCGACTCCTCTGGACTCACATTGTAATTGTCCAGGCCGTGCACAGTGGCTCACAGCTGTAATTCCAGCACTTTGGGAAACCGAGGCAGGTGGATTGCCTGAACTCAGGAGTTCAAGACCAGCCTGAACAAAAGCGAGACACTGTCTCTACTAAAAATAAAAAAACTGCAAGGCATTGTGGCAGGCCCCCGTGGAGGCTGAAACAAGAGGATTGATTGCTTGAGCACAAAAGTTTGAGGTTGCTATGAGCTGTGATACCAGAGCACTCTATCCAGGGTGACTGAGTGAGATACTGTCTCAAAAATAAAAAAAAAAAAAGATTGTCTAATCTTCCTACAGAGCCTATGTTTACCTTCCTCAAAGCCTTTAGGCTGCCTGGACTGTAAATGCTGATAAGAAGTCATAGATAAAAGGAAAGGTATTGCTTGTCTTCAAAGGCTACCTCTCTATATCCACAGAGTCTAGACCAAACCTGAACAGGGCAGTAAGAACAGAGAAACCAAGGGGTGATAACCAGCTCAGAGAGTTCTATTTGGAAAGGAAGTGATGGATTCCAGTCCGTTCATGAGCCTCCACTACAGAGTAGAGCAATCAATTCCATTTCTCCTTAATTTTGCTTTTCACATCTTCAAAATAAATGTGCAGACTTTAATATTAAAAGCAAATTATCTACATGCCTCTCTTTACTAAAAGAGCACCTAATCTGGTACTAAAAATCTGTACATTCCTCATAAATATCTGCATGAATAATTAATGGTAATACCACCAGGCTTTCTCTTGGTCATGACCTAAGAGTAAAAGCACATTTTTACTGCCTCTAGGTAGTGAGTCCCCTAGAGAAAATGAAACTTCATATTGTTATTAGTGAGAATGACAGATTTCACATCCTTTTCACTATTTCTATTTAACAAATATATTGTAGATTTAAAATTTTGAAACATTCTTTCGAAGTTCAAGTTTGAACAATATTACTAGACATCTTAAAATTAGGCCAAGAGGAAGTGAGAACATTTGTTCCTCTCAAATCAAACTAAGAGTGGTTTTATAATACTTATGTTACAATTAACATGAAAAATCATTGATTTCTAAAAGTGAGACTCGATCCTCTCTACACTAAATTATTTGGATTTCAAACTATATTGAATTCCTAAAAAACATAAATTAAGATATTTATAATTATTAAAAATTTGCTCCTTGTTTTATTTATCTCTGCTTCTCAAACACTGTCACTCTGAGGAGTAAAATAAGCCACCATAGTTAGAGGAGAATGAATCAAGGCCACAGAGACAGCATTATAAATTGATTCCTTCAATTGCTAAAAATATATAAAGCAGATGTATCCAGAAAATATACAAATGTCCCTAAACTTATTTGAAGTTAGCTATACATCATACTCAAGTTAGGGACCTGGTGGAACATTTAGAAGTTATTTGATACTCATTATTATGACTTTCTCCTTGAACCTCATTACAATGAGATTTATTCTTTTGTTAGAATACTAAGGTTACATGTTTAGTTATTCTACCTGATCACATATTTAGATAAAATTATGAATAATAATGTGCATGAATTAAATGCATATTCATATATGTTCTTTAGTCTATACCCAAATAGCCATCAACCATCCATGCACATCAATTTCTCACTTGTTATCTCTATTCTTTTACTTTAAATATACCTTATATTTTTGCATGTGTGAGAAATCTAGAAATCTTTTGAGATTACCCTCCTCAATCTAAGACCATATGCCTACATAAATCAGTATCAGACATGTAATATATATTTAAAGGGAAGTGATGACATTTTGATAAAGAGGTAAGAAAATAAGATCTTTCACATTGCTTCTTGGAATGTAAATTAAAAGAGCCTCTTTGGACAAGAACTTTGCAATATTTATCCAAATATAAAAGGAATACAACTATGACCTGAAGTTTCTGCTCTTTGGGCTTCATACTAGATATGCATTTTCCATGTTTGTAAAGATATTTGCACATGAATGTTCACTATGGTATTTTTGGTAGTAGTAAAAAACTGGAAACAAAACAAAAAGTCCATCCACAATAAATGGTTAAGAACTCCAGAATGAAATGTGGAACATGCATAAGTTACACGTGTAGTTTATGCCTAATGCTGTGTAACCATTGAAAAAATGAGATATATCTGATACATTAGCTGGGGGGAACTCTAAGATACTCTTAAAGTAAAAAAGTTTGTGGGCAAAGGGGGGTGATGGGTGGAGGGAGGGTGATTGGAGGGATCACCTCTGTGGTTTATCTTACAAGAGTACAAGTGAATCTTTCTGTATGTAGAATATAAATGTCTCAACACAATAACTAAGAAAATGACAAAAAGGTTATGTTACCCAGTTTGATGAAAATATTTCAAATTGTATATGAAAACACTACACTATACCCCATGATTGCATTAATGTACACAGCTATCATTTAATAAAAAAGAAAAGAAAAGAAAGTGGCCAACGTTAAAATTAAAAAAAAAAAAAAAAAGAAGTCAGCTTGTGGGTTAAGGCGGATGGGAATATAAGAGTTGGGGAAGGGGGAGGGATTGGCAAACGCATTCCTTCCTGGGCAGGATAGTTCTATCTGGACTACTCCCTACATTGGGCCCTATCAACCACTATTCATCTCTGAAACTCTTCATCTTGTAAAACTGAAACTCTACACCATTAAACAGTATTACTCCGTTTAAAAAAAAAAAAAAGTTTGGTCTGGAACACTGTTGTAGGATGCCATGTTTTGTATAGTAGATGAGATAGCTGCATGTACATACCTATGTGTTAATTATAGATTTGTAACAAAGGGTAGTATAACTTGAAATGGCAATGATAGTCTTCCAGTGTCTCAGAACAAAAGACAACATGCAAAGCAAAACAACAACAAACGAAAACCATATCAAAAATCTTGACTCTTGTGTCTCTGTACCCCTTTCTGTCTCTCTCTCTTTCCCCTCCCCCTCTCATCTGCCCACATCTAATGCAATTAACACACATGGCTTTACCCCCAAAATATACATAATGTGCATTCAACACATCTCCCTACATCCACTGCTCCCTGATCTGAACCACCATCAATTCTCTCTTTAATTATTGGAACAATCTTACAACTGTTTTTCCTAATCTTGATAAAATATCTTTTCTGCTAAAGATACTTGAGTCCTAGGACCATGGCTATGAGCAGAATTGGAATCTGGGATTGTATCAGGTTGAGAAAAAGACTGTTGAATTGCTTCTAGGCTGAAATCACTAAGAGACACTATCTGGGATGGACCTCAGAGTCAGTTAAATTTATTCATACAGGAAGCACTATGAATAATTCCAGGGAAACTTGGAGATCAGAACCTATGTAGTGAATACTAAACAGAATAGTTAGACATTGAATAACACGAGAGGAAAGGATCACGTAAATATAATATTACTTCCTTGCGTTTTGCCATCTCAAGGAATCTTTTGCCACTTCAGCTCATTTTTTTCTTTTTCAAGCCAAGGCCACACATGTTAACATGTTAACAGCTATTTTCCAAGGAATATTAAAAGGTTTACTATACGCCATGACTGTACATATTTTATTTTGGATCTGTGAACTAAAATAAAATCTTAAGTCTCCTCCCTCAGCAACTGACTGACTGGACCCCCTCTTGGCTAAGAGGATCTTTAAAACTGAGTTGCTGGCCCGGAGAAGGGAGATCAGACCAGCCTCATCACCCCTCTCCTCTTCTTAGAGCTGTCCTTTGTGACTCACTAACAGGCCTAAGGCTATGCAGAACCCACCCGCAGGTCCTCAATATACATAACAAATCACTTGCCTCTGTCTGGTAATTTGTCTCTAATTAACAGACCCTTTATCTTAAGCATTCCTTTTCACAGACTCCAGATCTTTAGCACAGAGCCTAACTCTCTTAGCCATTTGTCAGCTACAGAATCTTTAAATCCACCTACGACCTGTAAACTCTTCCTTCCAGATGTTCCACCTTTAGGGGCCAAACCAGTGTATGTTTTCCACAGATTGATTTATGACCTCAGCTGCACTCCCTGTCGCCCTAAAATGTATATAAAACCAAACTGTAACCCCACCACCTCCAGTCCACTTAGTCAAGGCTTCTCAGGTGTGGCTCCAGGTCATGGTTCTCAAATTTGGCTCAAAATAAACGTCCTTGAATTATTTTACAGACATGGCTTCTTTTCCGTAGGTACCATTTCTTAAGTGTTTTACTCTTCAATATTTCAAGGCAAATGCTACAGAGAAGTCTGCATAGCCATACGACATATATGATGGGTTTTAAAATTATCTTTAGCAAGTAAAACCTTTACCAAATGGAACCCTGTATGTGGAAGTATATGCACACACACCTAAATGAGACAATGTTTCCCTAAAGACACGAGATTCCATCTGCTCATCCTCTCCTGTGTCTTCCCCTTTTCTCATCAAGGAGAAGGAATCATCAGGATGCATCTGCCTAAGAACTTAGGACTTCAGGAGTGACACAGACATAGTGTTCTTCCTAACACACCAATGTTTAACCAGTTTTTGAAAACCTAGTGATACCGGAATTTCGTTCCTCAGTCGGTCCTTGGTCTCGGAGATTCGAAGAATGAACCCATGGACCACAGATCAGTGGTAAGATAGGACTTTTATTAGAAGTTAGAAAGGGATACAGAAGAAGTAAAAAGCACCAGAGCTTCTGGAAGGGGGAAAGAACTGAAGAACTCTTCCAGGAGTCTCCACGTGGGCTCGTTTCTCTAGGGGTCTTAAGTCTAGAGGCTTACACATGGCTGGCAGTTGGTCCTTCACAGTCTTTGTCCCTGAGAAGAGATTAGGGTTTGTGGTACTACCCAAGGTGGAACCACCCAAAAAATTATCACAGGCTGCTTTGTTCCTGATCTTATCAGAGCCCAGGGGGTGTGTCCCCAGAAAGGCAGTCTGCTTGTGCCTGGAAATGGGGGTCTGACTTCTGAGCTCACCTGGGCCTACAGTAATGTGGGGGCTCCCCATCTAGCCGTGACTGGTGGAATCCTATATCACTAGTGAACTCTACACACTAGTCAGAATGTCCTTAGCCACATGCCCACAATGTTTTCCATGAAAGTTCAGTGGTTTATAAACCTTCCTTCCTTATAAAGTCATTAACAGAACTTTATTTAAGGTTCTTAGTGAGGTTGTTGTGAGATGGTGAGTAGTCAGGGTTCTACACATGGCCCATGTAATTTTAGGCTTTTGGTGGAAGTTTAAAAGAGGTAAATATACAGAGAAAAGATATCTATGGCCCCTGCAGGTTGTCTACATTCAAATCCAGCATTTTTTTAGTTCCAAGACTTAGGCTCTTGCCACTACAAATATAATAGGTTAATGTCACTATAAATGCATATTATTAGTGTTAGATATACTTCACCTACAACTTCTCGAGTCAAAGTCGAAATTAAAGATTTCTATTATGTTGGAAAGGTTGTAACTGCATATTTTTCAAACAAAAGATTCTGTAAGCAAAAATATTATTTTACTATGATAGCAGGAGGTGGTGATGTCAGCCTTAATCTCAGCTACTCAGGGGACTAAGGAAAGGGGATTGCTTGAGCCCAGGAGTTTGCATCCAACCTGGGTGAGAGGGGCAGGACCAAAATGAGAGATCATTCCAAGATGTAAGCAAAAGGAAACCGAGTCCAGGTTCTATGTGGGCAACATGGCCTTTATTCACTCGGGTGCCAGCAAGTTGAGTTCAAAAAGAAGTCAGCATGTGGATTAAGGAGGGGTGGGAATCTAAGGGTTGGGGGTGGTGGGGACTTGTGCACTCATTTCTTCCTGGGTAGGACTTGTGTACTCCTTTCTGTGTCCCTGTGCTCAGTTCTACCTTATTTGGGCAGGTCCCTGCTTTTTACCCTATCCCTGAGCAACACAGTGAGACCCCTATCTCAAAAATCATTGCTCCAGCTCCCACTCAAGGGGGAGAAAATTAAGCACCACCTCTTACAGAACAGAATATCAAAGAATTCACACACATGTTTTAAAATTATCACATCATAGAACAGAAGATTTTGAAGCTTTGCATTTTGAACCAGAAAAAGTTAATATTAATTTTCAATGAAACTCACTTGCCTGTGAGGCCCATGAAGGTGCAGCTAGTTCTTATGACCCTTCTCCATGGAATACTCCAGTGCATTTCAGAATGATTGGTTCTTGGTAGGTACTTCATATTTATTGATTGAATGAATTAATGGATGGATCAATGGATGGATGGATGAATAAAGTGTACTAATCTATGGTTTCTCATACCAAAAAGAGTCATTTGGAGATTTCTCAACTATGCTCATCAACTTTTTTTTCATATTTGCCAAGTCTGGAATCCCTCCCCTACCTACCCTCAGAAAAATCTGATTCATAGTTTAACAGCCTCTGAGATAAACATTTTTTTAAAGAGCACTACTATTTAAATCTAAATATTTGTCATAAAGTTGATAAAAATAAAAGCTGATTGCTTGTCCTTGACCACTTAAAGTAATGCCTACAGCAATATCATTGTTTGTTAATCTTCTTTGGAAGACGTAGCTTCATAGTTCAAATTCATAGACTTCTAATTTGATCTGTCAGATGCACTGAAAGAGATGAGACCTGGAGGTTCTTTTCTGTTTGCATATCAAAGACGGCCCACGGAGTACTGATGATCTGCAGGATAATTAGTCTTTCTGACTTACATCCTCACCCCTCCACTGAAACTGCGCTTGTCAGTCAGTGTACCCTTGACCTTCTCCCTGACAAATTTGTTAGATGTTCTTCCCCCTTCCTTACCTTACTTGATCTTTATTCAACAGTTGATTTTTTTTTTATTTACTCCATTCTTCTTAAAGTCATTTATACCAGTCAGAAAGTATTGAGTCACACTGCAAGAATAAACAACCCCTGAATCTCGGTAGCTTTTACCAGGGTTGTTTATTTCTTACTTACAGAATCTTGGGGGTTCTCTCAACATTCTCACCCTTCAAGCTGCAGGCTAATGGAACAACCCTCTGTGTGTTTTATTTTCAGTCCTTCTGGAAGAGGAAAAAGAGAATTTGGCCCTTAAAGCTACTGCACAGAGGTGACCTATCCCAGTTTGATTTACATTTACTAGTCAGAGCAAATAAGAGAGTCAAGCCTGACTGCCCTGGAGCACGGAACCTGATAGTTCACCTAGGATTCCTCTATCTCTGCCCAAGCTTCCCTGATCCTTCTCTGCTTTCTTCTTCTCTGTCCACCCCTTAAATTTAGTGTATCTCAAGCTTTTACTCTGCATAGAGTTCATTGGCGGCCTTGGTAAAAATGCAGATTTAATTAACTGGTACAGAGTCTATATTCTGTTTATTGTTTTGTGACACTGTAACAAAGATAATTGCCCCAAACAAAATCAGAGGTATCATCCTTCTTGACAATGATACATTAAGGACATGGAAGTAGAAGAATATTCTGGCTCGGCGCCTGTGGCTCAAATGTCTAAGGTGCCAGCCACGTACAACTGAGCTGG
>NW_003852404.1:23666028-23744745 GCF_000181295.1 Otolemur garnettii | reverse complement strand
GTTGCTATGAGCTGTGATGCTACGGCACTCTACCCACAGTGAGAGCTTGAGGCTCTGTCTGAAAAAAAAAAAAAAAAAGAAGAAGAAGAAGAGAATATTCTGAGGGCAGGCACTAAGAGGATACATTGTAAAAAAAATTTAAAATAATAATGAAGCTCATTTAAATTTAATCTATTTTTCTATTTTTATCATATACTTCATTCCTTAAAAATGTCAGGTAATAAAATATTATTCCCTGAATAATTATCCTGTCAAGTTTTACTAAACCTTCATATCAGCATGGACTTATTACTTGCATTTTAGTGAATGTGGAGTATGGGCTGTGAGGGGGCAGGGCCCCCACAGCCTGGGGAGACATTCAAGGACTGACCCCCAACTGCTTCTCCTCCTTGAACAGCAACCTTCTTTTCTCCTCTGCCAGAAGTCATGTCCCCTGTGTGCTTTGATTTCGCTTCTCTGTTACTACCTCCCATATCCAAACAGTGTTAACCTCCTAAATATTTTTCTGTAATTTTCCCAACTTCTCTATCCTTGATATATGGCTGGTGGCACACAACTGTGGGCTTCCATTATTATAATAGGTGGAATTTAAAAGGAAGCAATTGAGGATAGAAAGGATAGAATGGAGTAGAGGCCGGGCACAGGGGCTCATGCCTGTCTGCCTAGCATTCTGGGGAACAGGTGGGTGGATTGCTTGAGCTCAGGAGGTCAAGACCAGCGTGAACAAAACCAAGACCCTGTCTCTACCCAAAGTAGAAAAAACTAGCTGGGTGTGCTGGTGGGTCCAGCTTCTCAGGAGGCTGAGGCAAAGGGATCTCTTGAGTTCAAGAATTTGAGTGGAGTAAAATTCTTAGTGTAAATATATACAACTATTTTGTTCCTATAATAATGAAAAGTAATGATATATAAAATTATAAAAATTTAAAAATCATTTTAAGAAATTTGGAAAATGTTCTAGTACAACATAAATGAAATTTTATTTATCCAAATAATAAAAGTATAATTCTTAAAAATATCATTTTTATCTTATAATTGTCAATTTTATGTTTATACTCCAGACCTGTCCCCAATATAGACCAGTAGTGTATCCCACTGCCTAGTTACCATCTCCATATAGATGTCTGAAGGACTTCTCAAAATTAGATGTCTAGGGGAAAAAAGAAAAAAAACTATGAACTTCTGTTCCTTGATAAACTTGTTCTTTTTGGCCGCGGCTGGGTTTGAACCTGCCATCTCTGGCATATGGGGGCTGCACCTTTCTCCTTTGAGCCACAGGCACTGCCCAATAGATTTGTTCTTTTGATCCTTCTCTATCTCAGTAAAAATTTTAAAAGGAAATGTAGGTGAAGTGTAGGGTTTTTTCATCACGATATGTGTTCTCTTTTGTGAACTGGGGGATGAATAGTTTTGCCTTTTATGCAAGAAATTATATTTAAAATAAAATAAAATCAACATCAATAAAAATGAGGAATAAAATTTTCTGAGAGTTTTAATTTAGAAAATAAATGAATCACGCTATAGTTCAATTCTATATTTAATTATTTCCCTCTAATTTCTCCCAATCTTGCCTAATTGATTTCTCTATTTTGTTCCACTTGTTCCACAAGCTAAGTCACTGCAAAATGAAAACACACCCACATTAATCTAAACAAATCAAAATATTAGTCTTACCATAAGCATTCCTAAAAATAATCCTGCAATACTATTAGTTTTCATTGATAATTGGTTATTATTAATTATAAGACAGATAATTTTTCTCCACAAAGGAAAGAGGAAAAAATAACAGCCATTAGATATCACTAACATTTCTCAGAATAGTGAGTGTGCTGCTGATGGCAAAAGAAAGATCCTTTTGTTGTTAAGTAAATCATGTTAATTGGAGTTAAACACATGCCCCCTACCTTTATTTACTCCACTCTCTTTACGATGTCCTCACTGTGTTTATTTTAAAAGTAATTAAATCTAACAGTCCCATATAGATGATATAAACTCGCATGTTTTAAAAATACTGCTTTAGAATTTGTATTTGTTGAAAATGTGAACTCAGTTAAAATTTAACTTCTAAATAACTTTAAAACAAGTTTTAAGTCATTCTACATTCTGGTATTTTTGCTGTCCCAAGTTATAGTCCAAAGAGGCCATAAGAAAAAAGCAAAGTGACCTTAAGATAGTAGCTTAAACTATACATTGTTTTTGTAAGTAAAATTAATCCTATCCAATTTAGCAAGATGGTGTATATTTATAATGAATAATAATTCTAAGTCAATTTAAAAGTTATTGTGTTATACATGGATCACATAGCAGATATGAATGCCACAGAGTGTTTTCCCATATCAAATTATCACCAGAATTAAGTCTTGCCCCCTGAGAAACAGACCAAATTTACTGTGAAATTGAACACAACAGTCATGAACACTAGGTGGGTTTAGTATTGTGATGCTATTGTTCACCAGGACAGAAGGCGACAGAAAGAACCTTTTTCCTTTCCAAAATTGTTGAACTCCCACCAACAATTGAAGTAAATAAGTTTTAAACATATGTAAATAAGGATGCCCTTGGTACCAGGAAATCACAACAATGTCCACTTAATTAACAAGTCTTTAGAAAGACTCATTTCAACAGTGTATCAGTACTTAATGAACAATTGTCGGTATTGTCTGGGGTGGATTAAAATGAGTTATGTTACTCAAACTCTCTTTATTGCACTTATTTTTTCCAACCCAATGATATTTTTCCTTAAAATTTTCCCTCAATTTGCCTCCTACTTTTTGTTATTAGTCATTTACAATTGGAGAATCACCAGCTTTCTTTAGCATCCGTTTCTACTTGATAATTTCAGAAAGGAAAGAAGAGAGGGGAGGAGAGAGGAGGGAGGGAGGGAGGGAGGAGGGAGGGAGGGAGGGAGGGAGGGAGGGAAGGAAGGAAGAAAGGAAGGCGGGTGGGCATGCTGAAATAAATCTCATCACTTAGAGAGAAAGAATTGGATAAGGTCATTATATTTTCATAATCATCATTAAAGGTTTGGAAACTTGCCTCTATATCATTAAGAAATTTTAACAATTTTGAAATTAGTAGCAAGAAATAATCTAGAAGTCGGTGCTATTCATATTAAATCAATACACTTTAGGTTTATATAAAGACACTGTAATTTCTAAAATGGACATTTATGATTAAAATTGAAGAAAATCCTTTTGCCTTCTTTAACTTGCTATTCGTTTTTCGGTTTTTAAATAAAGAGCTGTGTGTCCGAGTTCTCCTGGAGAGAAATGCCTGGAATTTCCTCTATGCTTTAATGTGCATCAACTCTCCTGTTTCTCAAAATAATGAACTACACTTTTCAAGAAAATTTAATGCACAGTCATTAAATGTGATTATTTCACAATTCCTAACAATGTCCCTGGCAACTGCAGAAATTATAAAGTTACACATCGAAAGGTTCAATAATTTTAGGGAGTTATTCAGCACATTCTTTTCAAAATTCTTGCAAACCTATAGGAAATATGTTAGAACACCAGTTCCCAAAACGTTCCTTCCTATAAACGGTACGGGGTAAAAAGACCTCATGGAGTCCGTTTAACGTTCATTGTGACAAAACATTGTTAATTGTTGCCTACGGAAAGAATTCATTCTTAAATATGTTTTGATATATATGCCTAGAAAAGTAAAAGACTGCTTCTTCCCATGTATATTAAAACATATGTTAGTAAGGAAGAGGTGGAAGTCTGATGCTACAGAAATGAGGTTTCCTTGTTCTGTTTTCCTCTAGCATGCAGGAAGCTGTCGCTGCATTTCCTAGTGATCACCCTCTAGTGGCAACCCTGCAGTAAAAATTTGTCAAGCTCTTTGTGGGAGAACTGCTTAATATATTTCTTGTACTGTAGTAGAAATGCAAAATTTATACTCTAGTAATAAATCAGATGGCTAGTGTTAATAAAATGGTACATTCTTTTATATTCAAAATTCAAATGTTTAAAAAATTTTAATGACAGGTGCTCCTAAATATTTAATTTAATATGCTTTTATTTTTCTACATAATTCATAAGAAAACTACTAAGATTGTTAAAACTCTAAAGATAGCTATGAGTAAATCCCTATTTGACAGGTCAACTTTAACACATTGAAGTTCTATCCATTATGTTGGTTGAATCAACCATCATAGTCATTATTCTGTTTTTTAATTTGATGTGTTTTTTTTTTATCAATCTGTGTTCTTGCCTTTCATCTAAAAACGGGTTTAATATTTAGTCTTTGACTCAATATATGAAGTGTTTTGAAAAGTACTTAAATCTTACAAACTCCTGTTATAGTGAGAAGAGACAGCCATAGCTCTACTATAGGAATCTGAAAAGTCACATGGTCCTTTCACAGAGCATTTGAAACACTCAGCAAATAGTGCCACAAAATTTCACTACTTATTAGGATCCAGAGGACGAATGAACTTTCTTTTAGGTATTTTGGCGCATGTAAGGGGGAAAGTTATGAGGAGTTTAATTTGCACCATGGCATGTACTCAAGAAAATGGCAAGAGGACTCTGAATTGAATCAAATTTTTATCTTGCAGAACTGCAGCATGGTCATGGTTGCCCACATTAGCAGTACGACCTTTAATTCTCAGCAGCTTTGTAGGATAACTTTGCCTGTAAAACTTGTTTTTTGTACCTAGATGAAATTCCAAATAGCGGTTTATGCAGGAGAAAACTCCATTTGCTAACTTGCTAATTTTAAACCTGTAAAGGGCTACAAAAATATTCTGTGGTCCTTGTATTCTCGCTGTCTACCTATCAGCCTACCTGATAATGGGCACTCAATGGCTATTTGTGTAATGATTACATCAATAAATATATTAGTTAGAAAGTTTTCTTCTTCACTTAATAATTAACATTATTAATTGGCTTTAGTTATAGAGAAGATTCATTCACTCCACTCATTTGCCGTTATGGCTTTAGTTATGGCTTTAGATATGGCTTTAGTTATAGAGAAGATTCATTCACTCCACTCATTTGCCGTTAACTAATCAATTTGCTGAAACTTATAGTGAGAAGTTATTTCCACAGGCTGTATATTGCATTTCGCTACTTTCTAGCCACAAAAAACACAATTGCCATCATCCTCTGAATCAAGAAAAAGGTGCTGTCCACCGTTTTAGTGCTGTTGATAAAAACAACGTGGCAGTGATAGGCCCGCAAGAGTTCATCCCTCCCTTAAGTATTCCATCTCAAATCAGGGAGAATTTCTCCTCGTTCTCTCCTTTTAATTCTACTTGTTTGAAAAAAAAAAAAAATTGTTTCCACACTGCAAAACCTTGCCTATCAGCCTTTTCAGCTGACTCTCAGTTCATGAAGTCAGGGGAAGCTAAAATGTACCTATGCCCTAACAACATACATTAAATCAACACGACTCATCACGTTCCAGTCATGCAGATCAGTGTTTCTAAATTTTTGTGGATTGAGATACCTGGTAATGATCCTATCAGGGTAAATGCTTCAAATAGAAATGTTCAGAAGCGTTAAAATTAAATAAATGAGACATTGTTTCATTCTAAGCTCTCAAATTATATCAGTGAGTTAAGTGCTCATTTTGTTCAAATATACGGCTAATAGGATATCGAATCTGAAAAGTTTTATTGAATTACTAGTGTTTATGCTTTTGTTAATGCTGTATTATTCAATAACGCGCAATTGGTACATTTCCAACAGTGCTTCCTAGTTTCATGGAAAAATATATCTCAATCTGATATTTCTAAGTAAAGTATAAAAATATTGGTAAATGATATTTTTGCTATAAATAAATATCTTCATATTGAGGATATTTAATATTAGATGTAAATTAATTTACCATTTTTACGATGTTTGATATTGACTTTTTCTTTTACTAGAAGATAAATTAATAAACACGTCCCTCTCCTATCTCATTTCAGCAGGATTGCAGGTTTTTCGTATTTTTCTAATCAGAATCTTGATAGGTGACTTCTACTGAACCCTGTTATTTGCCAGACACTGTCTTGGAAATTTATACTTGTTTTCTTATGCAAACAGTCCAAGGTGGTACATAAAAATATGGATTCTGGAATCTCAATTCTTGGGCTCAAAACCCAGATCTACAAGTACATAATCATGTAACCTTGGGCCAATTATTTAAAACATCTAAACTATAAGAATAGTACCTAACAGCATAAATTTGTTCCAAAAATGTATAAATAGCATTTCAAAAAATTCCTGGCATGTAGAACGCACTCACAAAATTTTAGGTAGCGTTAACCTTCACAAAAATTTGGTAAATTTTATTATCCTCATTTTACAAATAAGATAACTTAAAGACAGATTAAATGACTCACCCATTGTCACACAATGAATACATGGGAAAGAATTTAATCCAGCAACTGTCTGTGCTTTCAGACAATAGACTACCTCATAATAATCTAGACATGTTAAAGATATTAGACTTTGCTTCTAGTCAGCCAGGGCAATCAAATTAATAATAGTTTAAAGCTCAAGCTTTCAAGGTAAAAAATGCTGAAATTCTCCAGCCTTGTGTTGGCATTAGAGTAAGCTGAGGAAAGATTCATGGCAGCAAAATATTCCTCTGTAAAAGTCAAATAAATTCCCAGAGTTTGGTTCAAACCCATCATTGAAATTCCCTTCAAGAATAATTTTTGTTTAGTTAGTTCCCTTTAAAGATATCTGTCACTCTAGATAAGAACCCTGAGAGAATTTTTCTTTATTATCGAACTGGGCAATACTTGTGAATTAGAGTCTTTCAGTTGCACAGTTGAATTCTCTTACTGTCTTTTAAAGTAGCTTACTTTGCTGCTAATGGGCCCATGTAGAATACATTTGAGCATTGAAGTTAACGTGGATTGGGCTACAGTTCCTACCATTCCCCAGTGAGAAATTTTCAGTTAAGAATGAAATCAACTTGTTTGAGCATAGTGCTAAAAAGATTATGGTTGATGGTTTATTTTTGTTTGGCCCTGAGTTGTTATCCTTTCAGGCATAAACTGGTCTCTGGACCATTTTACTTGCAATTCCCAAGTAGGAAAATGTGGTGGTTAGAGATAGATCAATGTAGAATCTACCATCAGAGGGAGAGAGAGCACAACAAATCATTTCCCAAAAAAAGACTTCATTAACCACCTCATTTGAAAATAACATTGAAATGTTATTTCCTTTATGACATTTCTATGTCCTGCCTAAGAATCAACTATCTTAAACTCTTCCATTTCTTTCCCCCCTTCACATCCATTACCAACTCTTTCCTGGTCAAGACTCATGAACGATCATTTTTTAATCACTCAAAGTAAGTTAGGGGTATTTCTCCAATTTGTATATGAGGCATTCCTAAAAGCCTCATTAGCAGTCAGCTGTGTGGCGGTGAAATGATACACTACTCGGGAGTAGGGAAGTATCTTTCCCAGGGAATTTAAAAACAAGTTCAATCTACCTCTCACCAGACCATACAAGTCAGTATGCAATGAACCAAGATGTATGGAAGTAGGAAGCTGGTGAAGGGAAGTCTGAGGGTGGGCCAAGCAAAACCACAACTAACGGGATTTCTGTCCATATGAACTGGGATTGGGGATTTAGATTCACACTATGAGGCTCAAGACTCTTTTCCTTTATCCATTAGGAAAATTACTACATTATATTTCTTCTATTTCACTCCATTAATCTAAAACTCTTACAGAGAACTTTTTTTTTTCATTTTAAGAAAATTCATCTTGGTCAGTTGTGGTAGTTCACACCAGTAATCCCAGCACTTTGGGTGGCCAAGGTGGGAGGATTGCTTGAGTTCAGGGATTTGAAACCAACATGAGGAACACAGTGAGACTCTATCTCAACAAAAAATATTACAATGTAGCTGGGTATGATGGCACACACCTGTTGTCCTACCTGCTCAGGAGGCTGAGGCAGCAGGATCATTTGAGACTACCCTGAGCTATGATTCCTATTACAGTACACCAACCTGGGTGACAGAGCAAGACCCTGTCTCAAAAAAGAAAAAAAAAATTCATCTTTCGGTGATTATTTTATTCTGAATTTATAATGCATCTAATATTATGAAACTTATTAGGTGTTATCCTTGTAAAAATGCTTCTTTATGTCTTTACTCTTAAGGTTTCTATTTTGGACTCACACATATGAATGACTCATATAACTTTTAATAACTGTCATAAATACATAAGCATAGGCAATATGTGACTTTTCCAGATGGCAAAATTCTAGTATATTGATGGATTGATTCATGTAAATTCATTTAAGCAGGGGGTAGGAAGGTTGCTTAAATGGGTAGAAGAATTAGATCTCCTCGCTATGAAATTCCTTTTTAGCATCTTAGGTATAGTCACTTGAATGAGATAAATAATTTTCCAAAAGGTTGAATAATATTTTCACTACAATTGCTTAGAGACCTTCAAATTTTCAAAGACACATTGAAGTGGGTGGGGGAAAGGAAGAGTAGAGAGACGGAGAGAGAGGGGTTGGGGTCTCAGTGTGTGACACATCTTGTGTCCTCAATGAATCCCCAACAATAAAAATACTCTCTATGCAGTATATCCTTTTGTATATTCATAATAATGAATCATAGCGGATAAATAATACTGTCATTTTACTAAAACATCCAATTTAAGAAAATAATACAAAAGGACCCTAAGATAGATTATCAACATAGGCGGCTGGTAATGTGGTATTAAGTGTCATTCAGTTAATAATCTTACATTACTGAATCCTTTAAGTATCACGAAACTTTTTGATGTTACATCAAATTTTCCCATTCTTTTCCGACTTGATGAAGAAGCTCTCGTTTCTACACTGTCACACAAGCTAGATTCCTATGAAATGAGCCAAAGAATTAGATCCTTCATCAAGGCATGACATGCAACTTGAGCCAGGCAGTTTGCAAAAACAGCTAAAGGTCCCCTTTGTGTTTGTTAGCCCCACTGTGTCAGCTTTCTTGTGTTGGCAGCTCGGGCTTTTCCAAGGAAAGCCCCAAAGAAAGTTGTTACCAGCCTATATTCTACAGTTCACAGACTCTCAAAAAGGACACATTAAAACAGTTGGAATCCCCAGGGCAAACGGGGAGATTAAGTAGCCTTCCCCCTCAACAGAAGCCCCAAACGGACAAAGCTGAGCATTGTGTATTCAGTACACTATCTTTTTCCAGAACTGAACTTTACTATTGTGCTCAAAGATTCGAGTTTACAAAGTGTTTGGGGGGCTTTGCATAACGGTTCACTGGCACTACCATTGACAGCCGTCTGAGTGTGGGAATTTTCTTAAAAGACATGATGCCCACCAAATGATTGACCTTTTATATTAATGCAATAGGAGCATCTTAGCACAGAGGCAGAGGGTGGGAGAAGTTTGTACCAATACCTATAGTAGTCTCCTTTTCACAAGAATATAAATTAAGGAGAACAAAAAATAAAAAAAAATTAAAAATACATACTTTAAAAGCCATAATACTGAGTGGTATATGAACATTTAATCATAAAGAACGCATGGGTTTTCGGTCAAAGATTTCTGGGAATCGCTAAGTTGATTTTCTTTTACAAAAAACTTCAGTTGTCCTGATTTTAAAATATTTATACGTAAAATGAAGTGTCTCTTCTACTGTTGTATTTACATACATGCACTCACTGTAGCCCCTGATTTAATTGGCTGTATCAGAAAGGCTTTTTCCTTGCAGTCAGTATACAAAAAGGCATCCCAAGATAAACTGCCAGTTTATGGTCAGCACTCTAGAAAAGGTTAAGGAAAAGTTGAATACTTATATAAACATTGATTCTTAATTGCTCTAGCCAGCTGGGAAGACAGTGCACTTATTTTGGTCAGAGAATGTTTCATCTAAAGCTTTCTAATACACGGCCTTGAAATCATGGAAGGCTGCATAAATTAACATAGCCTTGACCTTTCCTAAAATTTACATATTACTTACTCATTTCATTGAAGGATCAAACATGTTTTCCTAGGCATTAATGGTAATAATGCTTTATGCAAGTTTTGTTTTTAATACATCTTATCCACTTTTGTACAATTTTATGTTTAAACTTCAGTTTAAACTCATATAAATCAAGAGCAGGGTTTTAAATGTTAAGAAATTATATTAGAAACTGGACAATATTTCTTTTTAATGGAAAGAATTAAAGTAATTCTACTTTTGGGGATTTTATGGAGTGTTTGTTAATGTATTTAAACTTCATACAAATCATAAACACGCAGCAAAATATTTGATCATAGGAATGGCCAGAAACACATACTTTCATGGAAAAATTGAGGAAATCGCTCTTATTTTCTCACCACTATGAGCCGTGAATTACAAAACTACTAAAAAACTAGCAGTACTAAAGTTACTTGTTTGAGGGTTAATATTAAGAAATAACAAACTGTTCTGAAAATAAGTTTCCATAAAGGATAATAATTAGCATGGTGATTTTAATAATACATATGATGTGTCAATAATTTGTAATTAATTTTACATTTCTAAACATGCACATTTGTCAATCGTGTGACACTTTTATGAGGACATCACGGATATTACATCTTGCTTATATTCTTGTTCTAATTTTTCTATAACATATAGACTTTTGAAATGGAAGAATACGACAATAAAAATCATCTAAATCTGAATCCTTGATTCTGAATAGTTTTCCATTAAAAAATTGACTGTGAAAGTATGTAGCCATTTTTTATTAAAAAGATTGACATACAATTTTTGTCATCTTTTAAACAAAATAAATACTTCGGTACGTTTACATCTTTATTGATATAAATTTCTATGCAAAATTACATTGAGATTGTTAGGCATGATAAATTTTCCATCACTGATCACCTGTTCTAAATTTAAGTACATTTCTATTGATGATGTTTAATTTTATATCAGATTGTGAAACAAGTGGATATTTCATATGTTTTATGAAAAATGTTCAACTCCTACAGGGAATTATACGTGAAAATTGTTCTTCAACTTGTGCTATTATACACACAGCACAAACAATGTATGTTCAGTTTTGACATTAGTCTTTCGATCTGCTTCTTTTGATACTAATATTAAATGTATTCATTAAAATTTTTGGAACAGCCTTATGAGATAGTTTAGAATTTATTTTAGAAAGTATTTTTGCTGAGTTAGATGATTCATTTTTAAAATGCAATAATTGTATCTACATCATCTACTCATGTAACTATTTTTATTTTCAAAACTTTAAATTCTAGAATTTAAATTTGAGGACTACCATGAGTATATATAAGTGTGCATATATATGTATATACATTAAAAGGAGAGTATAAATAGACATATATTATATGTACAAATATGCCTTTTAAAGAAAATGTGATTTTTTAAAAAAAGTAGATACTTCAATATTGTCGTGTTGAAAGGAAATTATCAACTGATCAAATGTTATTTTCCCATTTTCTATACTAAATATTAGTTTGATGTATACGTGGTCTCCAGTTTGTATAATGATGTGAGTACACAATTATATTCGAGGTGCACGCATATGTTTATACCTATGATTTCTAAGATGATTTCCTACCCAGAGAGTGTGCAACTTGGTGGCTCTGTAACCTTAATACTACAATAGAGTCACAAAGAGGAAAGACAAGGTGGCAGAGGGGTGATACTTGAACTAGGGCCCAAAACACCTAGATTGTAGGTCTGGTCATATTACGTTATATATTAGATGATTAATCCTGAGTCTAACTTCATTGATTCTTCGTTCCCTCCTGTGAGATAATGGCTTCAGATCTGTCTACTGTCTCAGGGTTGCTGTTAGGATCAAATGAGAAACGCTTTGTACCCTATTGAATACGAGTTTTACAAGTGTGCACTCTTATTTTTTTGAGATGGTAATTTACCATGGGGTTTCTACTTGTACTTTTGCATGCCCAGGTTTCTTAATGGATCACTGTATCACTTACTTGTTGACTACAAGAACTATCATGCCTTGAACTCCAGCAGCCTAGGTACACACTGAGATGTCCCACCTTTCTGTGTTAATTGGAGGGTGGAAAAGTTGTATGCCATAATGGGGCTTTTCTTTTTAATCATCTAAAATAAGGATGTTTTGAAACTCAACCACTGAAGTCCCCTGAAAGTGCAGTGAAAAAAAAAAGTGCCCATTGCATATTTTAACTCTATTACCAGGACAGTGTATGTTGTAGCCACTAGAGGGTACCACCTACATGTGTTGAACGATCCTATCTTAAACCCAAGAATAGGTCTTTTAACAAACAGTTCAGTAATCTCTCAGTTCTTTAATCACATTCACATGCACCCAGAATTAACACTTTAAATTGAGAAATTAACATTCATATTAGGTATATTTAGGTAAAATATGCTGCTCTATCAAAAGCTGATAAAGACAGAAAATTAGAAAATTCACTTTTCCTTCATTTTAGTCCCTTCCTTGTGATTCCATAAAGCAGCAGTATGTACATTAGAATCACAGAGGCAAGGAGTCTGTCTTCTTTGAGTCCTAACATTAATCACAGAAATTAAAGACTAAACTATATGTCAAGACCCAGTATTTACCATGTAAGTTCATTACTAATAATAACTAATGTCGAACACTAAACTATAAGCATTCAGCTCTTGTCTACTTCTTGGAGCAATCTTATGAGGTCAGCACTTAGTCACACAAAGTCACACTGATTTTAGAACTGTGCAGAAGGATTTCGTTTTCATCATTTTCAACTTCTCCTTTTATGACACTGGAGGCCATCTAAATTCTGCCTCTCAGTTGCAAACCTAATAGAAACAACCCAAATAAAACATGCTCTATTACATTTTCTTTCTGAAATTTAAGAGGAACTTTGCATGTAAGGTGGTTGCTCCATTAAAGTAATTGAATTACTCCTTGCCTGGAAATGTAATATTGCCTGTAAGAATTCTGAATTTTCTTTACAAAATGGGAGCATTACAAAATGCTTATATTTCAATTACTAAAATTATTTTTTCTGACATATAACACTGTATTAATAATATAATAACTGTATACATATAGCATTCTGTTTATCCATATATACATACATGTATAGACATGTACACACATGTAAGATTGTTTTTCCTGTATTACCACATGATAATCCTCTATCTTTTACATTTTATTTTGATCATTCTTTCTTCCTCCTAATATAATTCCTGGAGTCCTGATTTAAAGATAATAATAAAAATCAGGTATTGATAGAAGTAAGCAGTATAACTGCTTGCCTGGGGCAAGAGGATGGTGGGGTAAAGGGAGAGATGCTGCTGAAAGCATGCAAGCTTTCTGTTGTAAGATGAACAAGTTCCAGGGATCCAATGTACAGTGCGGATGGGGATAGATTGTGTTAATTTGAATGTGGGAATCGTCACACAATGTATATATGTATCAAATCATTAGGTTGTACAGGGGGAACATATTCAATGTTTATTTGTCAATTAAATACTTTTTAAAGCTTCACTACTTGCATTACAGGGTGGCCACTATATCCATTCATGAAATAATGAATCATTTTAAAATATACTTTTAAATTACCTGTATCAGCACTCTATATAAAAGTTGAATTTCCCTTCACAATATTATCTCATAACAGTCCTCCAGCCTTCCTGGTGTGTCTCCTGGGAGAAAGGAATCACTGTCTCTTAATTGCAGCCTGTTCTAGTTCAAACACTCCTAATTGTATAAATGTCTTTTAGCATTTGACAAACTCTTCCTCTCTAGAAATTCTTCCGTTTGGCCTTCATTTCTCCATCTAGTCCCAGTGCAACATACACAACTGCAAATCACTCTACAAGGTATTAATGACACATATATAGTTCTTGTCTTTCTCAATAAATCCTGTGACAAATTCTGGAAAGATAAGGATCAAAGTACCCTACTATATTCCACTTGTTCTTCAAATGCACTCTTTTATAACTGCAATTTACTAAATTATACTATTTTCATTTTAAATTTTACTTTCACCATTCTGATGTAATTGATGAAGACAACTAATGCACGACTGAGCCTGAGTTTATTAACTCAAAATTTCATTATTTCCTGACATTAGAAGAATAGTTTGCATTTAATGGTAGTTTCTCAAATTACATATAATATGGTAGAACTAAATAATAAAATAATAAATGTAAACTTTATGCTTATATATAAGTAATAATATGTGCTTACTTATGGTGGTGCCTTTATATAATCCATGCACGATTCTAAATACCGTGCAAATATAAAATCATTAATTCTCTTGACAGCTCTATGAGATAGGTGTTGTTATAATCCAATGTATACAGGAAAGAAAAATCCTAGGGCAAGAAAAACTTCTATTATTTGCCCAAGTTCACGTAGGTAGTTAAGTGGCAGCCGCAGCCACAGGCCATCTATTCTAAAGTCTGAGTTCTTAACATTGACGCCATGCTACCTCTCGTTAGATGTAAATCACACTATGTTTCCAATACCATAAATTGTCCAAATCCCACCTTTCCATTCCTATTATTGTGAATTTATGTGATCATGCTATAAGATAATCCAGGACCCATTATGGCTATTGCCTTGTTTCACTTCTGTAGTGCCTAATGAAACACGATGGGGGTTCAGCTACTAATTCCTTTACTATATTTTTAAATACCTTCAGAATTCCTTTAACACGTGTTTTAGATGCTGAAATCGTTGATCAGGTAGATCTGAAATATCTTTTAGACACAGAGCCCATTTTTCTTAGTACACCCATTCCTGTCCTCCTCAGTGCAAACCTCATTTCTGTTTCTTGGTGCCACTACAAAACCCACGTCAATTCTGCCATGTTTATCAACCTACTCTAAACACCAGGAAACTGTCTACACCCTTCTCGTCTGAGTGTGTACAGTAAGTAGGACATACAGATTTTATTACTATTTTACACGTGATCATTTTGCTCTGACCCCTACTACAATATAGTGAGACCAATTTTAAAAATGATTAAAGATGAATATTTATAGAATTCATACCTTCACATTAAAGTATATGTGGACGTAATTGCTCTAAAGAAGTATTTGGCAGGGCAGTATGTTGATACTGAGTATGGAAATGTTATCAAGCGTAAAACTGACAAGACATCTTATTCAAATTTGTTTAAAAAATTAATGAGGAATTGGGTGGTGCCTGTGGCTCAAAGGAGTAGGGCGCCTGCTCATATGCTGGAGGTGGCAGGTTCAAACCCAGCCCTGGCCAAAAACTGCAAAAAAAAAAAAAAAAAAAAAAAAAGAGAGAGAGAGAAAATGATGGGGGAATCATGTCAATCCAGATTAACTTCTTCCTTGGTTACCAGCAAACATAAATGTTTTGAAAATTGCTCTGAAGAGTTTTTCTGTGTTAACATCCTCTGCCTTGTATTTGCAGTAGAAAAAATTCACATCAAAATTTGTCCTATTTTATCATATACATCTTTCCTTCAAACACAATTTACTATAAAACAGAAAATGAAATGCTTTAAGCTATTGATTTTTTATGTTCTTATATTAGAAACAATCTTTACTTTTTTTGACAATTAGTCTCTTGCTGTATTTAGTAGGTTATTAGCAAACAGCAGAAACACCCATTTTTGTCATTGTTAGCTTTAAATAAAACAGCAGATGTTTGAACTTGTTAAACTCTCTTCACTCAAAAAAAAAAAAAAAGACTCGTGTATGTATAAAATCACCTTCTCTAATTACATATAATTGTACTTTACCAGCACTAAGAACCAGGGTACGTGGCAACAAGGAAACCTGGGTAGATCAGTGAAGCAATGGACAGCTTCTTTAACTACAAGGTGATGATTTGGAAATTATTAAAAGCTCGAGGAAAAGAAAAAGAGTAGGACTCTCTTGTTTCCAAATCCTACAAGAATCTCAAGAAATATAATTCTGTGGAATTTTTGTCCTGTTCTAAAAGATGAAAATATGCAATCAATTAAAGAGAATGAGACTATCTTTGGAGAGAAAATGTTAAATAACGGTATGTATGAATTAGGATATGGAAGAATTTTCACAGAGCCTTTTTGCATCTATTTCAGGGGAGAGAAATATTAGCATTATCTTTATGTTTATTGCTCCCACATATCTGGTATCCTGCTGTCAAAAAGAAAAAGCTGGATGGCAGGATAGCACTTGCAGCAGACCCTCGTTGCGTATAATCAAGGCTCCAACCAGGGAGCAAACATATTGTCACATTCAGTGTCTTTGTGCTATTTTTTGATGAGCTACCTTTGCAAAGCATTAAAAGCACAAATGTGTTCAGACAGGGTTATACTACATAAAGCGAACTATGTTTTTGAATGCTAAGAACTATATTCTTTGTTCTCTCTTTTACAGAGCTCTCCACAGAGTGGTAGCATGAACTGAGATCATATATTTTTTTTAAATCTATGGTTGGCCTGCATATTGATTATGTTCTTTCAGTACTGTCCATAATCTCATCCTGTATCAAAGATGGCATGGCAGATGAAAGGCTCCCTGTGGCACTCTCCGAAGAAATAGGCACTGTCTTCAGATAATTGGGAAATCGAACTATAGAGGTCCTGAGACTGGAGTTTTAAGATTTCCTTTATTATTCTTCTTGATGGCTCCCATATTCATTTGGAGCTCTCCCACAGTTTTGAGTCTTAGCGAAACTTCTATCCCTCAACCTCTTATAAACACCATGGCCTCGTAGTGTTTAACTAAGAAATTAAATACTTACTAAGAAATAAAGCTATAAAATAATGTACATCTTTACCGATATATTTATGTTTGATGACTTTGCTTTTAATCAAATAGCAGACAGTAAGAATGTAAATCCTAATAAGTTTAAATTTACTTTAAAACAAACTGGCCTCTTTTCTCTTAAAACAAGCAACTCTCCTAAACAGACTACTCGTTTAAAATCTAAATGGTATCTCCCTGCCCAGTTGGACTGGCATCATTATTTAGATGACTACTATAGCAACATTTCCAGATTCACTCTTTTGTCAGTTTTTAATAGGCTACAAAATAATCGGATTAGTTGGTAAACATTCAGTTTTCAATACAACTCTCATCTCTCCATAGGATTTCATCATATTTGGTTGTGGTACATCAATATTGAGTTGCCAAATACATCTAGTACATCTGAGCTACCACATACATCTAGTAATACTCAAGGTAGCTTAGGCAAGTTTTGCATTATAGTAAACTTGAATATACTGTGAAATCCTGTGTTTCTATTATAACTCCATGTTTCACAAGAGAGAAAAATTGAAACACGCAATATAATTTAGTTAAAATATAGATGGCGATATTTGTAACTCATTGTGTATTAATTTTCACACCTGTAATGAACAGATTACAAATGGATAGTGGTACATAAAAATTGTATCTATGCCCTAAGCCAATAATAATTGGCAACCTTAAGCTATGAAGAATGTTTTGCATCCATATTCCCCAAACTTTAAATATTTACAGGAGCTAGGCAGGACTATAGTTGAGTGAAACTAATAAAATCTAAAACAGAAAGAAGTGCGGAACACTGTGGCTAACTCGGTAGAACACAAACTATCCACAAGGAACAGCTGCAACTCAGCTTTAAGCAATAATCACAAAGAGGAAATACAGGCCTATCACTCTCATATTATCTGCTTTTTTCACTTGTACTTATTAATAATTAATATGTAATATTAATAATAATTAATAAGTAATATTTATTAATATTTCTGATGTATGGATTTTCAAATGTTAATTTAAAAACCATAAGTGCCAAACTAACACAGGTCCCCATGTCTTTTCTCTAAAACAAGCATGTCATGGAGTCAGATGAGGAATTTTGGACTAAATATATTCCCAAAGTTCTTGCAGAATGCAGAGAGCAGGAACAATTAAAATCTGAGTATGTCATAAGGAAGAATAAATACATCTCTGAAGGAAATTTATGTTCATAAGAATATTTAATTTATTTCTAAGGCATACATATTTAAATGTAGTAAAACCTTCTTGAAAAAGACATCTTTGGAGAGAACCCTTACGAAATTTTAGACTGCTGAGATTGACAGAGTGAACGCTTTCAGTAGAATGTGAAGAGTGCAGAGCATGGAATATTGTTTGGAATAGAAGGTAACTCTGAATTTACTACATCAGATTTATTTATTTTTACAAAGAATACATGGAATAAACATGCATCCTTTCATCGAATAAAATTTACCCAAAAAAGGGCCAGAGCAATGGCCTACGCCTATAATCCTAGCATTGTGGAAGGCTGAGAAAGATGGATTGCTTGAGCTCAGTAGTTCAAGACCAGCCTGAGCAAGAGCGAGAACCTGTCTTTACTAAAAATAGAAAAATTAGCTGGGCATTGTCATACACAACTGTAGTCCCAGCTACTCTGGAGGCTGAGATATGAGGATTACTCAAGGCCCAAGAGTCTGAGGTTGCTGTGAACTAAGATGATGCCACAGCACTCTACCCAGTGTGACAGAGTGACACTCTATCTCAAAAAACAAATAAACAAACACATAAAAAAATTATCAAAAAATGTACTAAGCACTAGATTTCTGCTATTGAGAATACATGGTGAAGTAAATAATCATGAAGCATGCACACATATCTATATGTGTATTACAAGGATTATAAATTTCTTTTACGTTGGGTAGAAATAGCAAGTTGAGAAAGTATCATAAAATCATTACAAAATAATTAACATAATAGAGGCACTCCCATAAGTGAAGGCATGCAGGCATCCACTGAAATGAATTTTCCATTAAAATAGTACAAGTAACATAATCAAATGAAACATTTTGAACATGTGTGAAATCATAAAATGCCATAGCTCCTCTAGCTCTGGAGTTCTTGAAAGATTCTGGGATTGACTATAATTTTATATCAGATATAAAGAGATAGAGATTAAAGGGAAAAAATTACCAGAGAGATTTATGAACCTATGTAGAATTATAAAAATTAAAAAATAATAAAAACAAAATGATACATAAATAAGAATGAAATATGAATAAGGATATTAAAAAACAACTAAATAACTAAATCAAACTCTTAGACATGAAAAATATAGTAATTAAAATTAAAACTTTATGAATAGTGAACAGATTAGAAATAATTGTAATGGTAAATTGAAATTTAAACATTCAGGAGATCTACACAGAATGATAACTACAGTTAGTAATCATAGACTGTACACTTGAAAATTGCTAAGAGTGTCAATTTAAAATATTCTCACAATAAAAGAAAGTAAGTCTATAAAGTAATGGTATGGTAATTAGCTTGGGAAAAATGTGCAGATCATTCCTAATAAAAGTTTATCAAGAATGAATGAATTGGACCTGAAGGTAGACAGAAAGTCCTAGAAATAACTTAAACTGAAAGAAGAGAGTCTATGGAGAGTGAATGAGAAAAACAAATGTTATATGAAGGGGTACAATCATGGTGGAGGGAACAGATTTAAGAGCACTGTTTTCAGGGAATTCTGTAAAGAAAAAGATGGTGTATTGAAATAACAAAGTATAGTAAGAGAGAAATCAAAAACACTCACATTGGATAAACACATTTCAGAAAACTAAAGGTGTTTGCTGAAAAGGAAGACAATTACCTTGAAAAATAAAGATGTTTCCTCTGTTCACGATTAGGAATATGCATAAGTCCCCCATGTTTCTGTGACATCCATAGCAGTATCCATGTCACTCAATGCCTGCGATGTTTGTGTAACTGGGCAGATGGAGGATTGAGGAAGAGAAATGTTGGCTTTAATCTAGATTATATTCAGTGTAGGCACTTTTGGATCTCCAGTCTCCAAGGTTAACTCCTGGAATTCTCATACTGTGCTGCTCATACCCTTGTACGGTCCTCGTCTATTGTACCAGGGATTGTCCGTGTGGCCAATAACATGGGGCTGAAGTAGCATTAAGTCACTTCACACATCACTTCATAAAGACTGTGCCCGTGGTCCAGGAGCCTTTCTCACTACCCCACACTCTTTCCTTCTCTTGGATTTCTCAGTCTGGGGGAAGCTGGTTGCCATGCCATGAGCAACCTTAGAGAGAGGATTACAAGGCAAAACTCCAAAGCCTGAGGCCAAGAGCCAGTGAGGGTTGAGGTCTGTCAGCCGTCATATACATGAACTTAGATGGGGATTGTCAAGCAGCCGTCAGCTTTCAGGTGACTGCAAGATTAGCCAAGTTTGTGAGAGACCCTAGTCAGAGCAAGGCAGTTAAACCACTTCCAGATTCCTGACCCTCAGAAACCATGGAGAGAAATGCTTGTTGCATTAATTTACCTGCTAAGTTTTCGGTTAATTTGTTACACAGTAAAAAAAACAACTAGTACAGGTACTATATACGTCTTTCTCATACAGTCTTTACAGAATGTATTTGGCCCAAAAACCAAACTGAAATACATCATTGCTGATTAACTTGAGAACACTAAACCTTAGGGACCAGACGGTTCGATCCTCTCATTTTGTAGAAAGTGATCTAAGATTCAGACAAGTTAAATAAGTCCCCCAAAGCCACATGGTCGGTAATTGGCAGAATCAGAATTGTACTTCTATCTTCAAATTCATTATAATTTCACTATTCCATGAAACGATTATGAAACTAACTTCATAAATAAATGTCCCTGTGAGAAATTTATCACATAGAAAAGTACCCTATGTTATATAACTGATTAGGTTTTATTTGTCTTAAGACAGCTTCTATAGCATTTAACCCTTATTAAGGGACATATTTGTAATAGAATATCAACATTTTCTTATACAAGTATTATATGCTCTTTAAAATCAAGAGACATATCTTTGTAATTGGAAAAACTGCATAGTGTCACATAGCACCTGAAATTAAAAATAATTTTATTTCCTTGCTTTGTGTGTCCACTAATTTTTTTTCCATGTACAATAGGCTTATAATTCACAGCAAGGAGAATACAATTATGTTTTAATAGCATCCAGTCAGCTCTAGAAGGCTTTTATGTGCTTCCTGGCAATATTAAAGAAATCATAAAGGCTTTATGGTTGTTACTGTTCTTGTACCGCTCACTGTTCTTTATCATGCTTGAATCCCACCTGCATTTATCCAACTTTGGAGTAAAGCTTCTCCTTTAAGCATGTTCCGGCCAAATAATCAGTTATCTGCAGAGAATGATTCCACGTTTCCTGGGCATGCTAGCGCTTCCTCTACAATATTATTTCTGCTTTATAACTTTCTTTTTTTCTGAGCCTCAGTTTTCTTTTTAAATTTAATTTTCATAAATCCTAACTGTATACATTTATGGGGTAGCATGTGATGATTTGACATACAATGTGGAATGCTTAAATCAAACCGATTAACATTGCCATCAATTCCCTTATTTTTTGTGGTAAGACATTTACAATACACTCTTAGATGTTTTGAAATGCACCCTTGCATTGTGGACATTAGGTGAGATCCCACCAAATATCCGTTCTTGAGTCATATTCCTTCAAATGTGATCTGCTGAAAGTTTCAAGGGTCTTCCAAGTGCTTATTATTACAGTAAAAAGAAGAACAAAGAGAGAAAGGACAGTGAGTGGGAACCTCCTGCTTGCATTTTTCACTGATGAAACCAGAATCCATTTAACAGTTTACTTGGAGAAACATTATTTTATGTCAAAAAGGAATATTTTGAAGTTTCGTTACTAGTCGTGATCATATCTTTAATACGGCAATGACAGCTCTCAATCTGAAGTGATTCTTTACTAGTTTTTTGGTAATTTGGTTAAAGTACCAGAGTAGCATTTTAACCTATTTTTGTAAAATGAAAAGCAGATACAAAAATCCAAAACAAACAAATGCGTAATTTAATAAACAAATACAAGAACACCCTTGGAAGACAGGTCAAGAAAGAGCATCTTGCTGGACAGCTCAGAAGCCCCTCCAGGTCTTTTTCGTTCAAGTCACAAATTCCTCCATCCATGAAATAATGACTATTTTGGCTTTTTCAATAATTACTTTCCTGTTTTCGTTACACTTCCATCACCAATGCATCCTTGAATACTTCAGTTTAGTTGTGTTCATTTTTTAAAAGTGTGATGTGTCTTTTAGGGCTCCCCTGAGCTGCAGGTTTCCCTGCCAACCATTTATTGTGTCCTGCAAATTGTCTGTTAAGGAACCCAAGTCATGTGATCCCAAGGCCCTCTCCCGTGTTCCCATTCCCATGTTGCTCTGAACGCGGTATTTTCTGTAAATTGGCAGCTGGATGCAGTGGATTGATAAGACTCAAGTTATATCACTCTGCAAGTCCCTGGTGCTGCAGTAGGAGGCACAACGCTTAAATCAAACTGATTAACATTGCCATCAATTCACTTATTTTTTGTGGTAAGACATTTATAATACACTCTTAGATGTTTCGAAATGTGCCCTTGCATTGTGTACATTAGGTGAGATCCCACCAAATACCCGTTATAACTTCTTGAATCATATTCCTTGGTTCTTGGTTTTCACTCTTCGTAATGTTCACTGGCTCGAGGTTGCTGGTAATATTCTGATTGTATTTTTTATTTTATTTATTCATTCATTCATTTATTTATTTTTCAGACAGAGTCTCACTTTGTCACCTTGGGTAGAGTGCCACGGTGTCATAACTCACAATAACCTCAGACTGTTGGACTCAAGTGATCCTCTTGCCTCAGCCTCCTGAGTAGCTGGGAGTACATGCACCGGCCACAATGCCCGGTTGTTTTTAGAGTCAGAGTCTCGCTCTTGCTCAGGCTGGTCTAGAACTCCTGAGCTCAAGTAACCACCACCCACCTCGGCCTCCCAGAGTGCTGGGCTATAGGGTGAGATACTGCGCCCGGCCTTATTGTATGTTTTTAAATATACGTATATGGCTGAAATAATTTTTAAAAAGAGACTTACTAGCATCTATTATTTGGCTATCCTACCATTTGGGTAGGGAAAATAGGATAGATACTAGAGCCTTTCCATTTAATGTTTTAAGAAAATTAACTGACTCCCAGTCATCCTGAGAGGTTGACTGAACAGTTTGTTTAAATGATTATGAGTTCATGGATTTAAATATATTTGCTGAGCATCATCCATTGAAAATCTCGTCCTTAGTGAAGCTCAAACTGTCCCACTTTTGCCCAACAGATAGCTTTTTCAAATTAGTTCCTAAAACATTTTTACACGACACTGGGGACCTGTGATAACTTTCTCGGTGTCTGGTGTGCTAAGCTGCTCTGGACTCACATTGTGCATTTTACGTCCCTGACCTGAAATGGTTCCTTTAATAGGAAATTAGATTTCAGGACAACAGTCCAATGCTAGGGATGCTCAAGGATGGTCATTTTTTTCTAGGCTTTGTCACTGGACAGAGCTAGGATGCATGCGGGAGTTTTATTTATTTATTTCCTTTCATTGTTTGGGATTCATTGAGGGAACAAAGACTTAGGTTACACCGATTGGCATTGGTTAAGTAAAGTCCCTCTTGTAATTAGTCACTCTCATGTTACAGCTGCATCACCTCACTTACTGAGTATCTTTGTTCTTGAGCCACAGGGAATGACTGAGTTAGTACTCAGTATTCCACAAACACTCATTTGCTTTGTCCCACATCACAGAGACACAACTCTCTCTTCCATTTCTCATAAGTCATTATTTGTCATAGTTTTCACTTTGTGTCCCTTCCATTTTACTATAGTAACTACTATTCTACTCCCAACTTCCATGAGGTCAACATTTTTCAAAAACAAGTTTTTTACCTTTGCCTCTTAGAAGCTTTCATGCCACTTTCCCATATAGCAATTGAGTCCCCTAGGATCTAGCCAGTGTCTCATGGGGAGAAGCTACGATTCTCTTAGAGTTTCTCGGGTTTCCAGCTCGTCACTCAAGCTCCACCCAGCACAGAAAGCTTTGATATGTCCCTTTCTTAATACTAGGCCTTGTATTCTTCTTCCTCTTCCTACTTGTAGCACTTTTCACTCCTCTCACTGTCTTCATTCCTTTACTCCTAAGGTGGAGAATACTGTCTATATTTAGGAAAAAGCATGGAGACAAATGTTTCTTTGGTGAAGTGAGTATCTGAGTATTAGAGTATGAAATGAGGGCACACGGCACACAAGATGTATCCTGGAAGAGATGCTTTGCCAGACATTTGGCTTTTACTTGAAATGATAAGCCAGTAGTGGGGGTTGTTACAAGAAATTAAAGAGTTTCCCTTCTTTTTAAGATACATTTCACTAGTTGCCTGCGGGGGGCAGGGTAGACTCCGATAGGGAAACAATAAGAATAAAATTAGATACAAAAAAAATAGATAAAAATAAAATTAGATAAATTGCATTGTCATATGCAATTTTAAGTATGGGGTCTACATTGGTTGCCAATCAGAAAGATGAGCAGGAAAAAGTACATATGACTGAGAAGAAGTCAGAGTAGTATAAAGATAAGGCTATACTCGATAAACCAGGCTATATAAGTATAAAAGGGGAGTCTCTATGGAATTCTAAAAACTGTGCTACTTTTAAAGAATTCTTATTTTTCAAAAAATTTGTAATGGACATATAATAATTGTACATATTTATGTAGAAGTGATGGTCCAATACATGTATACATTGTGTGATGATCAAATCAGAGTCAAATCAGCACATCCATCACTTTAAACATTTACATTTCTTTGTGGTGATGACATTCAAAATCCTCTCTTCAAGCTGTCTTGAAATATACAACACATTTTTCCTAGCTGCAGTCACCCTACTGTGTAATAGACCACTGGAACTCATTCTTCCTGACTGTAAGTTTGTACCAGTTGACCGACCTCTCCCCTTCCTCACCCTCCTCCTTCCCCAGCATCTGGTATCTGCTCTTCTCCTCTCAACTTCCATGAGATCAACAGTTTTAGATTCTGCATGTGAGTGAGATTATGTTTTTTTGTGCCTTGGAAAGCCCTGATTTTTAAACCTTTGCCAATTTCTATCTAGTAAACATTCTCATCAAAGCTGACTTACAGCTATAAATGGTTTAATAACTGTCTCATGAATTCCCTGAATATTTTATAATTAGCTTTCTGCAGCAGTTTAGAGCTGGACAGGGAGCACCATTGGGTGTCTTAGAAACCAAACAAAAATAGTATTTCAAGAAGGAAGTGATCAGCTATATCAAAGACCAAGTAAAATGAGGATGGAAATTTACCTTTGGATTGAGCAATGTGAAAGTTATTCACATACTTGAAAAGAGAACATTGTTGGAACAGTGGAAGCTAAAGTTTATTGGCATGAAATTAAGAATAAAAGAGAAGAAACTTTAGAATATAGGCAAAGAGAAATGAGGAAGAAGGTATTTGTCTCCACAACAAAGCCTTATCTTTATGAGATATAAATAATGTACTTTCTTTTGGAAAAAAAAAAAAAAGAGAGAATGAATTGCTAGAGATTCTTAACCAAAGAAAAGGAAAATGGGAGTAGGAGTCAGAGTAGAGGTCTAGAGTAGAGCTCAGCAAACTATAGCTCATGGGCCAAATCTGGCTCCTTACTTGATCTTGTAAATAAAGATTTATTGGTACGCAACTACACATATCTGTTCATATATTTTCTAAGGATATTTTCATGACTAAGTGGTAGGGTTAAGTAGTTGCAACAGAATCCAGATGGTTTACAAAGACTAAACTGCTTACTCTCTGGCCCTTTACCAAAAAATCTGAAGGTGTTTTTCTTAGCTAGGGACATAAGAGAACTGACGAATGGTCAGGACATAAAACAGACTATATGACATAGTTGGAGGTAGGTTTGCATGTGTGTGGAGATGGGAATGAAAGCTTTCTTCTAATTGCATCTGTTTTCATAGTAAAGTAAAACTGAAGGCATCGCCATAGTGTGAGAATGGGAGGGAAAAATTCTTGGAAGTATGAAAAGAGATGACTGTACAGTTCAATCATATGGAAGCGTGAATGAGCCACTTAAAGTGAGTGGTCATGAACTTGAAATAATGGCAGTCAAGATGGTTGTATACACTTCTCTAACCACACTCAGCTGCCTGGGTGCCAGTTGTGTTTGGGCTTCCATGAGAAGCACATGACAAGAGAGAATTGTTGGGGCAAATGTCTAGTAGGGAAAAAGAGAAGAGTACCAGAAGATGTGATGGTCTGACCCCATGAAGGAGGGAAGTAAGGAAGGAGGGTTTTGTACAAGGAATCTCAGGTGGCAGCAAAGCTCTAAAGAAAGTTTGGATCAGAAGGAAACTTATTCATCAGAGTTATGCGTTAGTATTGCTGCAACTCCTAGTCACTGGCTGACAGCAGCTTATGTAAAGCATATTCTCATTATAAACACACTGATAGATGTACAGTGCAATGGGCACCATCAGTCAGTTACCTCCCTGAATAGGAAGTTTGATTAGTGGATAATAGGCTGAAAATATGATTCAGCTGGGGCTTGGCTCTTATCAAAGGAATAATCAGAAGGAGAAGAATATAAAGGTTTTGAGACCTATGCAAGGAAATTATTACAGGGAAGAAATATGAAAGAGGAAGAAAGCAAAGAATATGGTTGTGAAAGGGACAGTTTAAGTTATTTGGGGGTCACAGGAGCGAAATAGATTGTAATTCCAGCTGAGGTCAAGGAAATAGTAGACAGGTACTGAGTGCCGCAAGATACTAATTAAAGCCCCTTCTCTCAAGTTGCTTACTGTACTTTCATGCAAAATTTTTGCAGTGTTGGTTGATGAATGAATGACCTCTGAAAATCTTTTTGTGGATGAACTAGATATTATAGTTTTGTATCTTCTAGGATGTTGATCATGCATTATATGCTTTAATAAATGCTATTGGCTATTAAATCATTGGCTATTAAAGTAAATGACAGAAGTATCTCCAGGAACTGGAAGAGGAAGGCTTTACATGTGTCTTTATTTTAATTCATTTCTTTAACAAAAAATGGGAACAAAAGTGCAAATGACTTCCTCCACATTAAGCAGGAGAAAGTTAAGCATTTTGAAAAAAAAAATCTACATTTAATCCCAAGAATTATTTCTCAGGGTAATGTTCAGAGCAGTCACACAATAATCACATTTGCAAAATGAGTATTTTAGGTGAATCATTGTGAAGAATTCTAGGGCAAGATACATACATTCTGCTCTGTTGTGCAACTACAGGGCATGTTAAAGAAACCATTCCATTAGAGATAAAAAGCAAACTTTGTCTTGAAAACATTACCTCGCATTTAACTTTGGAATTTGCAACCCTCTGACAGGAGTTCTTTGTTTGCCTAGTTTGACAGTAGGCGGTTGCTGTATACATATCTAGACTTAACATTTGTTATCAACCTAATTTGACAGCTCAAATCTAGCATAATGACGTGGAAATATAAACAAGGTTAAATGCACTATCATTCCAATAGTTCTTTCCCCCTCAAATCCTCCCCTTAAAACTAGCTGTTCACAAGAAATGTAGAATCTGAGAAAAGTTTTTTTTTTTTAATTTACGACTAGTATAAAGTTATTTTATATATCTAGCAGTCCAATTGGACACACTATTTAGGTTACCCCAAGCTTAAACCAACTTAGCTATGGGTTTTGACCTGTAGTGATCTCGTTGGCTTTGCAAGGGATTGTTTCAGTAAACAGACAAAATGTTTTCCAAAGAGAATTTTTTAGAATTAAAAATAATCATTAAGATCTACAGATGACTTCTGTGCCTAAGAAGTGAAAAGTAAAAAAGAAAATAGTAATACTTCACACCACATGGGGATGTGGAATTCTATGTTTAATTGACGTATTGGTGACTTTTTATTTTATGTACTTTGTGTTTGTAAACCATTAAGCTAAATGTTCACAAACCTCCAACTATAGGTTTCTTGAAAACATCTGTTGTATTGAATCCAAAGTTTCTTATTGACAGTCTTGAGCATTAGGCAATTTTGTTTGTTTTATCTGTTATAAAGTATTACTTTAGCATAAATGTTTGGATCCACAAGTTAAAAGTTGGAAAAAAATAAAAGAATTACATTTGGCAGCTTTTGTATAATAGAGTAAAAATTAAAAGTGTGGTTAAAATACAACTTTATAATCTGAAGGCATAAATTAAAAGGATGGGAAAACTCAGTGGTGGAAAATATCTAGATTTAGCAATGAAATGGAGTTTCAGGAAGAAATTACTGTGAACTCATATTTCATTACATAGTTTTATTTTTAGTAGCACCCTCCTGGTGCGTCTAAAAAACGGGTTGATTGCTCACTTCAGAAATCATCTATCATCTAAATCACACAATAGATCTGTTATCATCTTAGTGCAGACTTTCCTAGAGATGAGATTCAATGACAAACTTCTCATTTTGCAAATAAAGAAAGTTTATATTCAATGAGTAGAAGAAAACGCATTCTTGGAACTCTCTGCAGAATTACTTTTTAAAAACTCTATGTTCTCTGTTGTTAGATTCAGCACATCAGTGCTCTTCACTTACTGACTATAATATTTGGCTTTTAAAAAAGAAATTACAGGGCAAAATTATTCTCTTTCATTAGTGATCTCGGGAAGTATAAAGAGTAAGGTTTTGCACACCACACGTGAGTTTAAAAGCAGACTCCGCTCCTTATTAGTTCCCTTTCTGAGCCTCAGCATCCTCTCTTGTCTCAATTCTTTGTCTTTAAAAAGTTGAAGATATGTTAGAATGGTAGAAGGATTAAATTAATGGGTGTAAAAGGGTGATTGTATTTGTGCATAGAAAAGCATGCACAATGTTTTAGTTGCTCAGTTGCTCCAAACATTGTTGAATAAGTGAATGAGCTAATGAATGGAGAGGATTTGTGTGTCTGAGCACATATGTACCTGGAACATCTGCATATGTGTGTGTCTGAGGCTTTGATAAGAGAACTCTTTCATAATGGTAGCCATCACCCTTTTTTATCATTCTGGGAAATGATGTACAGGCAAATTTAGGGTGTTCTGAAGTCTCGGTGTTGTGAATGTTTCCTACCTAGGATGTTACCAGATAGAGCCAAAGGGAAGAGGAAATGTCTGTGCCGTAGTCCCATCTTGCCAGGGTTGTTTACGGATAGGAATAAAAAGTTGAGAGTAAAATGCTTCCTTTCTGTACTTCCATCACCCCAACAACCGTGAATATGTGGCCAAATACCGGGCCACAGTAGGGATTCACATTTCGAATCCCAGTCCAGAGGCAGAGGCATGTGGAACGTTTTCTTAGCCATCACAGGCATGCTGACGGCATTCTAACCTCCTGTTCCTGGGAGATAAAGTAGCAAAGACTCTTCTGTGTGGGAGGCCATATGAGCCTAGGCAGTGCATCTCCTTTTGCAGAAAGCAGCTCCGTCCTTACGGAATTAAGCCAAGCTGTACTGCAGCACGAACATCTGGTGCAGGAGCTTCACAAAAGCTGTTAGAGAATGAGGCATCTGGATCAGCATTCTCCTGTAAATAGTTGATTCTGCTTCTTTTTATTCTTTTTATTACTTACGTCCTCTACCCTCTGACTGTCATAGCATCAATGGCATGGCAAGAGCAAATACTTAGAAAATATATCTACTAATTTGATATGCATACATAGGCAAAGAATATGCTATGGGACGTGTATCAAGACGAATGTTTCTGCAACCTAAGATGTACATGTGCATATAAAATAATTACTTTAGATCAGGCGTCCTCAAACTATGGCCCGCGGGCCACATGCAGCCCACCTAGGACATTTATCCAGCCTGCTGGTGTTTTTGCCGCCGCTGCCTGTCCTGCTTTGCAGCTGACTCATCCCGAGGCCCGCAGTCCGGCCCTCCAAAGGTCCGAGGGACAGTGAACTGGCCCCCTGTTTAAAAAGTTTGAAGACCCCTGCTAGATGCTGCTATTTCAACTTTAAGATAGAGGCAATGGCTCATGAATGTTGTATCTTTAAGATTCAGGTGGGAGATGGAAAGAGAAATTCCCAAGTCTTGGGGACACAAAGGTCAACGGCACACTGCCTAAGTTATACAAGACTTCGCTTTACAAATAGAAGAAGCAGACACACAAGTAACAACCAACAACAGAAGAGAAAACCACAGGGCAACATGACCAGGGCAGAAGACAGAAACGTGACCAGGGACAGGAGTGCACAAAGGCTTACCGGACTACAAAATGCTGCTTTCCCTAAGCAGATCCGTTCTCTCTGGGAAAGCGAGAACACAGAGGGAAGAAGCAGCATCTAAGTTGGTGTTTAATGCTCCGTGAAAAATTGAGAGAGAATCCATGTCCCCAGCGTGGGGTGGAGGGTGGCGTATGAGAAGCTGTGGGGACTGGATGTTTCAGTCAAGGCACAGAAGGAAGACAAGTGAGGCGAGAGTTAAGGAGGGAGCTGCACGATGAGAAGCCTGAGGCCCATTCTAACGTGTCTGGAATGTTTCTTGTAAGCGCTTACGAAATATCAGTGTTTAGAAGGGAGTATCACATAATTAAATGTTTTGTGTTAAGAAATATGTATCTCTGATTCGGGGACCAGGAGCTACCAATTGCAGTTAATCATTGGAATGACAAGATAAAAACTAAAGGTAGTGTAATTTTAGGGTACTGTATGCGCACATCAAGGACACAGGCTGACACTAATCATAAAAACCAACAAGTGTTACATAGACAGGACATTGGAGAGAGAAGAGTGGAAAAGCTCTGGGATCTGAGTAATAGTCAAAAAACTGCAGGAAAAGCCGAAACAAAAGACAAGTTGTGCTTTGGGTTTGGAGGTGAAGGTATAGTTAGACTTTTGGCGTTACCTATTTCCTGGATTGGCAATTTTATTCTTTCTAGTAAATTATTCTTTTTCGTTTTCAAGGTTATTAGCACTGAAAGGTTATTCTATATTCCATTCATTGAAATGGTGTGAATGAGAAGTCAGCGATGATTTAGCATGGGCATTAGACTCATGATATGGTGTAAATACTAAAAATTCAGTGATGCTTTAGCATTTTATATGAGATCAAAGCTGACTAAGCACATTTCGACCTATGCTTTTCTTTAATTTGCACACAAGTGATGTGAGGTGCACCCCAATTAATTGCAACACCAAGAAGCTTAAGATTTATTGAAGAAAAAGACTGAGGACAATCCTGACCTGTTGCCATGTTTTAGTTGTCTTTTTTTTTTAGAGACAGAGTCTCACTTTGTCACCCTTGGTAGAGTGCTGTGGCATCACAGCTCACAGTAACCTCCAACTCCTGGGCTTAGGCAATACTCTTGCCTCATCCTTCCAAGTAGCTCGGACTACAGGTGCCCACCATAACACCCGGCTATTTTTTGTTGCATTATGGCAGGGGCTGGGTTTGAACCCACCACCCTCCATATATGGGACTGGTGCCCTACTCACTGAGCCACACGTGCCACCATGTTTTAGTTGTCAACGTTAGCACTTCCAAGTCTTTCTAAAGGGAAGTCCTTTGAGCCTAGGTCAGAGAGAAATTGTTTATATTTATTTTTTGCTTATAATTTGTTATTAATATCAGTCTAACTTAAACTGTCCATAGGTCATAAAGAAAATCACTTAACAGCCATGATGATTATTTATTACCTACTATATAATCAGATATTTTATATATATTAAATATATAGTATATCATTTCATCCTTAAATACTATTAATTATCCCCATTTTAGAGATAAGAAAACTGAGAATAAAGTCAAGAAAATTGTCTAAGATACATAGTCCTTCAATCCATGGCAGCATTTTAAACCCATGTCTGTCTCCACCCGAAGCTCTGGCTGTTTCTCCTGCTCAGCTATTCCTCTGTGGGAGCCAGTACAGTCCTCCCTAATCCTGACCTACAGATGACACAGGCTGACAATTCAATTCTAAAATTGCGTAACACTTTAGCTCTAAGGCCAAATTTCCCAGGAATATAAGGGCCTTTTTTTTAGGGGAAAATATAGTCCCCAGAAAACAGTAGAGAATTGAGTTCCAAAAGTTTTTAAAAAGGAAGAAAATACCTCATTGTTTCTCTAAGTAGAGCAATTCTCTCCATTTTTTGAAATAGATACACAAGCCAATTTTCTTTAAAAACCAATTTAACCTTACCAAAATATATAGAACATCAGACTAACGTTATTTTCATGCATCATTTCTGAGCCATTGTCTGACGATGAGTGTTCAATCATTGTTCTTCCCATGGCAGGACCTTCACACACAGCAAACTTGATGGACCCTGGTTATCTTTCCATCGGCTAACAGAGGCATGCTGTTCTTCTGAGTGAAGAGAAAAGAACAGCCTCTATGAAAAGGCTGCAATCTCTATTTATGCAAGTCTCAGAGAATACAGCCTTTTCTGCTCTTGATCTGGGTATTTGTTTGTGAGCCTTTCTCCTTGGACATAGGCAGTGCTACAGTCCAGTCTGAGAATTGGAAATGTAGGCTTTGACCCATGGCCTTGGGTGATATTGGGAAAGTCCTTAGAAGTTAATTTAGTGCTAGCTGTGATGATACTCATTTCAGGGAGATGTGTTTTTTAATTGGAATTCGTTTTGAGTTTTAACATTTTATATTGTTTTTTTACACAATCTTGAAACCTTTCTAGTTCTTCAGTTGATAGTAGTGAGATGAGAGGAGAATAAGGAGTAGTGAAATGAGAAACACATTATAAGACCAAATGCACCAGCAAAAGTCTACCTCTCCTTTTGTGTAAGAAGATAATAAGTGTTATAAAACTTTTATTTCTGTAAAGAAAGTGTGTGTCATTGTTGTCGTCTTCTTCTTCTTTATTTATTTTTTTTTTTGAGACACAGTCTCACTATGTTGCCCTCGGTAGGGTGCTGTGGCATCACAGCTCACAGCAACCTCAAACTCTTGGGCTTAAGTGATTCTCTTGCCTCAGCCTCCCAAGTAGCTGGGACTACAGGCACCCACCACAATGCCAGGCTATTTTTTGGCTGTAGTTGTCGTTGCTGTTTGGCAGACCCAGGCTGGGTTTGAACCCACCAGCTCCGGTGTGTGTGGCTCGCGCCCTAGCCGCTGAGCTACAGAGCAAAGGATGTGTCTTCTTGCCTTGAACAGCTACTCTTCCTAGTTTGTGCTGATGGTGATACTTAAGGAGGACAGTGTGAAGACTGGAGGGATTTCTGTCTACAAGATTCAAAATTTAGACTTGAAGGAAAAAAAACTCAGCATTCTGTAATAGCTGTGGGAGGGCCCCACCATCACAAGGGTCTACTATTTAAGAAGCCACTCAGATGTTTAAATGCTCCTTATATAATTCAGTAAGTGTGAGTCTTTCTGGAATATATTCCAACTGTGTTCTTGTTTCAATTCTGTTGCATAAATCACTGTACAACAGAGATGAGTCTCCGCTCACCTTGGTTTTAGATGTCCCACACTTTGATATATATTCCAGTGTATAATTGTATCATCTCCATTCACTTTATTAGAAATATGCGATGAAACTGTTGAGAGCTAGAAAGTTTAAGAAAGTACTATCATATGGCATTCTTTTGGGCCAGATGAGCTTAAATATCAGCAGTTAGTTTTTAAAAAGTCTTACTTGGATTATAATCAAGAGACAATAGAGAGATAATTGAATTTATAACTGCTTTTATTTATTAATTTTTATATATAAGAAATAAACCGTTAAGGGGATAATTAAATATCACAGGGAATTCATTTGTCCAAATGTTTAGTTCCCAATCACAATCACCTTTCTTAAGCGAAAGCTAAATTCTAACATGAAATGAAATGTGAAAATATATTTTTCGATTTACATTTGGTAACTTCACAAAGTTCTGACATTCTTTACAATTTTACTCCAGGTATTCACTTTTCTTGGAATTAAACCCATACAAATAAACTCCCCCACACATTTTGACACATAAAAACAGATTATATATAATAGTATAGTTTCTAAACGATTTCCTTGAAAATAGAAAATCCCCTTGTAATATATAAAAATTCTGCACGAAGTTTTATCAGCATTTTTAACAGTGAAGAAGAATATTTTATCTAAGTGAATAACAAGATCCCTGTGTGAGGCTGATCTTGTTGTAACATGTTTAAATCAACACTATCTACATATTCTAAGTTACCTACTGCCTGATGGTGTTTAATTAGATGTCAGTTGCCTTTATGAGAAAGAATGGTTCAGAAAAGAATAAATCTGAAGTGGAGGATAATATGCTGAAATGTAAGTAATGAGGCTGAAGAAATTGTGCAACATACATGCAGAGAAGCCCCTGGTAACAGTCAACTATATTCTACAGAACACCTAGGATATTTAAGAAACACAGTTAAGGTTAATTAAAATGAATTCTGAAAGCATCAATACATTTTATTTCAAATGATATAAAAGGAGAAAGTACATGAAATAGTCAACTGTATCCACTCTATTTTCTGGCCTGATTAAAATCTAAATGTGTTCGATTTCTTAACTTTGTTAGGTATTTGTTTTCATCCATCAGATCTAATTCTCCTTCCCACTGAGATCTGAAAGAAATGTTCTATGTACTCTTTAGGGCCATCCTGATATGTTTTGTTCAGAAACACTTCATCGATTTACAGACACAATTTGCTGTGAGAACTCGAGAATCTGTAACTTTTCTCTTGATGTGCTGCTCTGGAATCTAAAAATTCAATCCCACAGGCCTTTTTAATCACGGAAAAGTTTTCACCCGTTTTGTGCTCAACTTTTCATATCCAACGTAGTGTAATGTGAGCCGTACCCCAGATTCTGCCCTGGATCATTCAGTAATTCTTAACAGCTGACTTCAACTTAAAATATCGAATTTGAGGCACACAAAGAACTTTTCTCCTTTGGGCCATTATAGAATTCCCAGTCAGTGTCCTTTCTTTTTCCAGAAAGGATGAATAAAGGAAACTGATAATTCTGTCAGACTTGTATTCTTTCATAACACACTGACATCATTACCTGATAAATTTTTGTCCAAAAATGACTTTAAGGTTTTTTGGTTTTTAAAAAAGTTGTATAAGACCATCTACTATGGGAATGTAGGAACATAATAAAATATGCTTATTTTAGTAATAGGCATAAAGATTCTTTCCAAAATCAAAGTATTTCTTTGGACATGAAATAAAAGATGTTTACACATGAAAATCAATACACATTCAACTCTATCTGATATGGTGTTAATGTTAAAGCAAGTTCTTCCTGACCTAGAGAACCATAGGCGTGGCTATCAGTAGAAAAGAAAAAATGAAAACATTAACATCAATATTAACCTAGGTAACATTCACCCAAATAAAAGCCAAAATACATTCATTGTATACATAGTTATTTGTCTATATGCTTCTCGTGAAGAAAAAAGAGAAAGTGTGAATGTGAGAGAGCGAGGGAGAGAAAAAAATAACATTTTTATTTCTGATAAACATTTAGAAGTTGAGGTTTCTTGATAACATAGAGATCAACTTTGATGGTATCTTATTTCAGTTCGTAAAGGAAACTTTCATTAAGTTAATCTGGCAATCCAAGTCAAAATTCATCACAATTTCTGAATATTGTGCTGCGATTACAAGAAAAAGAACATTTTGCCTCATCAGTTTTAAGCTGTTTAATTAATACATAAAAGATATTTTTGAGAAAACATATTTACTAATAAAAGGCAACATCCTCTAGAAAATTTGAGATAGGTACTTGAAACCTGTTAAATTAGTTAGTTACATGCTTTAAAAGCTGGAGCAATTTTGTTTGAAAGTAAACATCTATTCAAGTTGTTTAAAAAAAACTAAATTTCAGGTTACCACTTTTAGGCACTGATGAATTTTGAATTAATGGAATACTATGGCAATCTCTTCCATATTGTTCCTTAGTGAGCAAAGTAGCATTTAATTTCAGCATTTCCATAGAAACGAATAAAGTAAATTTGTTTCCTAAAAGCAACATGTTTACCTGAGGCAATTATTTGTGAAAACAACCTGCTAACTTATTCAAGAACGGGAAAGTAAGATAATGATAATATTTCTCATAAAAGGCTACAAAATAGAGAAACAGAAAAAGACACTTCACTTAAGAGTTGGAAATACCTTTCATGATTTTCATAACACTATTTTATATTTTTCAATAAAAATAAATGTAAACACATTAAAAATATGTTAAGTTTAGGAAAAATACATATGCCACACATTAAAATATCAACTATTTTCCTATATGTCAACATTGATCATATTGAAATATTAGATCTTTATTATTTTTATAAATCTAAAAGTAATACATGCTATAAAATATGCATAGTTACAGGAGCCCTTTATCAAATCTAACCTTCAGACAGCAAACCCCTCTATTAAAAGGAATTATTTTGTAAAATTTGCATTCAGTCAAAATACTGCACACAAGGCAAAAGGCTACATGTGGCCCCACAGGTTCCCCACCCCTGGACCAAAAAATATATATTATTCAAAATTTTTCTTACGTATTTAAGGACAGATATATTATAATTATTCAGAGTGGCTTCGAATAACTTTCTTTGTGCAAAAACATGCAGAACTTTTTCTTTGTCAGTTTTTATAAACTTTTCCATTTTAATTATATAATATTTAAAATTTTGACTGCCAATTTATCCTACGCAACTCGTAGCTTTTCAAGTAGCATCTAGCTCTTAATTATTGTTGTTTGTTGTCGTTGTTATTGTTGTTTTAGAGACAGCATCTTGCTCTGTAGCCCAGGCTGGAATACAGTGGTATAATCATAGCTCACTGAAGGATCCCAACCCTGGAGTCAGGAGACCTCCATCTTCAGCCTCCCGAGTAGCTGTGACTACAGGTGCAGACCACCACACCTGGCTAATTGTTAAAAAGAACTGTTTGTAGAGACGGGCTCACTGTGTTGCCCAGGCTGGTCTCCAACTCCTTGCATCTAGTGATCTTCTCACCTTGGCCTACCAGGGTGCTGGGATTACAGGCATAAGCCTCTGAGCTTGGCCTCAAGCTATTATTTTGAATGACTATAATATTGCTTTAGATAACCTCCTTATTCATTTTTTATTAGAGATTTAGACCTTTTCTAATCCTCTTAGTGAGGATTAAATTTGAAAAACTATCTAGTACATCTTTTTTTTAACCTCACTTGAGAAACAGGAAGTAAAACAAAAGTTATTTTCTGTGTTATTGTTATAGTGACCGTGTTTTCTAGTGAAACTGTCTTCTCTCCGTTTATGGAGAACTGAAGACTTCAAGTGATTTATAGCTTGAACTGAAAATACATTCTTGGAAATTGTGAGAAGTGAATACAATCTAGATCAGAGGTCATTAAAATACAGAACATCATTTGCTCACAAAATTTTTAAAAGGATTGACAGTTGTTTTCACAGGGAAGCCGGAGGAAGATTATTCTCTTGATTTATAATAGACACTAGTTCTGAGGATGAAGTGGGAAGACAAAATTCCATGGAGCAAAATTCCAGTTCAAAGAAACACGGCCCCAGTTTTATAAATGTTCCAAAGAAATACATGTTGAGAGATGGAAACCAGATTATTTCAATGTATATTGTAGCTGAGAGAAACTTTGAAAAATATAAAATAAATCCCTAATTCAAAATGCCAGTCAAAATTTTGAAAAAAAAAAAAAAAACAGTGATAGTTTTGTTTTAAATTTCTTTAACCCAAGTGTATATTTTAAAAAAAAACAGCCAGGGCACCTTAATAATAAAATTTGCATCTTCTGCCATGGATGGGAAGATTATTCTTTTGAAATGTCTTTGAAATAAATGTAATCAAGCATTAAAGAAATGAGTAATGTTACAATGAAACAAAGTAGACTCACCACTCTCATTCGTTTTATGTTCCTTGGGGCATTGTCACTGTTATTTCATTAAAGAATTTACACAGCATCATATGACAATGTTTTTTCCTCAATGAGATGAGAATAGCTTATAACGTTAGAAAATAAAGACACAAAATCACTCATTTAATTGGTAAAGAACACTTTAATTTTTACTAAAAATACTAAGAATATTCTTCTAACCAGAAATGCTACTTAGAAAAAATAAAATCACACTAGATACATCATGATATCATTATAAAAATATTCCACAGATGTGTCAACAATGAGAAGATTATGTATATCTTATTGGAAAATCCCAAGAATTCCTAGATAACTGTAAGTCTTACAATTATCACTTTAAAATAATGAAAGTGTCATGGTGAAATAATGAGAGCATTTACTGTTAGATAAAATAGTTGGATTTTTCAACTAATAAAAAAACTAAAAATGAAAGTTCTTAAACACATAATAGCTTACAAATTCATTTTTATAGTTCCTACCCATCTAGTATGTTGTTTCCTTATTTTGAACTGTGTCTTTGTCTTCCATATTTAGTTTTTTGAGGTCCCATACAATTTATGGAGCAGATGGGAAGTTTTAGTTTACCATTTTCCAGCCAGTAGAGGGCAATAGAGTATTGTGTACCAAACACTCTCACCCAATTAAAACATTTCATAAGGGAGGGATTTTCTGTTAGCTACAAAGGTACAAACATAAATTAAAGAGATCTATTGTCAAGTTTTATTTCACTAAAATATGTGTGTATGTGCCTGTGTGTAAGTACGCACCTCAAGTTTTGAATTTGATAATTTATTATAACTGTGATGAATTTACTATCTAGTGCAAGGGAACTAGTGCAAGGGAACATAAATGAAAAACTAAGAAATAATCTAGTGATAAATGTTATACAGTCTTTGACAGAAATTTCAGAAAAATACAAATTTTGAATATTTGTGAGGAAGTTGCTATAGAAAGAATTTCTACTGTTCATTCATGGTGGAAGGATAGAGAATTATCTGAGCTAAAAGAGTTTCTCTCATCTCACTTCTCTCATTATAAGTGTATGGCTCACCAGTACTTACACTAAGCATCCATTAGTGTATCTATTGTAAGCTAAATGGATTAAACTTAATTAACTGTGTTATTTATCATATTAAAATTATTTTAAGACGAACCAATGTAATCTACTTCTCAAAATGTATGTGAGGATTTAATTATACAGTGTGTAGGGTGAAGAAAATCTTGGTAAAATATAATTTAAATATAAGAATGTAATATTTTCTCTCAGTGTTAAAATAGTAATGAAGATATCTTGAACTCTTTACTGTGCATTTGAAATTAATTTATTCAATACATGCCACTTTTATAAGGTCAGGGACTCTCTGGGCCTCCCAGTTTTAAACAAGTATGATCCTTTCATTCTGGAAACTATTGTTTATAGAAGCTTAGTTTCACCTTCACATAAATAAATAAGGATTTAGAAAGCTTGAAATGACACTAAAGTGTAAACACTGAGCATTTCCTTTTCATTCTTTGGGCCTGTGCCCTGTACAAGCCAGGTTGTATATCTCTGAACTTATAATGAAATACTATTTTAAATGGGGTTTCTCATTTTGTCAGTTTGTTACACAACTTTTACTTTACAAAATACTAATTTAAGACGTTTGATACTTAGTTTTAAAACCATCAGAACCTTTTTGCTAGGTATGTACATATAGATCTCTTATTTATACAATCGTTTTGATATACAGATGATAGTCAGGAACTAGGCCCCCTTATTTAGAAAAATGAAAAAGAATGCATTTATTCCCCTTAAGTCATAATTGCTTGTACCCACAGCATTTAAGGAGGATATTAGTTGAGAATATTATGCTAATAGTATCTCAGCACCATTGAACTGCTATTCAGATACACAAGGCAAATTTAGTTTTAACCTACATCTAGTTGGGCTATTCAAAAATAGATCATGATTAATGCTATTGTTAAAGAATATTGCAAACTCCTTAATAAAATCAAAATAAACTCATTTAGAAGCTTATTGTATATAAATATTTTTAACATCATATTCATTGTTTTCTGAACAATCTTTTAAGCAACAGTCTTTATACAATTTTTTTATTGCTTAAAAAATTGTTCAGCCTTCTACTAACTATAAACTTTGTCCCGAGTTTTCAGGGTAGAGTTCCCTTTTTCATAATAAAATCACAAAAATAATAAAAATAAATTAATATTTAATCACTGCTTACTCTAAACCAAGCGTTATGGTAAGCAGTTTATATTCAATCCTTGCAATATCTTTAGAAAGTAAGATATTTTATTCTTTTCACTTAATATAAACGGAACAGGTCTTGGAGATATTAAGAGGCTTGTCCACACTCCCCTGGCTAGTCAGTGACTGAGATGGCCACTTTAAATGACATATAAGCATTTAATAATGATTTGCGGATGTTTGTATAGAATTTTATAATCTTTACAGAGTACTGTAAATAGATATAATTGTACAATATGTTATACAATAGATAGACATAGCTTGTCTAATAAATTTAGCACCGAACTATACCCCACTCATAAGATACATATCGCTATTTTTTATAATCTTACAATAACAAAAACACCGTCCAATGTATATTAAAGATAAACTAGAGCAGAGTTACTATGTCTAGACATGATTGACATTTGGGGCCAAATTATTCTTTGATGTGCGTGAGGGGCTATCCTGGTCCATGTAAGATGTTTAACCCAATTTCTTGCCTTTACATACTAGATCCCTATAGCAACTTCTCATCTCCTTCTTCCCCCAGCAATGTCTGTAGACATTGCAGCATGTCACTGGGGTGGGCTTGAGAAAGAGACAGAATCACCCCTGGTTGCAAATACTGAAACAGAGTTAATCTTTTAGTGATTGCCCCATTTTCCTATAAAAAATGAGTAGTTATGGCTTGGCACCTATACCTTAAGCGGCTAGGGCGCCAGCCACATACACCAGAGCTGGCGGGTTCGAACCCAGCCCGGGCCTGCCAAACAACAATGACAACTACAAAAAAAAAAAGCTATGTGTTGTGGCAGGTGCCTGTAGTCCCAGCTACTTGGGAGGCTGAGGCAAGTGAATCACTTGAGCTCAAGAGTTGAAGGTTACTGTGAGCTGCGACGCCACAGCACCCTACCCAGGGCACAGCTTGAGACTCTATCTCAAAAAAAAAAAAAAAATGAGTAATTAAATGCAAAAAGCACGAATGCCCAGGTATCTGTAATCTGTACATAAAACTTTTTATTCTTTCTTTTAGTCTAGCCAAGTATTTTTCAAATCAGTATACTATGCAGAACTCCAAGCACAAAAACATGCTAAGTGTAGGTTGGTAAGACCTGAAATATCATTGGTGAACCAATCAGAGTCATTATTATCACTGTAAGGTGTATAAGACTTACAGAAAAGGCTGGCTTAAAAGATGCATAGCAATTATTTGTGGTCAGAGCTCTGGAGAAATAGACTCAGATGTCCTAGAAATATTTTACACAGAAACATGACCTGTTGGGGAAGGCTGGAAATGGCAGGTCTGGGTAGGCTTCTCTATGGAAGAGACCTTGATCTGAGACTTAAAGTAGGAATAGAAGTAACCCACGGGGAGTCTGAGCTAAATGGCAAACTCTTCAGACTGGGTTCCCCTACCTTAATCAAATATCGGCCACCTGGAAAACACATTTAGTGATGTTCTAGGAAACATACATATGTCTAAAGAAACATCTCTGTATGCAGTGACAGCTTTTACAAAATTCTCCTTCCTGGGAAACATTAAGGGGAGCACGATCAGAAAAATGTAGTGTGGTGGATAATCTGATTTATTAATTAGACTGTGCCAAGTGTTCTGTACATTTTAGCACGTACAGAATATTCACAATTATTTCAAACAGATGGATTTTCCAGATAAAGATCTGATTTTTAAAAAGTGGTATAATTACTAACCTCAAGAAATGATGACGTTACCTCTTCAATCAGTAAAGCATCTGAGTTGATGTCCTTGAATTACTCTAACTTTATGGTTCATATTTCACCAGGAAAAGGAAGATAATTAAATCTTTCAAACTCCTATTATATGATAAGCCACATGAAGCATGTAGAGAAAATCAAGAAGTAGGTGTTAACCAAAGTAATGTGACTTGGATAAACCAGGGTGCACACAATACGGCTATGCTGACTCCTCCTTAGAACTAATATTTTCATGAGGTCGCATTTTCATCATTGTCAATCATTATGGCCTCAAATGTTAAACAATACACCTCCTTCGGTAAAAACAAAAACAAAAACAATTAACGAAATAATGAACTGTGCTTAATAAGTTTATACTTTTTTCCAAAGGCAACTGTTTAAGGAAAGCCCTTCTGTCTTGATTTATTGCCCTGGCTCAAAGAAAAGAGTTTACTTTCTGGTGTGAAATACAAGACCTGTGAAACTCCAGCATACTTGTGAAAAACAAACATTTTCATTTATTAATCAGTTGTAATGAAAACAAAACAATATCCCTTGAGCAAACATAGACTAATCCTATTGAAAAAAGAAGTAAAGTCAGGTGTTAAGAATTGCCTAATAGTTTTTAATTGCTGTCTGTGATCTTTAACTTATGTATTTTGGTTCTAAGACCATTTGAATAAACAACCTGCAGAGTAACTTGAAACAACTGAGTAACTTAATAAATTGGGGTAAGTGCGTATTACTCCACAGAATGCCTGGAATCAAAATGAAATTTACTAAAAATATACCCAGCAAGACAATATCCTAATATGATTTTAAAGCACCTTAGTGGCAACCAATAAGAACTTAAATATTTAACAATTGGAGACTATTTACATATACCTTAATGATCGTGTGATGGAATTCTATTTTGCTCTTTTAATGATAGTGTTGAAGAATATTTTATGACATAGAAAAAATGCTTATGACGTTTCATTGAATGAAAATGTAGATTTCTTAGCAGTTCCTAGAACGTTACTCCATATAAGAAAATAAGTCTTTACACGCACATTAGAAATAAAAGATATTTAGGAAAATATTGACAACATATCCGATTATATATGAAATATTGGAAATTTTCACTTTGTATTTTGCAAATGTCCCAAAACGATAATACTTCCATGCTGTGAAGAAAAATAATTGGAATCTCCTTAGAACCATTTAGCCTCTGAATATAAAAATGTAAGCCACATTATTTTCAGTATGTACTGATAAGAGTATTATTGTTGAAGTATGAACATGCTAAATTATTAAAACAAACTTTTCCTTTGCGATTAAATTTTTGTGTGGTATTTTCGGTGATAAGGGTGTTTTACTTGCTTCAACAAACGTCTCTTATGTTTCAGATGCTTGTATGGTACACAAATGCAATAGGATATGTGCTGTACCAGTGAAGTTCTACCTTCTAGTTGTAATAATGCAGCTTTAAAGGAGTATATATAATGATAGGAAATTGAGAAGATGAGATTAGATCAAATCAACAAAGACTTTTAGTTAGGATAATGGAATTGGATGATTTCTCTTGGAATGTGGCCAGGATATTAGAGAAGGGGTGATTAAGCTCTTGGGAAAATATATAATTATCCTTGTTGTTAAGACAGTAGGTTTATATTCTATGTCAATTTTCATGGGCAGTTTGTTTCTCAGCGACAATTCTAAGATATAGATTCAGTATTTAACCACAGGAATGAGCACCTCTGTGTTCAAAATCCTAGTGTTCAACCACACCAAGAAACTGTTAAATACCAAAGTCCCAGTTTAGTTTCTCAAAAGTAAAGTCATTCTTCCATAAGCCATAAGAGAGAAATACCTTCATTAGCTATAAAATAAATAACTTTGAAATACTCCATCATACTAGAATTTAATCAGTTATTTATTGTGACTATTAACATTTATGATAAACTTGGATATTCTTTTTTTTTCAAAGTTAGTTTAACATTAAATATTTAGACCTTATTTTTACATACTGACCTAGAAAACCTCTAATTATGAAACCGTAGTAGAATTTCAAGATATTTTTCAAATTGATATTTCTTTAATGAACTGATGAAAGTAAGTGTTAAAAACTAAGTAAAATATTATTCAGAATAAACAAAGCAGCAGGTGAGTCTATACATAATAAATGTACAAAATAAGACATAAATCTCAACTTATGTACCTCAATCCTGAAAACATTTTTTGAAAGGTTTTTTAAAAAGCAATGAAAATTCAAAAACACTGAACAGTTTTGTAAAGTACATCTGCAGAATTAAGCATAATGTAAATTAGCTACAAAATAGTCAGTTTGTGTTAAAATCATAAGCCTAGAGAGTGTGTCATTCAGCTGTGCAGCTGTTAACTATGATCCCAATTTAAGAAAATTTTAATTCATGATTAGAACAGTATATGCTTGGTTTCAGATATTTCTAGAAGAAACCAAAAGACAGCAAACCCTTGGTAAGATAGGTGTGGTAAAATAGACATATACATAAACATATATATATATATTCCAATATACTTTGAATGTCTTAACAAACTTGTACAGAATTTCTTTTCATGCCATCTCATTAGAGTTAAAAGAAATATAAAAACATTTTGAATGTTTTGGACATAAAATAAGATTTAAGCTTCTAAGTTCATACAAAAGTAGAACTATAAACGCGTATACTTCAGAGTCACTGAAGTATTCAGTCCTAAAATGAAACTAGATCTTTAAATAAATGAGAAATAAAAAGCTTACACCCTGATAGCTTTCTCCAGGTAGATCTGAATCTGTAAAAATTATATTACTTTCATCAACAACTTTTATTTGCACCTCACTCTCTTGTGAATGGGTAAAAGCCAGTGGTCTGAATCCAGATAGCCCAGGTTCAAAGCCATGCTTGGCCTTCACATATAAAATGAGATAATAATAATGATAACTGACCTAATATTTTTTCTGAGAATTAAATCTGTTAGAATACACAAAGTACTTAGACTAGTTTTTGACTAGTACCCCTAGCACTTAATGTCATGTAAGTGTTGATTTCTATTATTTTTATTATATTGGGAACTAAAAATACAAAAATAACAGCAATTACAAAACATAGTTCCTAGATTCCTGATGGTGAATCGGAAATACGTGAAACTCACTATATAATATATTATACTATGATATATGTAATGATGTAAGTATTCTAAAGGCACAGAATCTTAATCAAACATTGCCAACTAATTATTCACAGGAAAGAAATGTCTTCTAGCAAAATAGAAGACTGGGTTCTTTAGACTTCAGGGCTCTTATTTATGAAAACTTAACCATGAAGGCTGCTTCTAGCTTGAATGTTATATACTTTAAACTCAGTCAGGGGTTTCCATCTCTTTGGTCCTAAATAACCTGACCTAAATAAATGTGTGCTTATTTAGTGAGAACTTTGATTTTGAAGTTACTGAAGTCTATCAAAACATGAGCCCCATAGATGGAATTCACTGTTCTCTGCTAAATAGAGTAGATAAATTGTGGAATTATGTACTAGAGGAAATAAACCTGAACTATAAAAATAGATTCAATAAGGAAGCGTTTTCCAAAAAAAAAAAAAATACATTAACAGTGAATACAACTCTTTCATTCATTCATTCAACATATACGTGAATGCCTACTAGGTGCCAGCAACTGTTTTGGATGCCGGGAATATAAAAGTTGACAAAACAGCCAAGAATCCCTAGCCTCATGTAACATTTTAACATGGTTGCAACCAATAAAATAAGCAAAAAAATATAGGGATAAGTGTTCTAGAAGAAAGAAAAAACTAAGCAAAGCACGAAAGAGATAGGGGAAGTATTGTCTTGGAATCTAATGTTTAAGTGGGTGGTTAGAAAAAGCCTTTCTGAGGTTTGGTGATATAAAAACCTCACGAAGCGAGAGTGTAAGTTTGCAGATTTATGGAGATAATTATTCCAGACAGAGCAAGGACAAAATCCTTGAGGCTAGCAGTTGTCTAATTCATTCTGGGAATAGCAGAAAGGCCATTATGGTGACACAAAGGGAGCCCAGGAAGGTAAATGTAGGAGACTAGGACAGGAAAGTGTGAGCGACCAGTTCACGTCCGGCCTTGTAGACCGCTAAAGGACATGGGCTCTTACTTGAAATAAGATGAGAAATCAGTGAAGGCTTTTGAGCAGAAGAGAGACACGATCTGTCACAGATTATATAGAATCCCACTGGCTGCTCTATGAAAAATAACCCAGAAATGCAGTTACTTCAATGTACAGATTTTTCTCGATAAAAAGTATCACATTGCTCATTTCATCATCAGTTTTCCACCAAGTAACTACTATATGAAGTTTGGTCAGCAAAGCTGAAGATCTTAATTTTTAGGTGTGGAGTGTGTACAGATATTAACACAGCGGTAGCATGCTCGAGCATAAGTAATGTTTACTAAAGAAACAGGACTTCTTAAACCATCCTCCCTTGGGAACTCAGAATGCTTATTTGCTTATTAAAAGCTTTGGAGAATCCTTAAATGGATTGAATCCAAAGACTTCTAACCCTATCCTACCATGAAACTTTTTTTTTTTTTTAAACACATGCTTTGGTTTAAAACAAACGGGTTCAAATAAAAGCTCCAACAGCTTCTGGGCCTCTGAACTTTGAGTTAATTATTTACTCTTTTAACTTCTACTCTAAATTGACATAATAATACTACTTCACTTGATCATGGTGAGATTTAGATCAGATAATGTATGTAAAGGGCCCCAAACAGTGCCTTCAATTAATACTACCTCCCTGTATCCTCTCCTGTATCTTCAAAAACTAATCATTTGTTAACATGAAAGGATTAAATTCTCGGGAGACCAGTTGCTGCTAATATTTAAGGACCCAGGCTCTGTCAAAAGAATTTAGGAGTGTAGCACCTCCTTTTAGGACATCTCTAAATGCCCAAGATGTTGAGATGCTAAAAGGCACAGCTACAGTAATTCCACAGCAAACGTAAGTATATCATAGTTTATGTTTTCTAATGAGCCTTACAGAATTTTAATGAGGCTGGAGTACATAATTAGGCGGGAGCAATGGGGTTCTATCCTACTCTTTTACAATATTTTCTCAAAGTGTTAAAAACACTGGCCCCATTGACAGCGCCTTAGTCTTCAACTAAGTGAGGATGAACATAAAGTCTTCCTATGATTTCTGATTTGGAGCACATAATTACATGTTCTAAAGAGCAGAGAAGCAAAAAAACTAAATTAATGCTGTTCAAATGCAAGAAACTAAATAGACCCAGCTTCTTGAAACATAGTTGATGTTCCAGCAAACGTGAATTTATTTTCCTTTTATTAGGGTTACTTTAGATTACTATCTGAGATGGAATTTTCTTATATATCCCAACTTAGAAAAATATTAAATTATTTAAATATTCTTCTTAGTTTATCAATTTAGATACCAAGTCTTGCACAGATTATTCAACTATTTCCTGTAAAAATTGCTAAACAAGTTGTTGTACCCTGAGGGATGGGATCCTGGAGTATTCAGCACAGCCTTAGTGTGCCCTGGATATATCATGCTGCTGCTTGCCAGATCTGCTGGGACTTCTGGCTCACCTCCCAGGCTCAGTTTGATTCTAAGGCTTCTTGCTAAGCAGAGGGGAGAGAGAAAGAGTTCTGGTTTGTAGTTTTCTTAGGAACTCTGCTCCTCTTGATCTGAATAAGTGCTATCTGGAGTCCCTGGAGAACTCCAGGGAATTTTGTTATTTCCTGAGTTCCTGTGGCTACCTCTGTGAAAGATAACATCAGATCAGAGCCACCCAAGAGACCATTACTACTCTAGAATTTTGACTATCAAAAAGCCCCTATTCATGGGACTCCTGGAGTGTGTTATCTATAGGTTTCTCCAAAATTCTCAAGGGAAATCCTGAATTTTAGATATCCCGAATTTCATCAGCTCCAAATGAGACCAGAATTCTTTAAATGGAACTTTTGAAGCCACCACTTCTTCCTATCACAGTGTTTGGAATGGAGTTCCTGAGTGCAAATGAAAATACTTTCTCCCTTACCTTGCTCTTTGTCTCCCCACCAGTCTGGAATGAGTCAGAGTTCTCTTGTATATGTTTGAATTGCCACAAGGTCATTCTCTATCCCCGTGTAAACACTCAGATTTGCACATGCATTCACACAGACACACTGAGCATTTCATGCATTCTTCCAGATAATTTAATGTTCAGGAGCAAAAGTGGAAAGATGACAAGTTGCTATGATTCATCCACATCCAGTAATGTACTAAGCTGTCATTGAATCCCATGGTACTTTGTTTTTGCTTTTTTGGAGAGATTCCACTCTGCAGCCTGTTTTTTTCTTTGTGTATCTCTCCTAAGAGTGCTGAGGACCTGGTGAACAGTATTTTATTTGTTTCTTTCCCCTAAGCACACTTTGCTGTTTCTTGTACACAGATAATGTTCACTAGTGTTTTCATGGGTAAGGGTGAGTAAAAGGAAGTCAATACAAAAGTTCTCAGATGTGTTTGTTATAGTTTCTTAATGCCCTTTGGTTTCTTTGTTTGTTTGTTTTTGTTTTTGTTTTTGAGACAGAGTTTATGTTACCTTCAATAGAGTGTCATGGCATCATAGCACATAGCAATCTCAAACTCTTGGGTTTAAGTCATTATCTTGCCTCAGCCTCCCAAGTAGTTGGGACTACAGGCGCCCACCACAACACCTGACTATTTTGTTGTTGTTGTTGTTGTTGCAGTTGTCATTGTTGTTTAGCAGGCCCAGACCGGGTTCAACCCGCCTGCTTTGCTTTAGTGTATGTGGCTGGTGCTCTAACCACCAAGCTATGGGTACCAAGCCTCCTAATGCCCTTTGAATACAAGCCCTTGTCTTGGGATGCCACTTTTACTGATTTAATAATGGACAGAAAAAAGACTCATTGGATGATGAGGCAGGAGAAACAGAAAGGACCGACATATGTGAGTTGGTTATGATAGTTCCTTCCCATCAGGAGACTGATCAAAAGTTAGTTATTGAGGATACTTACTGCTGACTCTCTCAGGTGTTATCATCTCTAAGGGTAGAATAGAAAAGTTGAGAAAAAAAAGGTGATATTAATATGATTTACACACCATGACAACAACATAGATGGTAAAAGAGATCTTAAGAAAATCTTAGCAAAATTCCAAAGAGCAGGAACTATACTCTCAGGAATATTGATTGCAATAAGAATCTTTAATCCTATGATAGAATTAATGTACACAATTATGATCTAATAAAAAAAGAATCTTTACACATATTCTACTTTATATTTAAAAGGACATATCTTTTACTAAGTAGATGTTTGTAGTCTTTAAAGCACACTCAAATTATATGAAGCTTTAAAGGATTTCTCTCTCTCTTTCAAGTACAGCACTAAGTATTTATTTATTTTCTACCTCTGGGTAATCTTACCTTAAAAGCATATTTTATTCTAAGAAGAAAATATATATACATTCCATTTCTTACTAAATTTCCTTTCACAAAGACCAAATCAATGTATGTTTGCCAGCTTTGATTGAACATTCTTGGTTTTATTGCTGGAAAGATTTTGGTTGCAGTCTTTGAAATTCTTATCTCCAGCCTGTTTACTGAATTTTCAGTCGGCTTTCTGAGGATTAAACTATCTTTCACTTTCAAAGATTGGTGCTATTAACCAGAGTCTCCACAAAACGTTACTTTAAGGTCATTGGTTATATTAGCAGCAACCGAAATAAATGTAGGACTCCCTTTTAAAATTTTATCTTTCATTAGGTAATAAATGTGCTCAGTTAAAAAAAACAGAGATGCACCACAGTATATAGAAAAGAACAAACCCTCTTCTCTGCCCCCATGCATTGGGCAATTTTCTCCTCCAGAAGCAAACGCTGAAGGCAGCTTCTTATATATACGACTACAATTGTTTGGAAGTTACTGTATGTAACTTTGTAGAAATTTATGAATAAAAATAATAGCTCTAAGTACTAATATCTGCGATTATTGAGCACTCAGCATGCTAGGTGCCTAACGCACAGTCTTATTTAATAGAAAAAAAAGAAAAATGAGTGAATGAATGATGCCCATCAGATGTGTCAGGTTTGTTTTACTTTGGGTACGTTTTGTTAAAACATTAACATATGTCAACAACCGTATGTCTCTCCTTCAGAAGAGGAAACAGACCAGGCCACAGGCTCATAAATGGCAGGGCTCATAATGGGTACATTGGGCGCCAAAACGTAGGCTCCTTGCTTTTGAAATGTTCAATGGATTCTCAAAACTGCAAACTCTGAGGTATCAAGGATGTTTTCCCGCATTCGCCCGCTTCCTTAATCACTTTCCTATGGTTAACTGTCCAATGTGTAAAGTCTCTGAAGTTGAAGGAGAGGCCTTCATATAAAACAGTGAAAAGATCCCCGGGGACAGCCCCAGGTCCCTCAGATTGGATAGCCTTTCTATGGGACTCCCAACTCCATTTTAAAAGAAAGGGATTGTTGTCATAGAGTGCCCATCTATTGTTACATTCTCTCTATCTCCTATACGAAAGGTCTGTAGCTCAAATTTGACTTTTTTTTTTCAAATGGGAATGAGGAGGGTTGAGGGTAGAGGAGAGTTTATTCCAATCCTTGGAAGCGGTAAGGAAGAGGTTAAGCTGGACCAGGAGGATTTTTGAAGTCTTTGGCTGGGAGGTTCCATTTGGAGAAAGGTGCGGGGGAGATAAGGGGTGGCGAGAGAAACAAGACAAGTTCTTATTCGCTTGGATTTCCGATCCTGAGCAAGATGATTCTCACCTGAGGGAGTAGTCGAGCACCCCTGGCTTGTGGATGGAAATTTTAAGGCGCAGAACTTGCCTGACAAGCGCGGGGAAAGGGTAGAGAGCAGCACAGAAAGGACCTTGCGGCCCCTTTAAGGATTCTCGGCCGGGGAAGAGAGGGAGGAAACCGGGAGCCGCGGGGACGTTGGGGGAAACCCGCGAGCGCTCCAGCCAGAGAGGAGGCAGCGTGAGAGCAGAAACTTCAGACGCTGCCGATCCCGGCGGGGCTTGGGTGAACCGCGGCGGCCGTCGCTCCCACTGGCAGCAGCATCCTCCCTGCTCCTCTCCGCCACCCCGGGGAGGTCCGGAGCTGCCTCTCTACGGCTACCACGAGCCCAGGGGTGAGAGCAGCCACCCGCAGGAAGTTTGGTCTCCAGCGTAGTTTGGGGTGCCTCGCGCGTACGCGCCGGACTGTGAGGGGCCACGGACGATGCTGGGCGCTGTGCGGGGCTGGGGGCGTCCGGAAAGCCTGCGTTTGTCCGCGGTCCTGCTGCTCTCCCCAGTACCCTCCTCATCACCCAAGTGATGGGAACAAGGGCCCGCCCAGGCAGTCGCTGTCGCCGCACCGCCCGCTCGCTGGCCCTCTGCTCTCGGAGTCACCCAGGCACACCCCCGGCACCCGGAGCTGGTCGTCCGGAGCTCCTGCTGCTACCTTGGCTGCCATCATCTTTGCTGCCGGTGGCCAGCTGCTGACTGGGCTCGTTTGGAGACTGAGAAGCACTTTTTGGCGCTCCCTAGTCCATTCTCACACCCCAACTTTGCAGCCGCCGCGCCTGCCCTCGCAGCGGCGCTCGGGCGCGCATTGTGGGGGCGCACGCCGGGAGGCTCAGCAAGACCGTGGAGGCAGGAAACGGCACCACCGTTCTTCTGCTTTAGCTCTTTGTTGTTCTCTTTGGATGGTTCTTGCAAGTGTCTGAGCCTCCTCGGAAACCCTGGGGCCGGAGAAGACAAACCTTGGAATTCTTCGTCGGCAAAGGACTCTGAGATATTGACAAGCATCCGGAAAGGTGGACAAGTAATTGCCCTGAAAACTCCTGGCGGATTGACCCACGTTGCTTATATTAAGCCTTTGTGTGTAGTGTGTGTGGTGTGTGGCTTCATAAATTTGGGGACCCCATTTCTACTCCCTCCTCTTGGCATGAGACTGTATGCAGGATCTACCCGAGGACAATGATCGCGGAGCCTGCTCACTTTTACCTGTTTGGATTGATATGTCTCTGTTCAGGTAACAGCGCGTCCTCTTTCTTCATCCTTCATCTTCCTGTTTGCCCCCTCGCCACTTTTGAAAATCAAACCCTGAAATGCATTTTTCACTTTTCCCTTCTAAAGCCAGAGGGGTTCGATTCCTGCTGGACTTTTAGGCGAAAAGGTTCCTAGTTCTCATTTGGTATTGTTCCTTTTTTCCACATCCCCAAAGACCCTCCGCCCCCACCCCCATCCCAATTCTCTTCGCAGACCTGGGCCTTTCGCCAAGTTCAGGGCACGCCCAGATTACTCTGGGCAAAAGCTCGTTTAAAGCACTAGGGTGGGAGGAGGCACAGCCGTTGACTGCGAGATTGTGCCCCCAGGATGAGCCAACGTGAATATCCACTGGCTGGTTCTTTGGGGAGGGAGATGCGCGTCCGGAGACGGAGCTTGTGGCCCCGAGACTCGCCAAAATTCCAGAACCTGCTCCTCCAAATCTCCCCCCCTCTTCCGAGCACAAGGGGTTATTAGGAGTTGTTTTATGTAACCAAAGTCTGTAATTAAATTCGATTCTGAAGAAACTTCAGGAAATAACTCTTACGGTAGAAAGAAACTAGCCACTGCTTGGCTAGGAAAAGAGACGGCTGCAAGTATTTGAAAGGGTGTAGTTGCCTAGGAATTTTCACTGGTGATGGAAAACCGCTGAAGTCAGGATTTTTAGGATTAATTAAATAGCACTGAAACTCCAGATGAAGTGTTGGAAGGATGCTACAACGGGGTATTTCTGACAAAAGAGTTCACTTTGTATCTCTACTTACCAATGGTTTTCTTCCACTCCCCAAGAAACTTTTACTATGAGTGAACTAAGCCATGATTCAACTTTTCTTTCTTTCTTTTTGGTAGATTCTGGTTTCAATCACGGATCCGGTTTCAGGCCTTGAAAAACACACACACACACATACACACATGTAAAATGCATCTCAGGGAATTTTTAAAGTTGCATACTGATCTTCAAGTTGCATTAGGGCCTATAGGTTATAAGAGGCTCTCAATTTGCATAATTATGAAACAGCTTTGAAGGTTATCGGGAGCTTTTTTTGGTCTATGATTCTCTTTATGTTTTTTATGAGACAGAATCTCAAGCTGTTGCCCTGGGTAGAGTGCCATGGTGTCATAGCTCTAGCAACCCCCAACTCTTGGGCTCAAGGATCCTCTTGCCTCATTTTTTCTATTTTAGTAGAGACAGGGACTTGCTTTTTGCTCAGGCTGGTCTCAAACTCGTGAGCTCAAGCCATCTCCCATCCTCTACCTCCCAGAGTTCTAGGATTACAGGTGGGAACCACCATGCCCAGTCTCTCTTCATGTTTTGACTGAAAATTTTCCTTTATTAAATAAGGAAAGGAAAAAATAATGTACATCGACTCAGTGATAGTAAAAAAAAAAAAAAAAACTTTAAAAGAATTTTAACCCATGGGATGCTCTTTCTGACTGAAAGTTGCAAGGAACATTGGTAACTAAACTAAATTTTAAAGTCATTAAATTGTTATTCCTTTGAAGAAAACAGAAACCCATTTCAACCTCAGATATCTCATTTAGTATATCCCAGTGGATGGAAGAGTAGACATCACCAACTCTTTGTGCTTTTTTTCTTTCTTTCTTTCTTTCTTTTTTTTTTTTTTTTGCAGTTTTTGGCTGGGGCTGGGTTTGAACCCGCCACCTCCGGCCTATGGGGCTGGCGCCCTACTCCTTTGAGCCACAGTTGTTGCCCCATAACCAACTCTTTCTAGCTGTCTCTCCTCATGTCCAGCTTCTCCTTCCTATAATGCAACTTTGCAGATCTGAGTGATTGCATGTCCCCCTAATTCCCCATCCCAGCCATGGATGCAAATCAGAAAAATTAAGATCTGATCTCTCTATTTGTCTCTCACTGCTGTGTCTCCCCCTAGTTTAATTTACAGCTTCAGATGCCTTTGAGGTTTTTGTTGATTCACCTCCTCAGTTAAAGTTTATTCACGTGTGTAAAGTGAAGTGTCATAGTGATAAATGGCTGGGGGGGCAGATTACTGCAGATAGGGGGATTAATGGTCATTAGTCACTGCTTGAGCCAAGTTTGTGTATGTTGGAACATTTTATCATGGCCGTAGATTAAAGATAGGGTCACACTAATAGGGCATCAATGAAAGCTGGTGTCGTCAGTGTGCAGACTCTGTCTTCACTTAGAGAAGTGTCCGGGAGTGCACTGCCCTATCAGATTTAATAAGCTGATTAGCAGTTAATATCTGAGGGCTGTAATTTGAATAGATATGAGACATTTCTGGTGTCATTTTTTTTTTCTAATTTAATTCTACATTTATGCCCCTGGTGATTTATATAAACTAAAATTTTTCCTATAGCTGTGCTTATCTACTTTGTTTGCCAGATTCCAGGACAGAGGTGTCTTTGTGAAGCTCTCTCTCATGTTTAACCTGAAGCTTTTTATTATTCCTCTGATAACTTTTACTCACGCTGGGAAGCCAGTCAAATTATTAGGCTGCTAGGGTGATCTCACGACAGTGTTCTGTTCCAAAGTAATGCTATCGATTTGAAGAAAACTTTATAGAACTCCACTAAGTAACTAGTAACTTGGGTGTGCTCAAGACACCTGGTCAGGGAATGAATGAAGTTCTTGAAAGATTGTGTTTCATGTTTTGCCTCAAGCCTAAGATCACAGCCTATCACTTGTTAATGGAGTGTATTTAAGAGAAAGGTGGTGAGCTTAAATAAATCAAAGCGAACTGGGGGCACGAGGTACCTTCAGCATGATTTAACCTGTAAAACTTCTATTAGTTGTCAGTGCTTTTTTTCCCTGTCCCTTTGTTTCTTTTATTTAATTTGCTGCCAACTTTAAAAAGTCCTGTAGTTTTCTTCAAACGGATTATTAACTCCATTTTGGTGTGTCGATGACAGACTTAATGTTGAGGATTGTATTTAAGAGTGTTTCCTTTTTGTAGTCTTTTATTTATTAGTCTAATGCTACAACATAACTTTTTAGTCTGTCAAACTGAGATTTGGAAAAATGAGGTCTTTCTCTAGAAATTCATTATAAGTGTATTTCTTTGATTAGTTTGTGTATCTGCTTTATTTTTCTCTGGACAACTAGACCTGTGGTGGGGGTTGGGAGTGCAGGGTGTGAAGGATTCAGAAGGGATAGCCCTGAAAAAAGTCCATGTGATCTCTCATGAACTGATTCTAAGCATTTTTTTTCTTCAGAGACTTCCTCTTCTGAAATCCATCAGCTAAAACCTGCTTTTAAGTGAAAATGTGATTGAATTTCAGTTCAAACTTACAGTGAGATCTGAATTTCAAATAAAGTGGAAGTTTACTGGTGTACTTTCTCTCTCTCTTTTTTTGTGGTGAGGGGAGTGATTTTTCTCCTGGGAAGAAGAACTCTTTTTTTACATTAATAGACGAGTTGCACTATTTGAGCCGGTTGTTCTGTCTGGGTGCCTGGCATGCCTACCCCCCGCCCCACTTTTTCTCTTTCTTCCTTCTTCCCTTCAACTCTCTTTTTGGCAAGATTCAAAGATAATTTCAAAAAGTTCTGACTACTTGCTTTATAACTTTTGTGGCGTTTAAATACACATAGCTGAGTTCTGTGATAGACAGTGGAACATCCGTAGTTGACCACCTGCCTACATTGACCACCTCAAGTTGACCTAATTTTCATAGACAGCACATACACCACATGCACGGACCAGTACAGTAGGCCTAGTTCCCTACATTGACCACCAGTGTATGTTGACCAGTTTGTTACCATACCCTGGGTGGTCAACTTCTAGAGGTTCTACGATATTTTTAAATATTTTTATTTCCTGATAACTGGTCACCTCAAATAGAGACTTTTTGAGATGGGGTCTCTCTTGTTGCCTAGGCTGGTCTCTAACTCTTGGCCTCAAATGATCCTCCCACCTTAGTTTACCTAGTTGCTGAACTGCCAGAACCAAGCAACTTCCCCTGACCACTTAAGATATTTATGATTAAAATATCTTAGAACAGAAAGTTTTTTCTTGGCCTTTGCTATGAGAAATGAAATATTCCTGTGTGAGTTAAAATGTGGCAAAATGCTCAATTTCAAACTAACAATGACAGTTAATTATTTCTTCAGTTTTATATTGACTAGATATCTTCAGTTTTATGTTGACCAGATAATCTGTAATTTGGGGAACAGGAATAAGATTGAAAAGAGACTTAGGATAAAAGCTTTTCAATGAAGATTATAAACCACTGAGTCTTCATTTGTTATCTCCTGTGTTAATAAGAGATGCTAAAATAATACTTATGCTAGTTTCTGACCCTTTTAGAAACCAACAAAAATATACACTATGCTGCAAGCTTGATTTCTTATGGAAAAATATAAGGGAAGCAAAGTTATCATTCAATTTAAAAGTAAGCCTAAGGTAATTTGTAGAATATATTAGGATATTTGGGAATAAAAAGGGTACAAAAAAAGTAAGAGAGAAAAAGGAAAAAAGAAAGAAAGGGAGAGAAAGAAAGAAAGGAACAGAGAAAAGGAAAGAAAAGAAACCAGAAGCAGGAGTCTGGAAAAGCTTAGTAGAAACTGAGTTTCAGAATTAAGCTATTTTAAAATTACAGGCAAAGGTCGAGGGATGTACACAGAGGACGCAGATCTAAGTGCACCCTGTGACCACACAGAGCACAGGAGAAGTCAACCCGAAAATTTGATGTGGGTATACTCTATATTTAATAACTATATAAAGTGCTTGTGATTTTGCATTTTTAAAACAAAAAGCAATTTGAAACATGTTTAAATCTTTAATTAATAGAATAGTTTTTAAAAAGCTATGCTTAAGCCGGGCATTGTGGCGGGGGCACCTGTAGTCCCAGCTAACTGGGGAAGCTGAGGCAAGAGAATCACTTGAGCCTAAGAGTTTGAGGTTGCTGTGAGCTGTGACATCACAGCCCTCTACCAAGGGCAATAAAGTGAGACTCTGCCCCCCCCCACTGAAAAAAATGCTATGTTTAATAAGACATTAGAATATTGACTGCTTCAGTGTGTATAGAGGAATGAAATGCAAAATAGTTTCTTTAACTATATTAACACTTTTTACTTACAGGAGATCCGTAAAGTGAAAGAAGGAAATAAGTGAAAGATGAGATCAAATTCAAGTCCTAGGGTACGATCGGAAACTTTATGACAACGGGTCCTATTGCTCTGAAGCTGTGACTATAACTTACTGCACTTCACCATTATCTTATTATTTGTAAAAACACTACAGCATGGGTACTGTGACTTCTAAAGTATTACTTTACTCTTTCTGGCTGTGGAAACTACATCATAGAGAAGTTAGGAGATAGGGACAAGCAGGGATTTTTTTTGTCTGAGACAAAGTCTCACTTTGTGGCCCTAGAGTGAGTGCCATTACCTCATCATCGCTCATAGTAACCTCAAACTCTTGGGATCAAGTGATCCTCATGCCTCAGCTTCCCCAGTAGCTGGGACTGAAGGTATCTGCCACAACTCCAGGCTAATTTCTCTCTTTTAGTAGAGACAGAATCTCCCTCTTGCTCAAGCTGGTCTAGAACTCTTGAGCTCAAGCTGTCGTTCCACCTTCACCTCCCAGAGTGCTGGGATTACAGGCATGAGCCACTGTGCTGGCCCACAAAACTCTTGAAACCTCAGTGCGCTTTCCTATTTGAAAGAGAAAAATAGTTTAAAGAAGAAAGATTAATGATCCAATCACTTTTATTTAAAAAAAAAATTGTTCAAAAAAATCTACCTGAACAAAAGCATGGTTTGAACACTTGGGAGATTGGAAGGAAGGCATTATTTTTCCTGTCATTAAGAAAATGCTCTCAAATTTTTAGATCACTGGGCAAGACAGTCAATTGTTTACATCCAACTGGTTCACATTCAGCCTTGATCATGCCTGTAATTTCTGGCATGCTTAAAAGAGGAAACGGAGTGTGATTCAAAACACTGTCTGCTGGAGGTGCAGATGCTCATGGATTCCCAGTGGTATTTTGGAAGATGAATGCCGTTCTCCTTGATGCACACGTGAGGAAAGATTTTGTTCGGAGCATTAAGGCAAGTAATTGGTACTGAGAAGAGCCCGTGGAGAGACAATCATTTCCCCTGTGGTTGCTCTCACCCTCTGGGCTGGGTATGGGCTGGTGGTCATTTTGTCGTAGATGAGCCTTCTGTTTGACTGCTGTTCACAGATAACTCACTTCATGGTTGCTGATCATGGAAGAGTTAATCCTTAATACCTGGTTGATCAGCTGGTTGGAAACTGCTTATGCATAGCCAATAAAGTTGCCATCCTGGGGAGATCAAAAGGCTACCTCCCTTCTTTACAATTGTGGATTAGCATGATTCTTTTTTCTCCTTCTCCCTCCATTTTCAGCCCTTTCCTTCAATCAATCTTGCTGTTGAAGAAGAGGAAGAAAAAAAAGATTATCTGCAGTGTACAGGAAGATAGCTTTGATCTCCAGTTCTTTGCTTTTTCCTGTTTCTCTTTTTCTCTTTTTTTTAACCATCCAAAAGCGAAGGTATCATGTTGCTTGCTTCATGGGGGAGCTCAGCCTCAATTCCCTTCAACCAAAACAGACAGCTACAAATCTCCTCACTTCTGTGATTTTGCTTGGCTCTCAAACCTCTTATGACAATGTTGTTCCACACATAAAACAATATTTGGAACAGCATGACTGTGCCTATCTTTCTGACTTTATTCAAATAGAGAAGTACCTCTGTGGTATTCACAGCTGTCCATGGCTTAAAGCTGGAAAAGAGTATCTCTTTATTTTTTATAAATGATTAATTTTATTTTTTGAGGAACAGTATATAGATAGTAAACAATTATAGAAAATGTTCTGGGATTACAGATTTGATGCCAACTAGTCTATAGCTTAATGCCTGTCACTTAGTTTGACACTAAATGAAGCATTAAAGGCACCATCAATGGATACAAGCAAATGCCCGCAGAGTGGTGTGGTTCTGTCTTAACTGAGAATGGAGGCTTTTTTGTGTCAAGTGATTGCTTTGTATGCAGTCTGTCGGAATCAGTCCTTCCTACTAATACAATCTATCTCAGGGATCTATTTTTAAAATTGTGTTAGTTTTCCAGTTACTTAAAGCAAAGTTTAATAGAAAACATATTTAGGAAGCCCACTGGATAACAGCTCACTCATGGTTACACTTTCCTAGTATGCTCTTGATAGGATTTCAGAAAGTATCTAGTTCAAAGTATGTGCATATTCAACTCATCTGCACAGGACCTGGGAGCTGGAGACCCTTTATTCTCACTCAGCTGTGAAAGGAACATAGAGTCTTCAGAACTTTCCCCTCAAATTACAGTACAACCTCCAAAGCTGACCACACCTCCCTGCATTGGCCACCTCCTTAAGTTGACCTAATTTTCATAGACCGGACATGTACCACATGTACTTAGTGGAAGTCCCTTACGTTGACCACCTTTGTATGATGACCAGCTTGTTACAGTCCCTTGGGTTGTCAACTTATAGAGATTCTACTGTATTTGTGGAAAGTTCTGAGTGAGATCCAGTCTGTGTCCCCAGTTTGTATAGGTTCATCTTTTGCTGTGATGAAAAGTAAAGTTGTGAAGAGTAGTAAGTATTTTATATGTGACCATGTAGTACTTTCGGGCATATTCTGTCTCTTGATTTAAATTAAAATTTCAATGAGCATAACGAGAAACAGTGTTCATGTTATGTATGGTCAAAATTTGTGTACACTTAAGAAAAAAATATGTCAACTTGGTAACTTCATTCTTGAATTTTAATAGAAGACAAAATAGAGGCCCAATTAGCTTCTCTACACTGAAATGATTGAGGCCTTTTAAAAAATGTCATTAGCAATTCAAGGTAGAATAAAAAAAGGAAAAAGACAGTAAAGAATGAGTGTAGCAGGCCACCAATGTCGGTTTCAAGATCATTTGGCAACATGGTACGAATGAATGTGGTGCACTGACTCCCAGAATCTGATCTGCAAACATGACCTGTACGTTGTTAGGTTTCTAGTTTAGCCTGTGATTTTCTCATTTTTCACTAATGATGGACTAACTTTTAATTTGACAAAAGAAATAGATCTACCTACGATTCCTTTCCTGTAAAATAAAAAGTATACTTTTTAGTTGCACAGCTTAAAAGCTGATTTTGTTTACTCAGGTTATATTTAAAAAGCAAGTCTTCAGCAACTTGATTGAATTGGTGCACGCTCATATAACAAAATGAGTTAAAGCACATCTGTCCGTGTTACCTACACACCTCTGGGTAGCTTTAAACTACTTTAGTTGGTTGATTTAGGAAGTCATTTCAGTGTCTCCAGACCATTCAGTTAGCAAGTTGTCTGAATAAAGTAAATTGGCTCATACAGGCTGTGAAAGATAAAACTCATCTGTTTTTTTCCCCATGTCTGAAGAGAAGCAAAAGTTTCCTAGCAATCTGGTGTCAAATTTGGAACTACAAGTTGCTTAAATTAGTGAATTTAGCAGTATTTTGCCAAAATCTAAACATGGAGAAAGAAAAATAGATGAGAGACAAAGCTTCCATTTGGCTATCTATGCAAATGAGAGAGTCATCCAGTTACAAGATCAATTCTATCAATCAGCACCAATTCAGAGTGAATGCGGGCATCAGAAGGAAGTTTTATGAGATCCGGCGTGGAGAGAAAGGAATAGAGATTGATTATGTTAGTTGGTCTTTTCCAGTATTATGGATCCTTTAATCCCAGGAGCTCATCACTGCCTAGGAACATGTGTGTGTGTGTGTGGGTACATGACAAAAAACCCACGTAATACCTGAAATGATGACTGATACAGTACAGGCCCAATTGTATACACTAAACCTGAACAACTAGGAATCAATAATAATGTCTCTAGTAACAGTAGAAATACTGATAAAGCCTTGAAATTATAGAGTGTTGTCTGCAGGCGAAGTGCTAACGTGTCATATCTTATTAAATACTTAACCACATTGGGAATAAATGTGTTGTTGTTGTCTCTGTTTATCAATATGGGAAATGAGGTTCAGAAAAGTTAAGCTCTCTGACTATGGGCAGTGAGTTAGTGAGTAAAGTGAGGTATTGGAACCAGCTTGTCTGATTCCAGAATTCTTACTCTTCACAATTATAGGGACAACACAGCATGATTCCCTTAAATAAAAATGAATGTATATGAAACAGTGATATATATAGAGAGAGAGAGAGGGAGAGAGAACAGGTTAAGGTTTTTTTTGGGGGGGAGGGAAATAGATTGTGCTGCTAACCCATTTTAGTTCTTTTTTAGATGTTATATTTTTATGGGTATTATATCTTATTGTCTGTTCTTCTGCTTGTCACATGATAACTCACAGAAAAGATTATACATCTTAGAACACAGAAACATAAGTCCAGTTCTATCACATGCTTTAGTGGAATTCAACCCTGTTATGCTTGTGGAATAAATTTGAGATAGTAAGTACCAAGTAAGTTTTGTGATAGCTCAGTGGTTTTAAGTGAATGGAATTTTCCTTATATAGAAACCAGTATCGTGGAGATCTTACTTCTATAAGGAACTGATTTTTGAGTTTTCATTTTTTTGAGCTTGGAAATAAATGGTTTTCTTAGTGATAAGATGTTATTGATAATGACAGCATACTAAGCAGAAGCTTGGTTAGAATCTGCGATTACTGTTCCTTTAAAGGTATATACTTGGCCAATACCAAGTTTTATAGAAAACAAAGGAAGAATTTTGGATTTGTTAACCTATTCTCTGCCAGTGAGACCTGCATAAATCTGTAGTATCTATCAAGAACAGCACTGCAATCAATACTCTTTCAGAAGTAGTGCAGTTGGTTTTAGAAATGTTGTTATTTTGATTTTCTTTTTTAAATACATATTTCTCACTATGACTGTTTTATAATTTCTTAAGTATACTTTTCTTAGCTAGACTCAGTGGTCTTCCAAGTTATTTCCAAATATATACGTGGAGTTTTATATTTATATTCTTCTATTTCTGTGGGTTTGTGGGTCTTTACCTAAGACTTAAATGACTACTGAAGCTCTTTCCAGTTCCTTACTCTATACCACTAGTTGAAACATTATCATATCTATAACTCTCTCTTATATAAGATTTCAGTTCTTATCATTAAGGTTTTTCCTCTGTCTTGAAATATCTATTTTTCTGAATTGGTAGGTCCTCTTTATTAAATACTCTATTTCATTTGTGTTCCCTAGATTTATTGCCCATATCATTATTCTTGAAATCCAAGAGTAGTGTTTTCTTTTTGAAATATATTTAATCATAAATTTATTCCAATACATCCATTGCTTTGCAGTTTCCCATTCGTTTAATGTTATTTATTATCAATGGAGCTTAGTAACGTTCTTTATTCTTCAGTAAATGCTTTACTATCAATCAGGATAATTATCAAACATTACTGTTGAGCAGCTGTTAACTTTTGATGCTATGAGGCACATTAAAGACTGTTTGAGACGTACATGATAATATACATCTTTTAATATAAGATTCAGCTTGTATACATATAGACCATAAATGAATGTTGAATTGGATTAGTGAATCGTTGGCACTGTGTGAATGCAGGATGTTTTTAATATGATGAAAGGAGGAGGAATTGTGTTTGGAGAACTGGTAGGTCAGGGGATTTACTAAGTCAAGAGAATCTTGCTGGAATAAGCAGGGCTCCAAATAGTGTTGAGAGAAATAATAGAGATAATTTGTTGGGTTAGGGGAAGTATTTTAGAGGTTCAGCCAGGAGTGGTGATCTGAAAAGCTGACATAATCTGCTTGAAGAGGTAGACCTCACAACTGTAAGTTATTACAGAATTTCACTTACCACATTGTTGTATTATAGAGGGCATTATTTAGTGATCTTGTTGATGCTTTCATTCACCTAACAGGCAACAAAATAGAAAAAAAAATGCTCATTCTTGTATCAATAAGAAATTTATGGCAACTTATTGATTGCTGTATAGGTTATTTAATAGAGGTATATATGCACGAATATTTGGTAAGCCTACGTTTAGACCATAAATAGTAGCACATTTGTTAATTAGCTTAATTTAGCCATTCCACATGTACTCATATTTCAGAACATCATGTTGTACACAATAGTTGTATGCAATTTTTGTCAATTAAAATAATAAGAATTTTTTAAAAAATTTAAAAAGAGAAAAAGTGATGTCAAATGAATATAAATTTGATGACCTAATTCTTAAAGATGAAGACTGTTTCGGCATTTTCTCTGAGAGTACAGACAGCAGTGTACACATCAATAGAGTTAGAGATAGTGTTGTATGTGTGATTATCCTTAACCTATCAGAGAATCATTTGGATAGTCCCTCAGCATGTCATCTACCCCTCTATGCTTCTACCCTACTACATTCCTTTCTGTGTCAGAAATTATCTTCCAGCATAGATGTTTACAGTTGCTATAAAAATGTTCTGTGTATGAAGCTGAAAATACAACTTCAAATTCTATTCCTCTGGCCTTGATTTTACTCTCCAGCTACCCGAAATAAATCTAGTATAATTTCTAATGCAAAACTGACTATTTTGAAGATAGTTATTGTGTTCTTATTAAACTTGATATTCTGCAAATATAAGACTTCTATTTTCTTCCAGTTTTCCTCATTTGATGAATATTCCTTTACTTCAGTTATGTCGTTTTCGTTGTTTTTGCTTTTAAAATCTATTTGTCAGTGCTTTCCATAGTGTAACATCGAGTTTGACAAATCTGCCTCTTTTTAGTTCCCTTTAACTGTCTTCTAGCCTTTTAATAAACCTTTCATTTTCTCTAAAAGTTCCCTGGGTATCCTCAGATGAAATACTTTTCTCGATGAGGAGACTGAAAACGTATTAAGAAGCTAGTTACATCTATTTTCACTTTTCTCTCCCAGTGAAATACCGAAGAACTGTCCTTTCTGATTGGAAGTCGCAATACTTGGCAGAGAAGATAAATAGACTTTTGTGAGATTGTATTTTTCTCCTGATAATGTTTTTTATAATGACTGAAATCAGAAATACATACATAGACCTATATTAGAGAGCAAATACCCATGTTAGGGACAAGGAGTGGTTGGCTGAATCTTGCCAGGGAGGAAAATAGCCCCAATGTAGATAAACTTTCAGATGGATTCTCAGATTTTTCAAGAGAAGAGATTTTTCGTATTTTTACATATAAGCTCCCCATTGATACATGCAGGGATTTCATGTAAATTAATAACAAGTGCTCTTGCTAAATATGGTCCCCAGAGTACCATCTTTTGGCTGTCTTATCACATCATTCATCCCATGGAAGACTGGCTTGTTTGTTGCTGCTTATTCCTACTCCAAATACGTCAGTATTTCCTCGCTTTTTATAATCGTCATTGTTTTAGAACGTTTTACTTTTCTGGTGTTTGCACTTCTTCATTGCTTTATTACTAGTTAAATGTTTACATAATGGCTTATTTATTTAACCAAAAGCTCCTGCCTTTATTGGGAGCTATTTACATTTTACAAATTGTATTTGTTGAGCCAGGAAAAGTGATCAGTTTTACTGTTTATGTTTATTCTTTTGTCCTAAAAGCTAACAAACAAAGAAAACAAAAGCACAAGCCCTTTGATGAGCTAAGAGTCCCTGGTGAACTGAATAAATAAATATATTCTTGAATAAGAAAAGAAATTGTCAACACAGTCTAAAGGTTTGCTGATTGCTATTAAGAGAAGCACCACTGTGTTGCATATGAATTACACATTAAGAAAATGCATTAAGGAAATTTGGAGAAATAAAAATAAAGAAAATTGAGGCTGTGGCTAAATTGCAAAGAAGCCTTTGTCTTGGGTAAGAATTTATTGCCAGTTTCTTTTTAAAATCTAGTGCCCCTTATCTGTTTTATTATTTGTTAGTAGATCATTAGCTATTTGACAGAAATATTATCAGGAGAGATGCTTAATCTAAAGGGTCAGTATTTATTACCAATTGAATACTAACCAGAAATGAAAATAAAGCATCTTTGAAATAATTTGTCAGTGGAAAATGTTACATAATTTACAAAATATTGATTTATGCACAATTTTTAGGAGAATATATAGCATTTCTACAAGAAATCCTGTGCATAATTCATAAATGTCTTTAAAATAACATTTGGAGGATTTCTTTAGGCAAACATAGAAATGGTATAATTTGCTTAGGTGGTCAAGATATACTGCAAAGCTAAATTTATGAAAAAGCCTTTAACCCTTATTTTCTCCCCAAGAAAACCTTGGTACTTTCTTGTCAAATCTAAATAAAATATTCCTGAACGTGGGCCTTTTTATTTTTTCATTATGTTTCACTGTAAAATGCATGGAATTTCTTTTTGTGTTTGAACGGCTCATCCTGTTGGAATAATATGGCAGAGTCCCATTGGGGATTATTAGGAGCATTACTCATGTAAGACATGTACTGGGGCAACCTCCTCATGCTAAATTCTAGAGCCGCAACTCACAATAATGTGAGATGCTCACAGGCATGAGGCTGGGGAGAACGTCTGGGAGGGAGAAGGTCAAGGCACAGGCAGAAAGGAGGTCAGGAGCAGTAATGTGCCCTGAGCGAGGAGAACAGATTCATTTGAAGCTGGAAAGCTTCATTCTCCATGGAAGGCATGTTTAAAGACAAGCATTATCTGATGCTTTGACAAAATATAATAGCTTACCAATAATAATGGATTCTTCATCATCTGAAAGGGAAGCCACGATACCCACACTTATTTGGAAATTATTTCTACAGTTGGTAACTGCAGGCCTTAAAAAATGTGTGTGAAGAATGTATTAGCTAATTAGCCTGAGGTCTTTATCCTTATTGTCCTCAGGACCCTAACCCTGGCTCTTCTCCCTATTCCCTTACATACCTATAAGGACCCTTTCTTATCTGTGAACCATGGAGATGTTATGTGTCATTTATTTTCATATGAGTACCTTGTTTCTGGATATATTGGAATTATTGATTGGCTTATAGTATACAACTAACTAATTAGGAAACCAACTTTAGCCAGCTGAATACCCTCGTAATTATCCTCTAACTTTTGTAAATGCTGCTTTATTTAAGAATCCTCTGTCTATTTTCCAAGGCTATCCAACCTCTTTTTTTCTCTGCCACACGCTGGAAGAAGAGTTGCCTTGGGCCACACATTAAATTGGCAAACACTACAGCAAGGTGATGAGCAAAAAATAAATAAATAAATAAAATAAAAGTTTGCACATAATTTTTGTAATATCTGACACCACAGTAAGCAAAACAATCTTTAAATAATCTGCATGTGGCCAGTGGGTCACAGGGTGGATAACCTTGCTAGACCCTTCCTTCCTTCCTTCCTTCCTTCCTTTTCTTTTTTCCTTTTTTTTTTTTTTTTTTTTTTTTTTTTTGAGACAGTCTCAATCTGTCGCCCTGGGTAGAGTGCTCACAGCAACTTTAAATAAACTTTGGGGCTCAAGTGATCCTCTTGCCTTAATTTTTCTACTTTTTCTTTTTTTAGTAGAGATGGGGTCTTCCTCTTGCTCAAGCTGGTCTTGAACCCCTGAGCTCAAGCAATGCACCTGTGTCTGCTTCCTCTAGTGCTAGGATTACTAGACCCTTCCCTGTCTTTTTCTCTTTCCTCTTTCCATTCTAATTATTCTTATTTGGCTTAATGAATCAAATTAAGGTGTCACCTCCTCTGGAAAGCCATAGCCGTCCTATCCCAGTGTAGACTTTATGTACTTTTGCTTCCCTAGTGCCCTCTACAAACTGTCCTTGCCTGCAGTCATGCTGTGTTGCTTATATTTACTTAGGTTTCCTATAGACGACAAGGGTCTGTATCTAATTAATTAGAGCACATACTTCATTCAGTGAATTAAGAAGTGACTTGGGGAATAAAATTGGATCATGGGTTTCTTGGCTTTGCTTTGATGGGAGCTATAGAAGAGATTAATACTCCCGCTGGTTCTTGAGTAAAATTTTACCCTTTTAGAAACAGAAAATTGAACAAATGGAAAGAAGAAATACCAAAATTGCCAACTATCATAAACGTGTATCCTAGTGTTGAAAAAAGCTAAAACTTTTGGAATAATTTGTGGTAGAGATGCTGTGTAGCACCAAATTCAGAAGTAATTTATAAATGGGGGCTTTAACAATTATATATTTAATTAGATCTTATAAAATAGATTGGATAGGAATTTGGATGTCTACTATTGTTTGGAGCTTATAGATTTTTCTATGGTTAATTGTACAGTGAGGAGAAAATATGACTTGGATTCAGACTGGGTTATTACTGGCTTTGAATCCATCATTGAGTAGCTTTTACCATGTCATGGGTGATTCATGTTTTTATTGGTAAAATGCAGAGATCGAACCAGTTGATATTTTGGGCTCTTCTAAAATTTAAGTATTTTGTACTTTGAGTCCTAGAGACAATGCAGGAGCGAAATCTTCTGTCAGTGAATTTTTTTCTTAACTCGTGTACTTTTCAGTAGAACGTAGAGATTACAGGGAAATAGATTTTCAGAGCTGAAATACCTAGATTTAAAATCTGGCTTCACTACCAACTAGCCATGTCACTTTGAATAGGTTACATTACTTTCCTGTTTCCTTATCAGTACAATGGAGATAATATGGGTATATACTTGATAGGGTTACTGTGAAAGTAAAATAAATGAATATACGTAGAGTGTGGAAATAGTATTTGGCGTGTTGTAACCAAAGTCTGAATTGTTGCATTATCTTATTACTATTTTCCTAATTAATACTCTTTACCAAGATTTTTTTTAAAAAAATAAACTAGTTTATAGTAGTTGTTAGGTATAGATCCCAATTTACAAACTATAGATTAAAAATAATACCTACATAAAATTCAAATTTAAGACCTATTACTGGAGATTTAAAAACAACAAATAAACAAAGAAAGCAGAAGCAGTATGAGCATTGTCATGAGAAAATTCAAGGTTAATTTGACAGGTTGGAAAGAGATTTCTGGCAGATTGCCAGGCCAGTATAATAGCCATTTCTATCTGAATTGTGGAAAATATAAGATTGTTTATACAAACAATGCTGTACAAAAATGCCAACAGTTAGAGGCGATATCAGGTTGCCTCTCCCTCTCCCTCAATTTAAGAAAATGTTAATGCCCCTAAGAGGATTAAAAGATCTACAATTTACTGTAAATTATTTTAATCAGATTATGGATCCTCTTTTCCTGGGAGCTCAGCTCTGTAGTGCTGGGAATGGGGGTTTTCATCTGGATGAGGACAGGCGCCAGCGAGTGAGAGAGAAACATGAGTCCTTTTGGATTCTGGAGAAATACAGCAGGCCAAACGGAGAGAGAAGTTCTAAGCTATGGAAGTACTAGCTGCAAACTTCTTATGTTGAAAATGTTCTTGAATCCAGAGTCAAGATCCAGAAGAACTTTCTTCTTTACTACCTTAGTTTGGCCTTTAAGAAATTAAAGATTAAATTGGAAGTATTAACCCTGTGGTTCAAGAGCATGATTTTCAGATGAACCTTTGACATAAACCTGGGAACTCCAGTGTCATTTGTGGAATAATAGGGTAGTTAGTTTGACTTCTAGAATATTTCATTCATTATAATTATCACATTCTGTGTTTCTGGTGTCTGTACCCTTATCTTAGCACTAAAACCGTAAACTTGATTACATTACTTAAGTTTTTCCAAGTGTTTCCAAACTTGAGTACATTACTTAAGTTTGTCTGTAAATTAGCTGTAAGTTAAATGGAAAAATGCATATAAAGTACCTTTTTCATAAGAACTATCCAATAAATAATAGCAGTTTGAGGCATAAAAAGGTGATTTAGAAATAAAGTCCAAACCAGTATTGAGATACTAGACCTAATATAGTAGGTTTTGGTTTTGGTTTTTGTTGCTTTTACTAAGATGCAATGAACCTGTGTCCCTTTCGGCCCGGCACTGTGGTGGGTGCCTGTAATCCCACTTACTGGGGAAGCTGAGGCAGGAGGATAGGTTGGACCCAGGAGTCTGAGGTTGCTGTGAGCTATGACGACACCTGCTAGGGTGACAGAGTGACGCTCTGTCTCAAAAAAAAAAAAAAATTGTGTGCCTGTTGATCAGAAAATTGTATATTAAAATATTTCTTAGTTGATTCTATAAAGACATCATTTCAGTCTCACAATAGATCAAATTCATGTATAAAACCTTTACCTGCAAACCTCAACACACATATTTCTTACATATTTTTCCAGGAAAATAGCAGAATATGATATGTAATATTAAGTTCTAACTAGTAATACTAATCTGTGTGTACTAGAAGAAATCTGAAGGAGGTCCAGAGAGTTGTAGAGCTGTGAGGGCAGCTGACTTTGCAGTGTTGCTGCCAGTTTGAGTGTGACACATGCGTCTTCTTCATGTGTATTTCATCACAGGCCATTGTTCCTAGTGTGCCTGTCAGTGCTGCTTGCTAGGCATGTGCCTGCGGCCACTTTCTCAGGGAAGCCTTCTTTCCCATCCTTACTCATAGACACTCCTGTAGCTACCCATGGTCTCATGTCTCTGTGAGGGAAGCCCCGAGGCTGTGTTACTCAATTAAGTATCCCAGTAGCTACTGCACCCCCAGCATATAGTGAGTGCTTCATAAGTGATTTTATTTGTTGAATGGGTACCATTTTAAGGTGATCACTTTGATATTCTGCAAATTAAAGTATACATGATGAAAAAAATAACAAATTCTCCCCCAAAGACAAATAAGTCTATGTTATCTAATATTTCAGTTGTCCTTGATATTAATTTTTCTCCCCATAAATGTAATAGTGAACTCACATGGTTTGGTTTTGCCTTGAATGTTTCTAAGGAGACAGGTTTAAATGTTCTTTGGGGAATATAAAGTGATAAGCTCTAAATTTGAGCTTGTAGGGGAATAGAAAAATCAAGGACCTCAAGTTATTTAAAAAAGAAAGTTTAAAACATGGCCTCGTACTTACAGAGACTTGCCCATGAATAGATGGGCATAAAAGATACAGTGTTATTTCCTGCCATTCTATAGGATATTTTCCATTTAAAATAACTTTTACTGGCTATGTGCGGTAGGTGAGAGGTTCCTGGGCACTGGCGATAGGAAGGTGACTTTGGTTATACTAGGACTGAGGATTAAGTTTGTGAACTCATCCTAGAAAAAGTGCTATGTGCCTCATTGCTGAATATCACTACGGTCACCTTGGAAGTTCTCCCCTTGGGAATCTACGCACCTAGGCCAGTGCCTAGTCTACCCTTCAAAGCAATTTTGGAACTGTTCTGGAATGGCTATCAGAGGTATCATTGTGTTACCTTGCTGTCCTGAATGTCATCAAGATGTTTTCCCTTCAACATGATCTGGCCCCCAGTGACTTTTTTATTTATCCAGAATAAAATAAAAAAGTCATTGGGGGCCAGATCTTGTGAGTAGGGAGGTTGTTCCTATACAGTTGTTTGTTTATTGGCTAAAAATTTCCTCACAGACGGTGTCGTGTGAACTGGTGCCTTGTTGTGATGAAAGAGCCACACGTTTCTCATGTCTAGGTTTTCAGTTAAGATTTTTCAAACTGTTTCTCCATCGAAGTTACCTTGCTCTGCTCTGCTTCTTGCAGTCAGTCCGTGATTTTGATGTAGAGTATGATGAAATTTTGTGGCGTTCTCATCAGCTCTGCATTGCTGGCTGCCCTGATCTCTCCTCATCAGTGCTGCTGTCTCTCCCCTCAGAAAAATGTTCATTTGTGCACTGCCATTTTCTTCATGGAATTATCCCCATAAACTTGGAGTAACATGTCTTTGATTCCACATCCACTCATGCCCAATTTAACAAGACATTCAATGTTTATTCGTTGTTCTGTGTTAAGGTTCAACATTTCAGCGACGTCACACACAAACACGCAATAACAGTCATGCAGGCCACTCGGCAAGGAACCACCACAGGTGGTCATGAGCACAGGAGACGTTCTGCGGTTATGAGACCTTATCAAGCTGCCCAAGGGAGCACATGGCGCCAGTTCACGAACTTTATTGTCAGACTTCGTAGTCACTATACACAAAGGTCACATTGTCTGATACTTGAAGAAGACATGGATAATTAGAACATGTCGAACACACACATATAAACAAAAGAGGCACAAGAAGAAAAAATGTAAGTCCTACTGTAGCTGGGGCGTAGTTAGAGACAAGATTGCACTAATTACTGAAGAACATCCTTTTTCCTTTACTTAGCCGCCTGTCAGACTAAGCTGAAGAAACGTGTGTAAAGGCAGAAAGAAGAGAAATTGTCTTGGACACCAGAGAAACCAGAAATAGTTTGGAATTACTTTCAGGTCGGGTGCCTTGAAATATAAAACAAAGGCCAGAATATGATGGTTTTCTTTTTCTAGCATTAAATAGACTGAATTTCATACTGCCAGTGGACATGAGGCAAATGGGAAAGGTGAAAGAGATTTGGATGGTAGAATAAGTGGATAAAACTGATGAGAGGACACTCGAGGAGAAGATTCAAGTGCTTCTCCGAGGACAGACTAACACGAGCAGCCGGGGCTTCACTAGTAAGGTGCAAACAGTGTTTAGGGAAGAAACACGATGAATTGCACCTTGATAGGGGGACTTGGTCTTGCCAGTGGGCTGTCCACCTAAGCATTCTACAGGACTTGAAATGCAATGCCTGAAATACTAAAAATTGTATCTAGATTTTGAGAGAATTTGATGTAGAGACATAGTTTTAGGAGAACTCTGAGCATAAGTGATAACAGAAGTTTCTCTGTCAAAAGCCTAGAGAGTGACGAGGAGAGACAGACCCGGACCTACCCCCACACACCTTCCTGTATGCTGCTGCTGTTGTGGTTGTTACTATGTATTACTATGTATTACTAGTAATACTAAGTAATACTATGTATACCGTGTATACTAAGTAATACTGTGTATTACTCACAGTGATGTGAGCCTGTACATAAGATTAGAAGTATATGTCATTTAAGAATGGAAAATTAAAGGCTTGCTGCCCGTAGCACAGTGGTTATGGCACCAGCCACATATGCAGAGAGTGGCAGGTTTGAACCCGGCCCCAGCTGCCTAAACAACTGCAACAGAGAAACAGCCGGCCATTGTGGCGGGTACCTGTAGTCCCAGCTCCTTGGGAGGCTGAGGCAAGAGAATCACTTAGGCCCAGGAGTTTGGGGTTGCTGTGAGCTGAGATGACACGACACTCTACCTGGGGCCACATAATGAGACTCTGTAAAAAAAAAAAAAAAGAGGAAAATTAAAGGAAAGTCATTTCTGAGTCTGTTTAAATGTGTTTACTTCAAATTTGAACAACTTTACTGTTTGGTGAGAACACTGCAACTTTAATAGACACTATTGATTTAGAAAAAAAAAAAACCATGCAAGGTGGTAGGCTGCATTAAAAACTGAAAAGCTTATGTAGCATGCTCTGGACAAAGGGGTGTAGTGGTGGGAATGGAGATGGGGAGAACACTTAAAAGACTGCTATGGAAGGGGTTGATGGTGGTCAGTCTGAGATGGTCCCAGGGATGGAGGGTGGGGGGTCGGGCCTCGGTGTTGTACAGCTTTACACTCATCATTCACACTGGATTGACTGTCCCCTACAGCACAGGCCCCACAGGTGACAAGGCACCACCCTTACCACCATTTGTATTTGTGCAACTCAGCAGCCCTGACACAGGATTTGGAATATACTTGCTGGTAGAAATCAAGCCTCTTCCTGGCGAAGTTCCCTGGGACGCAATGGTAGTTGGGGAAAGGAAAGCATATTATCAATTACCCGAATTTGATTTGGATTTTCCTTTGTCCGGGCACAGATGGAATTTGTTAGAACTAATTTACGTCAGTATTAAGCACAGGGTGCCCTCCATGAGACAGCAGAGCGGACACTTCTGGCTTTGAGTGTGCGGCAGTCATTATTTTCCATCTGGTTCTCTAAACAAGTGCCATATGAAAAGTGTCGTGGCGGGCTGAATGTATGGATTCATGTCTGCGAGGTATTTATAAACACCCTATGTGAATTCTTGCCCCTTCTAGCATTTTAATGGCTTCACATTAAATGGTAGGTCATTATACTTTTCACTGAGACAGTGAAGGGTGATTAACTCCGTCTGGGTTCAACCCAGTGTAATTTTAGAGGCTACAAATATTGTTACAAGTCAGGTTAAGGTTTAAAGGTGAAAGCATAGTGAAGCTTGGCTGAATGACTTTTACAGCACTGAGTTAATGTACACAAACAAAGAAACTCTTGTTTTCTTTCCATTATGAGTGCAGGGAACAAATGACTTGCTTGTTATAGAGAGGAAAATGTGAAAATTAGGTTGGTCTACAATAAAATTCATGCTGTGTGAACCCATTTACTCCGTATTTCAAATTGAAAGTTCTTTTAAAAGTCCTGTTGAACTGTTGCTGAGATTTAGAAACTTTAGACCTTGAGTGTGATGCCCTTTGCTGAGATAAGACTCTCCTAACAAATGGCATCCACAGATTTACTATCTTTTACATAAAGAAGGCAATTTACCTCAATGAAATACATTAGCACACTCTTAGAGAGGAAAATTGCCTTTTTCTCTCCACTGACTGTTTTTAACACATCCAGCACCCCCCAGATGCTTCCATCTTCTCCTTTTCTCTGAGTAAGTACTTTGGGTAATTTGATATAGCTGTTTCCTTCTCACTGGTTGGATTCAAATCTTGGAGCCTGGCTTTCAGCTAAAAAATGGAGTTTGTGGGTAGAAGGTTGCCTACTATGACTGAGGAGCAGAATGGAGTGTCTAAAGCTTCCTTTCAAAGTTGTGTCTGGTATCAACATTAATCTTGAAGGCTGATGAGAAATAAAGTTGGGTGTCCACGTAGACCAGTTTTCCTGAAATGACTGGATTTTTTGAGGCTTCCCTTAGGAAGTGCTGAAAACTAGCTGAAGTGCTGAAACTGTACCTTCCCTCAGTTAGTGCTGAAAACTGTGATTCAACATTCTGGTCATTAACAATAGGCCAAAGCCAGCTGTGGTGGCTCACGCCTGCAATTCTAGCACTTTGGGAGGTTGAGTGGGGAGGATCCCTTGAGGCCAGGAGTTTCAGAACAGGCCTGGGCAGTAGCAGAACCCTGTCTACAAAACAAACAAACAAAAACTAGCTGGGCATGGTGGTGCAGCCTGTAGTACCAGCTACTCAGCTACTCCAGTGGGAGGCTAAGATGGGAGATTTGCTTGAGCGTAGGAGTTGGAGGCTGCAATGAGTATGATATTACCACTTCCTTCTGGGCCAGGCAAAAAGAAAAAAAAAGAAAAAGAAATAGGATCATACCTGCATTCCCAGAACATTGAGAGGCAGAAGAAGGAAGAATGCTTGAGTTCAAGAATGCTAGGAGTTCAAGATTACAGTGAGTTATGATTGTGCCACATTGTACTCCAGCCTAGGGCACAGATGGAAACCCTATCTCCAAAACTAATTGTAATGTTAGTAGCCAGTAAATTAACTGTTCTCTTTCTTCTCCCTAAACATCCATTTTATTATGCATATAGCTTTTGCTTTCATTCGAATTTCTACAAAATATGACAGGATTTTGTGAGGAAAAATATTTTGTCTTAACAGATTTTGGTGTAAACTTTAAAGAATTTGGGGAACATTTTGTTTTTAAAGAAGTAGAATAAATTTGACTGTTTGGAAGCCCCAGGAAAACCAAAAAAAAAAAAAAAACAAACAAACAACAAAACCTCTTAGGAATTAACAACTTTGGGCAGAATAAATAGCTTTCATTTGGGTCATGGTCCTTTAAAAAAATGCAGCAGCCTGATCTGGCGATGTTCAGGTTGTAAAGTTTGGGTGAGATGAACAGGTCTAGTCCCGGAGGTCATAGCGGAAATGCCAAGGTCAAGGCTTCGCACTTAGCCTTGTGTCAACAGCGTCATGCCCTGATAAGTCTAAAAACTGAATTGGCTGGGTTCAACTACAGATACGTGTATGTTATACCCTTGCCCCAACTTAAAGTCAGTACATGCAAACTTTCAAGCCTTTGTGTTGCTATCTAATTTGACTCAAATTCAAGCAATTTACAACTGTGAAGGGGGGGAAAGTCTCCTTAAAATACAATTTACTTAGGATTTGCATATACTTACTAAGTAGATATTTTCTTGGAAACATTTTGAAAGAGAGAGTGTATGGTTGAACATACAACTATGAGTGTCGTCTTAAATCTGTTTGTCACGTACACAAACTGACACAAGTCGTTAAACAACATGTTTCATTCAAGAGTGTCAATTAATTTCATAGTATGTGACTTAAAGTCAGTCCTCCTGTGTTCAGAGTTGATTTTCTTTGATGATTTTAGTTGGGTCCTGTTATCAGAAGAGAATTGAGAAAATCCTTGCCCAGAATTGTGAAATAGTTTGATAAAATATTATGCAGCTTTCCTGCTACTCTGTTACAAACTAGACATACGTATTCTCATCTCCAATGCGAATCTTGACATGTTCTTTGGTCTTTACTGCCGCTTCAGTTTCTGGTAAAATGGGAAGAATCTGACCTACGTCAGAACTTTTCCTTGAACAGGCTTTTTGTTGCTCTGAAAAATACTAGATGTGCACAGAGAGGTTTGAATTTCTTGGATATCTTCTAGTCTGAGATCTGTGATTATATCGTATTTCTAGACCTTGATGAGGATTGCATTAATCTTTTGTGCTTGCTCTGGTCTTGACTTTCATGCTTTAAACAAAGTTGACACAGGGCACAACTCCAAGAGTATTTGTGTTCTATTTAAATAGCGGCCCTGAAGTTGTACTTATTGCTGGCAAGTCACATTGAGCCTGGACTCACACTGCTTTGCACACTAAATAAATGTATAGTGTCACACAGGTAGGAATTGAGGGGACATTCTGCTCGCAGATGTCATTAAGGACTGTTTCTTCTGCCTCTGTGCCATCTCCACAGTCCACTGCTTAGGATTTCTTTCCTTTTCCAGGCAGAATGGCTGCCAATGGTAACTATGATTTTTTTTTTTTAAAGCAAGGGTCTTAGTCATCCTGGGTAGAGTGCTATGGTGTTGTAGCTCACAGCAACCTCAAACTCTTGGGCTCAAGAAATCCTCTGGCCTCAGCCTCTCGTGTTGTTGGGACTACAGGTACCTGCCACAATGCCAGACTAGTTTTTCCTATTTTTGGTAGAGACAGGGTCTTGTTCTTGCTCAGGCTGGTCTCAAACCCTTGAGCTCAAGTGATCCTCCTGCCCTGGTCTTCCAAGGTGCTGGAATTACAGATTTGAACCACCATCCCCAACAGTATGGATCCATTTTTCACTTTTAACAAAGTGCAAGGAAACTTTTCCTCCTGTTGAGTAATATAAATTTTTCCATCAGTTTGACCACCTTCAGATAAGTGCCCTTTGGACCCATCAATGTACCAGAGAAATAATATGCAGAGTTTGGCTTAGCAAGATCATATCTATTGCTGGATTCAAGATTGGGATCCCATTAGCTGGAGACGTGTGGCATAGGGCTGGATACTTGAACACTGTGAGAGCCATTAAGAAGGAGTATGCCCACTTCATTCTTTGTCAAAGAATCTTTACACCCATTAATGGAACCATTTTATCAATATGTTCTAATTGTTTTCTGGACTGTTTTCGGTGCACAGATTTCATTTTAAATTTAGCCATAATTTAAAATTAATCATGATTTTAATTTCTGTAAACATGCTCTTATTTTCTGGTTACTTGTTTTTCATAGAAATTTGTTCTCATTTTATAGATGTAATGTCCTTCTTAATATTCCTGTGTTCATTCATTAGCTTTCTCTTCCATAACTTCTTTTAGGATGCCTGAATTGCTCCATTTCCTCTGGCGTTAATTTTTAATTTCTTAATTCTGGCCCTTTCATGTCCTTCTGCTGCTTTTTTTCATGATAATCTTTCCTGTGGCAAAAGGAACTGTATAGTCAATAAAACTCCTCTCCTTTTTACGAATGATTCTCATTTGGAATTCTCACTTAGAGTTCTGGGTGAGGAGAGCATCTGTGAGACTGTGCTGTGGGGGACCAGCAAGGAGGCCAACAGGAGCACTCACAGTAAAGAGGAGGGTTCTACCAGATTTCACCTGCAGTCTGTTCAGTTTCACTGGAAAAAGATCAGCTGTTTTGGCTGGCGGTAAATGCCAGCTGCCTGATCTTGGCCCACACTTGGGCAGGGTTGGGTGACAAGTGAAAGAGTCATCCTTGTACATTTTTTAAGTAATCCCTTTCTTCACTTCTCTTTTCCGTCTTCCAGAATTCCTGCTAACTTTGGGTCTTGATTTTCAGGACTGCCTCAGCAGACTTCTGCATTTTCTAGAGCCTCGTTATAGCAGACTCTAAGCTGGAACTCCATTTCCTGAACATTCTCCACTCTTCTTCTTCCTTCAGAAACTTGTTTGTAGCTTTTGTTCATTGGTGATACCCCTCCCCCACTCCAGTCTTGTAGTCCCCTTTCAGGACTTGCCTTTACTACTTCTGAACTCTTCTTTCAATGAATTCTTCAGAAATGGAGGAGGCCATTGCCTGTGCTTGATCTAGCATCTTAATCAATTGTTAATCCTATCCATAGTGTGATTCATATTTAGCTGGTTAAATGTAGGTTGTTTTCACCTGTTACAACTGCTAATTACAACTGCTAATATTTTCATAATGTTTTATTAGACTCCTCTATTGAAAAAGCACAGATTGATTCCTATTAGAAAGACAATTTAAAGTGTAGGTATTTTAATTGTATGTGTAATGGTTTATATTTGCCATTTACTTTATCAAGTTTGCTTAATTAGTTTCATTTGTCAATAGTTAAATACAGGATTAATTTCTCTTGCTGTTCTTTCATTAATTTGATAAATATTTGCGGAACCTCTATGGAGGGCCAGTTACTGAAAGTAGCCTGGTATTGAGAGTTTCTTCAATTTTATGAAAATAATTTATACTTTAATACGTAAGAAAGCCCAATTAAAGGAAAAGAACTGATAGTGAGCTTTTAGAAAGACTATAAATAGCTTACTTTACCTAGACTGAACTAAATGTAGATTGGGAAGAGGATAGGAGATGTTGAAATTTTTTGTTTATGGTTTCTCCTGTGCCAAGTATGGTACCATTCACTAAGTTTATGTTGAAAATATTAATATAATACCATTGCTTTCTCATTTGTTATACATTGATGATACTATGACTAAGTCATTTTTACTTTTGCTTATTTATAATTAGCTAACAACAAAAAAACTGACTTATTTGCCAGAAACCTGCCTTAGGTTCATTAAAATATATATTATATGCTTTTGCGTGGTGGCAAACTTTTGGCCGAGGCCTTCTACTGCTTTCCTGTTTAAATGCTCAGCCCCTGTATCTCAGCGGTTAACATGCCAGCCACATAATCAGAGCTGGTGGGTTTGAACCCAGCCTGGGCCTGCCAGACGACAATGACAACTACAAAATATAAAAATATAAAAATAAAAATAAAAAAATTCTGGGAGAAATTCACAATTTAAGATTCTGAAATATTAGCCCCCAAATGGTTAACCCATTCAGTGTCCAGTCTAACCAAAATGACATACTACCAATCAACAACCATTCAGAGAGTACTAAGGGGAAAAAGTCTAGCATATTAGGAAAAACATCCTCTCATGTTAAATATGTTCTTAGGAAATTTTTAAAAGTACCATTTAGTTTAAAAGAAAAGTGCAGTGCTGGCAGATAATTTTCTCCTCTTAAAAAATCTCCTGCTGGGGCTGTGTTGCGATCCTTAAACATCACTGAGACGTGGAAAGGCTTAACTGAAAGGCAAAGGCTTTATACCCATTATGGACCTTGATTTTGACCTTCTACAGGCTTTCTTAGGATTCCACTAAATTATTTATTATATCCAATTATATACACAATCTGCAAGAATTTACATATTAAATTTAAGAATGTCCCTGTCAACATGGAACTATCTTTTTTGAAATGTATTTAGGACTTTTTAAAAAAAGGGAAATTAGTGAATAATCAACAATGGCAATAAATTTTAAACTCAGGGCAGCTGTTTTTTGTTTCTGGATACCCTTGAAGTACCCGAAAGAAGAGAAGGTTCCCTCCCCTCTCAGAGAAAGCTATATTCCTCTCTTAAAAAGAATATCTTACCTTTTAAAATATTTATTTTTATTTTTAA
>NW_003852404.1:23658683-23665750 GCF_000181295.1 Otolemur garnettii | reverse complement strand
GCCGGTTGAGCTATAGGCGCCGAGCCCCTAGTGATATTTTCATGCACATAATGTATAGAGATGAAATCAGGCTACTTTAACATTCCTTTGTGATGGGAATGCCCAGTATCCCCCTTCTAGTATTTGAAACTATGCAATGTATTGTTGTTAACTGTAACTAACTATGGCGCTACAGAATGCCAGAACTTATTCTTCCTAACCAGCTGTAATCTTGTATCCTTTAACAAATTTCTCTCTACCCCTTTCCTTCCCCAGCCCTTCCCAGCCTCTAGTGTCCTCAGTTCTTTTACTTATTTGTGGTGAGCCTTACTTTTGAGTATCAGTTTTGTATATGATAACAATGTATATCATGTTCAAGATATGTGATCTTTCCACATCCATGTCTTTCCTAAGGCCCACGATTTGATATCTATTCAGCTATTACATATTTACATCATTTGGTTTGCAAAATAAATGCTTGACAGTTTTGATGAACTCCTACGGCCAATTTTTAAACCTAGAAAAGAATAAACCTTGTAAACAATTACAAAACAAAGATTATTAGAGTCAGGAACTAACTCAGCGACAGAAATGAAGTACTGAATGGTATAGCTGGAAACAGTGATTTGGAAATCTAACTTGTGTAAATATTTTTTCTTCCTGAAATGTGTCAATGATTATCTTGGACCCAGTCATGTTTCTTGCTTCCAGCAGGTGGGGATAAAAGGTCTCTGGAGATAAGAGTGATGTAGTATGTCCAACAAGAGAAATCCTAGACCACCAAACTACTTGAGATTTGAGAATTATGCTGTGGAAGTTAAAACAGGGAATATTATTTTTCTATTTTCATAGTGCTTTGGCTTTCGGTTTAACTAATTAAAACGAATCCTCCCTAAAATCTGACCAGCTAGAAGAGTCTGTTAGTTTTGTGTAAAGTTGCCTTTTAGTTCTTAGATCTGTTTACTTGCATGAAAGCTGACAAAAAAAAAAGAAGTTGTAAAAGTTTAAGAAAATAAATATACAGAGCAAGATTTAAAATTTTAACCCTCAAGGGAAAATGGCATTTGGGTAGTTAGTTGTTTACATAAATCACAGCTTTTCACCAAGATAAATTTCAGGGGTCTTGATGCTAAAGAAGACATCACAGTATGTATTTACTTTCCAAAAGTCATTAGAAGCATATACAAGGTGTGTAGAAAAAACTGTGACTTCACTTGTTATCTTGTTCACCAATTATTTACTATTTATATTTCCATACCTTTCTAGATATTTACCAATTTAAACTGGGTAGTATCTTCATAGCATGGTTCTTTACAGAGGCAGGGCCCAGAGAAAATGTAAATGTTTTGGTTCTCCTTGTGTATTTAAAAAATTCTATTTCCACTTATCTTCCTCTTTCTTTTGTGTCACCTCACCCTGTGTTTGGGCAAAACACAAAGCAAAACAAAACAAAAAAAGTGCAGTTTTTTTTTTCTCTTAAAAACTCAGAGCACTTTGCCATGTTTTAGGGGAGAGGTTAACATTCAGAAACACTACTGTGTTTTATTGCCAGTAAATGTTTTTACTCACTAGTGAAAAGTTTGTAAATAGGCACTGTTTAAGAAAACAAAGAGATAATAAGTGCTCAGACTTTTCCCTTCAAATTCTCTATACCTGATAGAATGCATTGGTGAGCTCAGCCCTTCTGAACAATGGTTGGGATCACAAAACCAGCACTCCTCATTCAGCCTGGCTGGCATAATTAGTGGCTTTGACTCAAAGGAGACTAAGAGGTGTTTAGAATAGCAGCAAAACCTTTTTTTTTTTTTTTCTCATCCCCTTTTGTTCAGAACCGAGACTTCACATATCCCCAAAAGCCAGGGTTGCTGCTGAACAAATAGCTTCCTTCTATACCTGTTCTTCAAATGAAAATGTTCCCTCTGATGTGCCATTTGGAGAACACTCCATTAAAAGTCTAACAGAAGCAGCAGAGTTTGTATCCCAGATGGATGAGAAGGAAATGTTTTCTGTGTGTTCAGTAAGGGCAAGTGGTGCTGCACCATCACTGGGGTTTGCATTTGATCAGCTTGGGACACATGAATGGCTGTCATTGAAGACTCCAGGCCGTGTGAATAGTATATATTACAAAGAGATGTGAGAGGCATGATGTGGCCAGCATGGTTGACTGGGTAGCACCCTCAACTCAGAAGGCCTGGGTTTTCCTCTTTCTTTGTTCACTGAATGCTGCCATAGAAGTATCACCTATGCTGATAGAAATTGCTGGTGACCCAAGCATGTTAAAATATACATTAACTCTCTCATTCCATTGTCGTAATTAAGGACTGCTCCAGGACGCCAAATGGTGAGGTGGTAGCTTGAAATACCCTTTCCAGAGCCCTCTCTCTGAGATAGCTAATCATTCCCTTTGGCTCAAAGCAAAAGCGTCATCTGGGTTCTCATTTTCTTGGACCTTTCTGTGAACTCTGTCTCTGATTACACTCTTCTTCAAGCTCCTTATGGCTTTGGAGAAGATGGGATGCCATAAGCTCGTTCTTTTCTTTCAACATTTTTTTTTTTCCTGATGTCTTTCTTGTGCGTGATCATTAACTTCATGTTACCCATTTAAGATTTAGCCCTGGACTCTGCTGCCCCTTCTCCTTTTCACTGTTGGGATTTTTACCATCCATATAACTTGAATCTTAACTGTGAACAGCTAATATTTGACTAAGCGGAATTTCCATGATGTCTTAGTGGTGTGGGTTTCCCGGGTTTTGTCTCAATCTCCCTCCCCCTTTGCTGCAAATCTTTTGATTGCTCCAGACAAATAAGAAGTAATAATAATTATAAATAATAACAATACCGTGCTAAGTATGTCTGCAACATTCGTCTTGGTACATTTGGTAATTTTGGTTTTGTAACTGTGTTACTAGCATCTGGTGAGCAGAAGCCAAGGATACTGCTAAGTGTCCCATGAGGCATAAGACAGCCCTTCTGAACTTAGAATGATCTGGCCTGAAATGGCAATAGTGCAAATCTGAGAAACCCTGCTGGAAAATACATTGCAGTTGACTCTTGAGCAATGTGGGGGTTAGAGATGCTGACACCCTATACCCACAGCCTAAAATCCGAGTATAACTTTTAACTCCTCTAAAATTTAGATATTGATAACCTGGTACTAACTAGAAGCTTTACCAATAACAGTTTATTAATACGTATTTTACATATTAAATGTCTATTATATGGTGTATTCCTATATAAAATAAGCTAGAGAAAAGAAAATATCATTAAGAAAATCATAGCTGGACACAGTGGCTCATGCCTGTAATCCTAGCACTCTGAGTGGCTGAGGCTCATGGACTGCTTGAGCTCAGGAGTTTGAGGCCAGCAGCCTGAGCAAGAATGAGACCCTATGTCTACTAAAACTAGAAAAATTAGCTGGGCTTGGGGGTGGGCACCTATAGTCCAGCTACTTGGGAGGCCGAGGAAAGATTTTTGCTCAAGCCCAATAGATTGGTTGTGAGCTACCATGCCATGGCGCTCTACCCAGGGCACCACAGTGAGACTTTGTCTCAAAAAAAAAAAAAAAAAAAAAGGAAAATCATAAGGAAGAGAAAATGTATTTACTATTCTTTAAGGAAATGAATCATCATGAAGGTGTTCAATCCTCTTCATCTTCACACTGAGTAGGCTGCGGAGGAGGAGGAGAGCGTGGTCAGGCTGTGTGAGATGTTAGAGGTGGAAGCCAATCCGGGTGTCCGTGGGCCCAGGCAGTGGAAACCCATGCTGTTCAAGGGTCAAATGTATTGCTCTCCCCTATTCAAACTTCACACTTTTAAAACAGTGCCGTTTCTACTAATGCTACCACGTTCTTTTTTCTTTTTTGCTTTTTTTGGATCAAAATTGATGTCATTGACTACATAGTTTAATCTGTTAGCTGTCTGAATGGTCCACTTTTTCATCATGAACGAGATGAGAAAACTAGTGTGGCAGAGGACGAGGGACACCTACGTCAAGCTCTTCATCCAGAAGCTCTGAGACCTACAGGAGCAGAGAAAGGCACTTAAAGACTTGGACTCATTTCATTTACGGTTATTCCCCAGCGTAGTTGTCACTGATCGTTCGTCTGTGCACTTTCCACATCCTCCTGTTGTGAGCCGGGTGTCCACTGAAGCAGCCTTTTTACCTGGCTCCTCTGCTTTTCTTTATCTGCCTTCCACATAATCTCAGCTATGGCTGGGGCTGGCAAGTTTGGCAATGGCTTGCAGTATTTTTAATCTCAGTAACAGAAGCTCTGGAGTCAGACGGCCTCCACTCATTTTCCTGGTACCTGTAAGCCTCAGGTTCCCTTCTTGTAATATGGATCTATGCCGTCATCATCCTCATCACTCCACAGTCCTCTCCTCGGGGTGCTGGGAGAATCAAAGGAAATATTAATAAGGCATAGAACACAGAATAGCGTCTGGTGTAAAGCCTTGATGGTTTGAGTTTTGTGTCACTCTGTTGTGGGTGTTTTTATTGTTACGTGTGGATAATATGCACGAGTGGCATCATTTCTCCCACGCATAGTTATGTTTCCCTTTCATGGACTTTGCCACCGCCGCATTGTAAGTTGTTTCTGCCAACTTTGACCCAATTTGCCTTAAAGTTTTCTCCTTAAAAAGCTCATCTCTCTCACTTTCCATAGACTTCCCAGTGTCCCCCTTACCTGTCCCCTGCCACTGCCAGTTACCCTCCAACTGAGCCTAACATGAGTGCTGCCTTCTCAATTACTTAAATCCTCAAATATTTACATTTATAGTTGAGATCGGTCGTGTCTTCATCCTTTCTTATTCCTCACGAGACTTCTGTGTTCCTTTATGTTAAAGATTTGTGTTTTTTTGATTGACTTTTTTTAATTTTATGTATTATTTTCTAAAATGCAAGTATGATTCGTACCCTGAAAAAAAGATTATACTATGCTGTGAGTTCTGATAGACTGTTCTTTTTTTTTTTTTTTTTTTTTGAGACAGAGTCTCACTTTGTCACCCTCAGTACAGAACCATTGCATCATAGCTCACAGCAACCTCAAACTCTCAGGCTTGACTGATTCCTTTGCCTCAGCCTCTCAAGTAACTGGGACTACAGGCACTGCCCATAAAGCCTGGCTATTCTTAGACAAAAGGTCTCACAGTTGCTCAAGCTGGTCTCAAACTCCTTAGCTCAAGCAATCCACCCTCCTTGGCCTCCCAGAGTGCTAGGATGACAGGCCTGAGCCACCACGCCCGGCAACTGTTCTACTTTTTATACTGAGCTTGAGTATTTGAATTTCATGGCAATTTAAATACGAAATTCTTTTTTGATCAGGGTTAGCATTGAGTACCTCAGACTGAGAAGTAGATTCTTGAGGGCAGCCCCTGTCGCTCAAAGGAGTAGGGCGCTGGTCCCACATGCTGGAGGTGGTGGGTTCAAACCTGGCCCTGGCCAAAAAAAAAAAAACTGATTAAAAAAAAAAAAAAAGGAAGTAGATTCTATAAGTATCTTCCAGGGTTCTATGTATTTACATTTTAGCAAATAAGAGGGACAGATACTGTAAATGATAATTTAATTGAAAAGGTATCTCTGTGTTTACCTTAATAAATTGTCCTGTGAATATCTTTATGGTTAAAAAGGGTGAAAAAAATTGGAGTCACAGATTTGCTTTTTAGTTGCTACTAGTTACATATTTCCCGTCATTTAGTTCTGATAGCTGTGGTTAACGTATCAAAACCTTTCACAGTGACCTCAACTGTTTCTCTGGTCTGAAAGTGGTAAAAAGTACCAAAAATGCAGCTGCTGAGCTTACCTGTGGAACTGGATCAAAATGCTCAGTCTTACCGTGTAAATACTTTCAAGCCAGCATCTCTGATATTTCTATATTTTTAAGATATAATTTCTTAAAGAAAAAACCCACAAGTTTTAGATACAATGACCGCTGTCTGGGGAGGTATGTCCGTTTATAAACTGCTCAGTGTTTGACTGCAGGACCTGTGAGGGGAGACTCCCCCTCTGCTCTCTGATCCTTCACTAAAGTTAATTGACAGTTGGCAGGTGAATAGAAAAGTCTTCCCCATTTATTCAAGTACACAAGGGAGAATCACAGGAGAGAATTACCCAATAACACAATGATACTCAGAAACTTACATACCCCTCTTCATAGGGGAAAGGGAAATGGGGGTGGATACAGTTTACAGGGGTAGTGAATGATTCTTAGGGGAAATGAATAAGCCCAAAGAACAGATGATGGCCTAGAATGAAGTTCCTCTGAGCTCTGGGGGGAGTGGCAACAAATTATGGGAAGATGAGGGCAGAAGTTTTGCTGTGAACGAAGATTGTCTTTGCAGATAAAGTCTTGCAGGTACTCTCTGGGAGCTGCTTTCAGAAGAATAGATGAATAATCTGGGTGTGGTAGCAACTTTTTTTCTTTCTGTTCTCTGATGGTAATCTTGGTTGTTTGATATTCCTATGCAGGGGATTTTAAGACTATTGCGTTTCTTTTGGAAGCAGTATTTCTTAGTGAGATTAAAAGACTTTGAGAGAAAGCCCCTGCCTGTGTTTGTGTGTCCATGTGGAGAGAGAGAGAGGCACCAGAGAGTCCTTGGCTCTGAAGCAGATTCTGTGACTTTCGTTTAATCCAAAAGGGCTCCTCATGACAAAATACTGTACTTTGGGGTATGGGAGGAGACAATAGGGAGATTGTTCACTGAGCCCTATTACTACTTTAGAGGTGAAGAGAAAGGGAGAGTTGTAATTTATTGCATGTATAGTGTCAGTTTTGTAAGATGAAAAAGTTCTGGAGATCTGTTTCACAATAATATGAATATGTTTAACAGTACTTAACTGTACACTTAAAAATGATGAAGATGGGGAATTTCCTATTGTGTGTGCTTACCACAATTAAAATAAAAGGCTTGGTATCTAATCTAGGCATAAAGGCTATGGCTTATTGAGTTTTATGTAGTAAATGTGGGACAGCTCTGTTGTTTGAGATGCTGGTTGGCAGTCATGTAAGAGGGTGATGGTAATAGTCTCTGAGAAATTTGAGTGACATAATTTGTACTATAACATACTTAGTCTCTGACCTTTTTTTTTTT
>NW_003852404.1:23582596-23657689 GCF_000181295.1 Otolemur garnettii | reverse complement strand
CCACCTTAGGTGTATGTGGCTGGCGCCTTAGCCGCTTGAGCCACAGGCGCCGAGCCTCAAGAATGTTTTTCTACTGGAAAAGAATGCTTTATTAAAGTAGTATCCTTGAACATTTAAATTTTTAAAGCATCTAGAGTTTTTGTGTAGTTTCGGAAAAGTAGTTGATGCCTTGTAAATTTGCACAGTGCTGTGGCAGAGTGACTTTGTGCCAGGCACAGATGATGAAAGCATGTCAGTGTTTTGTGGCCACGTCTGGGGGTATGTGTGGGAGAGGAGTCAGGAGTGGGGATGGCCGTCCTCCCTGTCTGTCCAGGCATTTTACATCCTGCCCAGTCTTAGGCAGGCAGGTCACTTTCTTGTAATTACAGTTTTGAGTTAATGCGCCTCTTTGAACATGTTTGAATTCTTACTCAGTGTATTGATTTTTAAATATAATTATAACGTGAATTTAATTCAGTATAGGTGTTTGGAACATATGGTGTTCCTTGGCAAATGTTTTCTTAAATTATATGCTTGTGCATGCATTCAAATGTAGGAAATTATTGTTTTACTTGTAACATGCTCAAAGTGCATTTTAATAAATATAAAGGAATACCCCGAGGCAGGGGAACAGGAAGATCAAAAGCTTACTCTATTTTAGAAGGTAGTTTTATTAAGGTTGATTATTAATTTAAGGATTTATTTTTGGCGGGTGAAATGACTGGAAAGGGTCCGAGCCCAAGCAGATCCTGTGTGTGCGTGTGTTCATTTTCGTTCCCTTTTCCCACATCCTGTCTTCTCCCACTTCCCCTTCCCACCTCTTTGTTTATTGTATGTACCACGGGCTTTCCTAGACTCCCTCAACACAGCAGAGCCCCCACTGTACTCTGGGGACAGATTTCAACCAACATAGTTTTGTTTTAACTCTTTGGTTTGTAAGGCAGGTTGAAAGCCAAATAAGTAGAACAACATCAATTTAAATAATCATCGATTTATAGGATTGGAATCCTCATAGACTTATGTGATTCTTATTATAAGCGGACTTCTTACTTTAGTGATACTTTATCAGACTATTATCTGCATTGCTGAGGAGACAGAAATCTTTTAACAGTTGCCTTCAAGGAGCTGTAAATTTCAACAATTATTCAGTCCATTGCTTTCAGCACCTTTTGTTGGCTTATTAGTGTGTAGAACAGCAGGGTTGTAACGGCAGGAAGAGCCTGTGCATTTTAATTAGCTCCAAAGACAGTGTGAGATAAAAGCCAGGATTTTTTCCTCATTTCTATTTCACATTGGCCGATTAAGGATGCTATTGTCGGCTGAGCTGGCCTGACCTAATCTCGGTGACCACCCATTTATGGACGGGTAATGGCAAAAACTTGCTCTGGTTTTCTGAATGGGATTAGGAAAGCACTAATTAGCAAACCCTGAAGGCCATGAGGCCTGGGCAGGAACACAGCACCCATGCATAAGAAACAAATGCAGTCTGGGGAAACATTCACCAATTGAACCAATTAATGCTTGCATATATTAGGCACTTGGTGATGTGTTTTCCGTTTTTAATTACTTAGCCATGAATAGGAGCCTGATGTTCCTCAAGCTGCACTTGTTGATTAAGTAAATACTTCTGGCCTGAAGAGCAGTGTCAGAACTCGAAGAGCGCCACTAAAGCTGATAAAGAGGTTTGCAAATAGTTGGAGAATACATTCTAGCTGTGTCTGACCTCGGCGAGGAGGGTTGGCTAGGAATATAGGCTGTCCAACTTTAAAACGAATGTTTTCATACAGGTTTTAATTACTGAGGAGGAAAATGATCAATTTGGGGAGGTCATCCAGCCCTTTATTTCTTTCTTATGTACTTCTTTTTAATCAAGCAGAATATTAGGGGAACAGTGTAATAAGCTCTGAAACCAGCGGAGCTAGACCGGGATGGGAATCCTTGTGCTGCCAAGGAGTATGGAACCCGAGGGAGGGTAGTTCACATCGATGCGTCTCAGGCTGTCTACATTCAAAATGCGTAAATTATTATTTACTTTGTATTGTCATGGTTTTGAATTAGAATAATATGGGTAATGGCATGCGTGGCACCTACATTCAAGGACTCCCAAACTGCCTGTTCCGTTACTTGATGCCATCACTGTTATTTCCCAGCAGTCCAAGCAAGTGTAAGGCAGTAGTATCTGGAAGAAATAAAGACTGAAGACCCTAGAAATGTTGTCCAAAGAGATGGGCGAGGGTTATTTGGTAGAAATGTGATTGAAAGTTACATGCGGATTTCCCTTGTTCATCTCTTTACCCCCTACCCTGGTTAATGGCATTAGCCACTCTATGGAAGCAGATATTTTTATTGGTTATAGATCTGTGGATGAATAGATCATCTATAAATAGCTGTGTAAATCTAAAATAAAAATATCAGCTTCAGTAATTCCAAGTGATGATAGTTTTTGAAAGCTATGGCACGTGATTGATACTCTTCTGTACATGAAAAGGGCAGCAGAAGCACCTTGAGATTCTGGGGAGACGTGTGTGTGGGATGTGGACACGTGCCGTCTATGGTTCGTATACTGGCCATGTTTAGAAATAATTAGGGGGGCGTTTTGTCTCCCCATTTCAGGTGGCACTATTATTATTTTAAAATTCATTTATGGACATTAAAACAGCTTTTTATATAGATGCTAAAAATTCTTAGGGTATTAAGTGCTTTCTTCCAGCTTAGAGGGATTGGCGAGGCTTTCAGTGAGGTCTTAGGTGATCGTGACTAGTGTGAGAAGTATTGCAATGTTAGTGAGTAGGCGTGAGGAACCTCTGAATATATGTTGCTACCCCTGTGGTTTATGTTTCTAAGTTTATCAAAAGATTGTATTTTCTCATAGTTAGTTTCTTCTATACTTTCCTTTATTTCCCATTTGTTTGTTTGTTCATTATTTATTTGAGACAGAGTTTCACCTTGTCACCCTCCGTAGAGTGCTGTGGCATCATAGGTCACAGCAGCCTCAGACTGTTGGGGTCAAGTGACTCTCTTGCCTCAGCCTCTCAAGTAGCTGGGACTAGAGGTGCCTGCTACAATGCTGGGGGGTTATGTTTCAGATGGGGTCTCTCTCTAACTCAGGCTGGTCTTCAACTCGTGAGTTCAGATGATCCACCCGCCTTGGGGTCCCAGAGTACTAGGATTACAAGCGTGAGCCACTGCACCCAGCCCCATTTATTTTTATTTGTATATATTCATGGGGCCCCAGTGTAATTTGTTACATTGATGTATTGCATGTGGTGCAGTCAGGACCTTCAGTGTGTACACTCACAAAAGCAGCATGATTTGTATCATCCACCAAGCAACCTCCCATCATCCACCATACTTTCACCCCACCCCCATCCCTTAAAGTCTATCTTTTTTTTCTTTTTTTTTTTTTTAAAGAGACAGAGTCTCACTTTATTGCCCTCAGTAGAGTGCTGTGGTGTCATAACTCACAGCAACCTCCAACGCCTGGGCTTAGGTGATTCTCTTGCCTCAGCCTCCCGAGTAGCTGGGACTACAGGCACCGGCCACAATGCCTGGCTATTTTTTATTGCAGTTTGGCCAGGGCTGGGTTTGAACCCGCCTCCCTCGGTATATGGGGCAGGTGCCCTACCCACTGAGCCACAGGGGCCGCCCCATTACTGTCTGTCATTCTGCACTCTACTTCCATGTGTACACATTATTTAGCTCACACTTGTGAGAACATGTGGTATTTGTCTGTGTTTAACTTAAGATAATGGCTTCCAGATTCATCCATGTTGCTCCCAAAACCATGATTTATTCTTTTTTACAGATGAATGGTACTCCGTCCACACACAAATACCACATTGCCTTTATCCAGTCCTCCATGGGTGGACACTTAGGGTGATTGTATATCTGTGCTGTTGTGAACACTGCTTCAAAAAACATAAATGTGCAGGAATCCTTTTTATATACGGATTTCTTTTAGTTTGAGCAGAACCTAAGAATGGGATTGCTGGATCGTATGGGGAGTTCTATTTTTAGTTCCTTAAAACATCTCCATACTGTTTTCTATAGAGGTTTCACTAATTTGCATTCCCACCAACAGTGTATAAAAGTTCTGTTTCTCTGCATCTTCCCCCAAAACTTTTTTTTTTTGGTCTTTTTTTTTTTTTGTAGAGACAGTCTCACTTTATCACCCTCGGTAGACTGCCGTGGCATCACACAGCTCACAGCAACCTGCAACTCCTGGGCTTAGGCAATTCTCTTGCCTCAGCATCCCAAGTAGCTGGGCTACAGGTGCCCACCATAACGCTGGCTATTTTTTTTGTTGTTGCAGTTTAGCCGGGGCCAGGTTTGAACCTGCCACGCTCAGTATATAGGGCCAATGCCCAATTCACTGAGCCACAGGTGCCCACCATAATGCCTGGCTACTTTTTTTGTTGCAGTTTAGCTGGAGCTGGGTTTGAACCTGCCACCCTTGGTATATGGGGCCAGCGCCCTACTCACTGAGCCACAGGCACCGCCCTTTCCAGTCTTTTAAATAACAGTTTTTATTTTGTTTCAATGTAGCTTATGGAATAATCTTTTAAAAAGTATATGGATTGGCTACTGAAGTCAAGACCCTTTGCAAGTTGTCATGGTTAAAATAAGAAAATATAAAAAGTTTCTGTTCCTGTCTTGCATTGTGGTGTGAGGGAGGAAATATAAGTAGCTAAGTAACATGTGCAGTCTATGTAATTACTCTAGAGAATAAAGAAAAATGATTCAAAACTTTTCAGGGAGAAATAATCTTAAGCCAGAATAAGTACTTTATATTAATATATTTTAAAGAAGAGAGTGTGAAAAAAGGGGGTGTGAAAAAGAAAACGAAGTTTTAGGGAAAGTAAGGTTTGAGAATAAAGAAGAAAGCATGTTTCAATCTCAGGGAATAATTTGATTTTTCTAGATCAGAGGGGATTGTGGGAATTGGAGTTTGAAAGGTAACTTGAGGAGAGATTGTGGATGTTTTTAACTGAGAGGGGAAGTGGTTTGGGACTTATCCTATAGAATTGGGAATATTCTGCTTTCATGGACAACGTTATTTTAGAAGAGAAAAGGAATTAATTTGTACCAATTTTTTTCAAATGGCATGAAGAAAAAAAATTTTTTTTTCAGTTTTTGGCTGGGGCTGAGTTTGAACTCACCACCTCCGGCATATGGGGTTGGCGCCCTACTCCTTTGAGCCACAGGCACTGCCTGGCACGAAGAAATTTAAAGGAAAAATGATACCTGGTGTTAGGCAAAGTTCTGATTTATTGTTAAAATATAATGGAGAATGTGTTAAATTTGCTATAATTCACAAAAGGTACAGATAACATGTAGTGGCCTTTAAGATAGTTATGGAGAAGATTGATCTGTTGTTTTTATTCTCTTATGTAAAGAGTTATTTTCCTGTGTGCTTTCCATCCAATGCAGTATGGATAGACCCTTAGTTGGTTATATTAAGTGAAAAAATATTTCTAAAATGTATAGCGGTAGGTAGCCTTAAAGTGTATCTGTTCAGGTAGGGGCTGAGGAAAATACAGAGTCAGCATAGGATTTGGGGAGAACAAAAATTGGGCACATACTGAGAGAGAGTGAGAGAGAGAAAAGGGGTAGGAGATTGGTCACAGTTGGTCAGGAGTTTGGGGCAGCATAAAGAATAAGGCCAGCTTTGATTTTCCATATCTCTTAAGCAGAAAACTCTGTCAAAAAAAGTAGGCTGTATATAAATCCAGACTTTAGTCCCAGGGGATTGATCAATCTCATGGGCTTCAGATCAGAGAAGCACAAAAACTCACTGGTGGACTGAAGGCAACCTCAAGTTAGGCTCCAGACAGGTACGGACACTAACAGTTCTATAGAAACTACACGATTGAAAGATTCTTTCCCTTTTTTTTTTTTTTTTCCTTTGGTTAACTCTTCTTGTCTCCAGTTTGGGATTCAGGCCAACCTGAGTCCGAGCTGCATAGTGTGTGGAGATGCATTAATTTCCTTTTACTGCTGTTTCTTAGTGCTCTCTGTTAATCTTTTGCTTGTGCTGTTGAGCCTCTAGAATAGTAGTTCTCAACCTGTGGGTCACGGGCCCTTTGTAACAATGAAAATACATCCTCAGATATTTACATTATGATTCATAACTGTAGCAAAATTACAGTTACGAAGTAGCAACGAAAATAATTTTATGGTTGGGGGTCACCACAACAGGAGCAACTGTATTAAAAGGTTGTGGCATTAGGAAGGTTGAGAACCACTGCTCTAGAAGTTGCTGAAGCAATTCTAATGCCTGTATTGGGTTGAATCTGTTCTGTTTAGAACTTAATCCATGCCATCCTCTTGTGTTAAGAATCAATTCTGATACACTTTGGAATTAAAAAAAAAAACAAACACAAAACACCAGGCGGCAGAGCAAGATGGCCAAATATCAACTTCTAGTAATTTTGAACACCAAATTTTGCAGCTATCTACATAAGCAGCTACCTCTGCAGGAACCAAGAATTAGCTGAGCAATCAAACTACCTCGTTGTAACAGTATGTCAATAGAGGCACTGATGAAAGTAAAAAAGGGCAATCTGGTACTGTCTACCCTACTGCCTCCTGTCCTCCAGCAGTGCCTCATCAACTCTCCCAGTGGAGAGAGAATCTGCGTGATCTGAGGAGGGAGAGTGAAGTGACTGAAACACAGGGCTCTTCCTCATAGGGGAAAACAGCAAAGGGCAGGATATTGATGGTGCCCACAGAGGAAGCATTCAGACCAGCCAGGCCAGAAGGGAATCCTCTACGCTGAAGCCTGAGTTGCAGCTGGCCCTGATATTGGCTGTCAAAAGGCATACTGGACCTGGACTAAATTTGTAGGACCACAAAGGCTACAGTGTCCTTGGACAATTTCTGTGGCAGTGCTGGCTCAGAGCCAGTGGAATTGGGGTGTACGTGATCCAGTGAGATACCAGCAGCTGTAGCCAAGCCAGTGCCTGGGTCATCCCTCCCCGACCATAGGCAGTTAGGTATAGACAGTGTCTTCTTACACTTGAAGAGAGGATTTTGCTTTGCAACTTGAGTACCAGCTCAGCCACAGGAAAATAAAATACCAAAAAGATTCCCACAGCCCTTGAACCCAGCCTTAGTTCCCAGATGACATTTCTGGACCTATCCTGGGCTAGCCTAAGGATACAAGCTGCCCTAAAGGTCAGGATTCAGTTCTGTCAGGTTCAGCATCTGCTGACTAAAGAGTGCTTGGACTCTGAATAAACATCAGAGGTACCCAGGCCATAGTAATTGCTGTCTTTGGGTGAGTTGGGGTTAGCTTTGGTTTTGACCTGGCCCTGGTGACCATGAGGGAGCGCCCATGGAAAGAGAGTGAGAGATTTTGCCTGATAACCCAGGGGATTCTCTTGTATTTGACTCAAGATCTCTAAGACAGTACCACCAGGAATCTGCAAGAATCACAGCATTGACTTGGGGCACCACTAGTGCTGATATAGCTGCAGTGAACAGATACTTAGATGATAACACTTAATTCCATTTGAGAATCTAGAAAGCCCTCAACAAGGACATGTCCAAAAAGGCCCAGACTATGAAGATTAAAATAAATACTTTCAGTTCCCAGATAATAATGAATATCCACTAGCATCAAGAACATACAGGAAGACATGACCTCACCAAAGAAACTAAATAAGGCACCAGTGACCAGTCCCGGAGTGATGGATTTGGTGACTTTTTAGACAAATAGTTTAAAATAGTTATCCTAAAGAACTCAGTGAACTTCAAGACAACACATAGAAGGAATTCAGAAGCCTATTAGAGAAGTTTAACAAAGGTATTGAAATAATAATAATAATAATGATAATAAAGGAGAGATTCTAGAACTTAAGGATTCAATGAGCTGAGAAATGCATCAGAGTCTCTGAACAGCAGAATTGGCTGGACACAAAGAATTAGTGAGCTTGAAGATAGGTTATTTGGAAAGGTAATCAGAAGAGAAAGAAAGAATAAATAAGAATGAAGCATGCCTACATACAACCTCAAAAGAGTAAATCTAAAAGTTATCAGCCTTAAAGAGGAGGGAGGGAGGAAGGGAGGGAGAGAGAGAGATTATTTAAAGAAATAACAACAGAGAACTTCCTAAACCTAGAGAAAGACAATAGTATAAAAAAAGAAAACTATAGAACACTAAGCATATTTAACCTAAACAAGGCTCCCTTAAAGCATTTAATAATTAAGCTCCCAAAAGATCTTAAGCAAAACAAGAAAAAAGAAAAAAAGAAATAACAAGGGAGTTCCAGTACACCTGGTAGCACACTTTTCATTTAAAACCTTACAGATCAGGAGAGAGTGGCATGCCATATTCAAAGTGCTGAAGGAATGATGCTGTAAGCCTAGAATATTATATCCTGCAAAAATAGCCTTCAAACATGAAGGAGACATACTTTCCCAGACAAACAAAAGCTGAAGGATTTCATCAACATTTGACCCGTCCTATAAGAAATGCTAAAGGGAATTTTCCCATCTGAAAGAAGAGAACATCAACGAGTGATAAAAAAGCATCGGAAGTACACAACTTACTGGTAACAGGAAGGCTACAAATACAGAATAAGCTATTGCTGGAATTGTGTTTAAACAACTTATTTTTGAGTAGGAATATGAAAAGGTAAACCTGTCAAAACTAACAACGACATCTTTTTCAGAGATAGATAATATAAAATGATATGGATAGAAATAACAAAAGGTTATAAAGCAGGGCGATGGAATTAAAGGTAGAATTTCTGATAGATTTTTCTTTGATTATTTGTTTATTTGCATGCAGGGTTGTCCTATGATTAAACTAATTAGTTATAAATTTTTTTTTTTTGAAGCCTCTTAGTATTCTCAAATCAAAAACTATAGTGGATACACAAAGGAAAAAAAAAGCAAAAAATTAAAATACATTACAAGAGAAAATCACATTAACAAAAGAGGACAGAAAGGAAGTGAGACAAAAAGAGAGGACCACAAAAGACTTAGAAATCAAGTTACAGTATGGCAATAGTAATTTCATACCTATCAATAATTATGTTGAAGGGGAATGGGATAAACTATCCAACCTAAAGACATGGAGTGGCTGAATGTATTATTAAAAAACCTAAACTCCAACTACATCTTGTCTGCAAGAAACATATTTCTCTTGTAAAAACACACATAGACTAAGAATAAAGGGAAGGAGAAAACGATTTCATGCAAATGGAAACAAAAAGAGGAGTAGTAGTTATACTTTTATCAGATAAAATAAGATTTCAATACAGAAACTGTAAAAAGAGATGAAGAAGGTCAGTATATTAATATAATGATAAAGGGTCCAGTTCAACAAGAGGATATAATAATTCTAAATGTATATTCGCCACACACTGGAACAAATATTATCAGATTTAGAGAGACAGACCCCAATATGGTAATGGTGCGAGATCTCAATACTCCACTTTCAGCATTGGACAGATCCTCCAGACAGAAAATCAACAATGGCACATTGGTCTTAACCTGCACTATAGACCAATGGAGCTAATAGATATTTATACAGTGTTTCATGCAACAGCTGCAGCATACATGTTCTTCTCCTCAGCTCGGGGATCATTCTCAAGGGTAGACCAGATGTTAGGCCACAAAACAAGTCTTCAAAAATTCCAAAAAAAATCATACCAAGTATTTTCTCTGACCACAATAGAATAAAACAAGAAATCAATAACAACAGGAACACTGAAAAATATACAAACACATGGACACTCAGCAATATACTCCTGATTGACCAGTGGGTCAATGAAAAGATATAGAAGAAAATTAAAAAAATGTTATTGAAACAAACGAAAATGAAAACAACATATCAAATCCCATGAAATACATAAAAAGCAGCAATAAGAGTAAAGTTTATAACAACGTGTCTACATCAAAAAAATAGAAAAGTAGGCCAGACACAGTGGGTCATGCCTATAATCCTAGCACTCTGAGTGGCCACGGTGGGTGGATTGCTTGAGCTCAGGAGTTTGAGACCAGCCTGAGTAACAATGAGACCTCCATCGGTACTGAAAAAAAAAATAGAAAGAAATTAATTAGTTGTTGTGGTGGATTCTTATAGCCCCAGCTACTCCAGAGCCTGAAGCAAGAGGATTGCTTGAGTTCAAGAGGTTGCTGTGAGCAATGATGGTGCCATGGCAGTCTAGCTAGGGCACAGAATGAGGCTCTGTCTCAAAAAAAAAAAAAAAAAGTTGAAATGTGGCTAGGTGTGCTGGCTCATGTCCCTAATCCTTGCATTCTAGGAGGCTGAGGCAGGAGGATCCCCAAGACCAGCCTAAGCAAGAGCAAGACCCCAGCTTTACTAAACATAGAAAAATGAGTTGTGTGTTGTGGTCCTGTAGTCCTAGCTACTCAGGAGGCTGAGGTAGGAGGATACCTTGAGCTCAAGAGTTAAGGACCAGCCTAAGAAAGAGCGAGACCCCAGTTCGACTAAAAATAGAAAAATGAGCTATGCATTGTGGTTGGTCCTTTAGTTCCAGCTACTCAGGAGGCGGAGGTAGAAGGATCACTTGAGCCCAGATGTTTGAGGTTGCTGTGAGCTAACCTGGGGTAACAGACTGGGAGTCTGTTGAACAGAAAGCAAGCAAGCAAACAAGAAAGAAAGAAAGAGGGAGGGAGGGAGGGAAGAAAAAAGGAAGGAAGGAAGGGAAAGGAAGAAAAACTTCAAATAAACCTAACAATGTATCTGAAAAAACTAGAAAAACAAGAAGCCAAACCCCAAATTCATAGAAGAAAATAAACAATAAAGATCTGAGTGGAAATAAATGATATTGAAACAAAAAATACAAAGATCAATGAAATGATAAGTTTTTTAATTTAATTTATTTATTTTTTAATTTTTGAAACAAAGTTCTCACTTTGCTGCCCTTGGTAGAGTGCTGTAACGTCACAGCTCACAGCAACCTCAAACTCTTGGGCTCAAGCGATTTTCTTGCTTCAGCCTCCTGAGTAGTTGGGACTATAAGTGCTTGTCACAATGCCTGGCTACTGGCTCAAGCTTGTCTCAAACCTGTGAGCTCAGGCAATCCACCTTCTCTGACCTCCCACAGTGCTAGAATAAGTTATTTTTTAAAAGATATGTAAAATAGACATCCCTTTAGTCAGACCCAGAAAAAAAGAGAGACGACCCAAATCAATTAAATCAGAGATAGAACAGCAGACATTACAAATGATCCCACAAAAATTCAATAAAAGCTACTATATATGACAATAAATTAGACAACCTAGAAGTGCATAAGTTTCTAGATGCATACAACCTATCAAGATTGAACCAGGACGAAATTCCAACCTTGAATAAACCAGTGACAAGTAATGGGATGGAAGCAGTAGTAAAATGTCTCCCATCAAAGAAAAGCCCAAGAATTCAAACAAGAACTATTTAATACCAAGTGTTCAAAGAAGAACTATTACCAGTTCCCCTTAAACTATTCCTCCAAATCAAAGTAGAGGAAACTACCAGTACTCATTCTACTAGGCTTGTATCACCCTGATAACCAAACCCGATGACATAAAGCAAATAGAACCTATAGGCCAACATCTCTAATGAAGGTAGATGAAAAATTTCTCAACAAAATACTAACAAGCTGAATTCAATAATACATTGAAAATATTATTCATCATGATCAAGTGGGATTCATCCCAGGGAAGCAAGGATGGTTTAACATAATGCAAATTCATCAGTGTAATACATCATATCGTACATGTATAGAACAAAGGACAAAAACCATATGATCATTTAAATTGATGCTGAAAAAGCATTAGATAACACTCACCATATTTTACTGATAAAAACTCTGAAAAACCTAAGTGTAGAAGGAATTCACGTCAGCAGGATAAAAGCCATGTATAACAGACCCACAGCTAGTAATGTATGGAGCAAATCTGAAAACCTTTTCTCTAAGACCTGGAAAAAGATATACCCACTTTCACCACTGTGCGCTACATAGTACCAAAAGTTCTAGCCTGAGCATTCATGCAAGAGAAAGAAATAAAGGGCATCCAAATTTGAAATTATGAAATCAAATTTTTCTTGTTTGTTGATAGGATCTTATACCTAGAGAAACCTAAAGGCTTTTTAAAAACTATTAGAACTGAAAAGCAATTCTATGAAGTTGCACTGTACAAATCAATGTACAAAAATCAGTAGCACTTCTGTATGTCAACAGTAAACAGTGTGAAAAAGAAACCAGGAAGTTAATTCCATTTACGATAACTACAAATAAAATCAAATACTTAGGAATAAAGTTTAACCAAAGAAGTGCAAGATCTGTATAATGAAAACTTTAAAACACTGATGAGAGAAATAGGAGAAAAAATGGAAAGATATTCTATGCTCATAGATTCAAAGGATTCATGTTCAAATGTCTATGTTACCCAAAGCAATGTACAGATTCAATGCAATTCCCATCAAAATACCAACAGCATTCTTCACAGATAGATATAGAAAAAGTAATCCTAAAATTTATATGGAACTACAAAAGACCAGAATAGCCAAGGTCCTCCTGACCAAAAAGAACAAAACAGGAGATAATCACATTACCTGACTTCAAATTATCTACACAGCTAAGTAATGTAAACATCATGGTACTGACATAAAAACAGATGTGTAGACCTAATACCTATAGTGAACTTACCTTTGACAACGTTTTTTTTGTCTTTTATTTTTTAGTCTGTGTGTGTCTTTGAAAAGAAACATTTATTAAAAACTTCCATTTGTGTCATAATCAACTGACTTATTTGTGCTTTCATTTTCTCTCAATAGTTATTACTTTAAAAAAAAAAACAAAACCAGGCAATGAAGGTTAAGAAACCGGTGGCTTGAGTTTACACAGCTAGTTCATGGCAGAATTAGGCAGAATTAGACCCAAATCTCATTCTCCTTATCTGTTTTGCTCTCAAAGTTCACTCTGATGAGGACGGGTGAGCATAGTGGTTTAATTTTTATGAAACCAATGATAAACTTCTTACAAAAAATATCATATCTGATCAAATTCTTCCTGTATGCAGGCAAAGACATGAGAATAGGAGGTAATACTTCGCATACTTATGATATATTCAGAACAATAAAGAATGTTCATTTTACTGGCTTTTTTAAAATCAGAGTTTGTCTGAAAGAGATTTTAATTCAAATAAAAACATAAGTTCTTCCCATCCCTTATCTTACAGATAAAGAAAGAAGGGTAAGTTGAATCTAAGAAACTTGGGCTCCACACCTCACTCTTTAGAAGCAAGATCACTTTCCTTAATGTTCAAATCTGCTATTTTCTCTTCAGGACCCCCCCCCCCATCCTGGGCTCATTCGCATGATAATGAAAATTCTAATTTACATTAGAAGGGCCCTAAACTCACCAGGAAAATTACTAATCAAATTGAACTTTCTGGTTCTGATTTAATTTGGTAGCATTAGTGGACGTGGTCTTAGGCTCTTGGGAATAAATTATTGAACCCTAGTTTTAACTTGACTAAATATAATCTAATATAAAATTCTACCTTGAGCCACCAAAAATTAAATTATCACATTTGTATTTATAAATAGGGATTCTTTATGTTTGGTTAATATATTGTTTATCTTAGGTTTTAATATATTCTCTAATGATAACATCTTTTAAGAATAGGAATATAAAAAACAAAACAAAACAAAAATAGGAATATACATTGTTAGTTTATATTAGGTATAAAAACAAGAAATTAAATCCGCAGTGGGGCTTTGGTAGGAAAACCATTAGTTGCGATCTCTTCACCTGTTACACCCAGCTGTCCCTTCTGGGATTTAGCTCTGTGTTCTGAGAACCATTTCTATGAAAATCTAATGAGGAAACTCTAAACTGCTGGTGACAAGAGGAGCCTACTTTACAAACCGTGCAGTAACCAGGATCAAATATCGGTGTAAAAATTCAGGCCTCTTTCCCTTTTTTCATGTGTTGAGTTTGGTGGTATTTCGTAAAACTATCTATGCTCCTTCCATTGCCAAGCTGACTAATCGGCTGGTTTGTTGACACCATCTGTCTAAAGAATCCACAGCCGCTACCACGAGTTTTGGTTCAGTTTTCAATAGAAAGACGTTCTATCAAGAAAGAAGCACTTTTTTTGTTTTAAATTTCCTACGTCTAAAGTTCTGAATCAGATTGGAATTTCCCTTCTCTCTCTCTCTCTTTTCTTCTCTTTGCTATTGTTGAAACACATTCATGTTTACTACTATGTTTCAAGAAAGTTGAATATTGTGGACTTTATTTATATACTTATAAAAATTATCATATTGGCCCATGATGTAAATATAACACAGAATGCCTATAATGTTTGAAAAAAAAATAGTTTATGTGTACCTTGGAATTTAAAAACTTATTCTGGCTCGGCACTCATAGCTCAGTGATTAGGGCACTGGCCACATGCACTGGGGCTGGTGGGTTCGAACCCAGCGTGGGCCTGCTAAACAACAATGACAAAAAAATAGTCATGGCAGGCACCTGTAGTCACAGCTACGTGGGAGGCTGAGGCAAGCGAATCGCATAAGCCCAAGCGTCTGAGGTTGCTGTGAGCCGTGACACCATGGCACTATACCAAGGGTGACAGAGTGAGACTCTGTCTCAAACAAACAAACAAACAAACAAACAAAAACTTATTCTCTAGTGATTCCATGTTTCTTTGAATTTAAAATAGGAAGAGCATTTTGTTTTAAGAAAAATGATTTTCATTTGGTGAATACTTAAGTTTCATTTTTGTACTTCATCCATACAGTGTCCTAAATTTCCGTTAAACCTAAGTTGTATAATACAACTTATGTCATATACAGGGTGGACATACAGTCTGTTTAATAAATTGCCCACAAACTTTATGCCCATTTTGTATTTCATGAAGAATATAGAATAGCCACTAAACATTTACAAATAATTTGTTTTGGTGGGACCACACCTATGGTGCATCTTACAAGGGTACATGTGAAACTCACTAAGTGTAGAAAATAAATGTCTTTTTTTTTTTACTTTTTTTTATTAAATGATAGCTATGTACATTAATGCAAACATGGGGTACAGTGTAGTGTTTTCATATAGAATTTGAAATATTTTCATCAAACTGGTTAACGTAGACTTTGTGTCATTTACTTAGTTATTGTGTTAAAACATCCATACTCTAGTTCTAGAAAAATTCACTTGTACCCTTGTTGAAAATAAATGTCTTAACACAATAACTAAGAAAATGCTATGAAGGCTATGTTGACCAGTTTGAAGAAAATATTTCAAATTGTATATAAAACCAGCACATTGTACCCCATGACTGCATTAATGTACACAGTGATGATTTAATAAAAAAAATTAAAAGTAATTTATTAAAGAATTAGATGTAAGTGCAGGACATGTCCACCTCAGACTTTATTATTTGGAACAAATTCTTTAGAACAATTCAGAGAACTTGCATATGATACATACCTGATCTTTATATAGTCTCTTTTATCTGAGTGAATCAAATTATCTAGCTTGCACCACCACCTTAATTCTCACCTTAAAATATGAAAAGTAAGCCAGAACTCATTGAACTGCCTTTATTATACTTCGAGTGTGTGCTTGAAAGTATATAAAAACATGTAATTGCAAATAAATTTGTAATTGCAAATAAATTTACCTTCAACCAGTTAATAATTTACTTAAAGAAGAAGATACACATACTTAAAAGGTAGAAATAGACAGTTTGAATATTAGTTATAGATAAGAAGAAGAGGTCACAGTTCGTTGTTTTTGTTTTTGTTTTAATGGAGGGAACATTTTTAAATGTTGGTCTGTCAAGCCTTCATGGAGGAAGTAAAGGGAGGGCCTGGGGGAAGTGGAGGGAGACAGTGTAAACGTCCCAATAAGATCTCCTTGGTGACACAGTCAGCTGCATCAGGGGAGGAAAAGCTGGATTTAGCAGGAAAATGAGTGTATTAGGACTATTCCATTGCAAGTGAAAGAAAACTATTCAGTAACAAAAGAAAAACTTCATTGACTCATATACCCAAACCGTAGAAAATGCACCGGTGGGATTAGATTTAAGCCAAATGGAACTAATGACAAAATTCCATCAGTACGTTTTGTTTCTCTTTTCTCTGCTTCCTCTTGTGTGGTGGTTTCATTTTTCTACTTTACAGACAAATTTTTTTCTGTGCAAGAGCAAACATGATGCTTGGCATCCCACAGTCTGATACCTTCCCCTGCCAGCTCCAGGTAGGAAAACCCCAGAGAAGGATTTCAGTTGTCTCAACCTCAGTCACAGCAGTCACATGTCTATAGCCCAATGCTTCGTGTCACCAGCCTGGGCTTCTGGTCATTTTTTGATCTAGGAATGAAACGTGTTACCTGAAGAATGGAGAGTGAAAGGACTCTCTCCCACTATCACAAAACATTTGCCAAAATGAGGAGTTACTATGTAGCTGAAGAAAATTTCTACTTGTTACTTAACAATTGGAAAGAACGGATGATTTTGAATCAACCCCCAAAATATATTGGATCATGAATGAAATTGATAATGTCAGCCACTGTCAAATTCTTTTGCATATGAGTGAGCTTATAATACAATTTTAGTTAGTACAGTCCTGGCCAGAGCCACGTATGGTATTTACTTTTTAATTGTAATATCATTGCTATAGTTATTACATTAGGAAATACTCAAAATGAAAGGTTCTTGGGCTAGGTTAAGGTCAACTTGTAGAACCATTCTTCACATTCATGAAAGAGATGATGCTATTGATTAGATTACACTGAGTAGCTTTAAGCTGGTTTTCAAAGCACAGATATTGAAGGAACTGTCATGTGTAGTAGACCTTCAAAGGTGCGCTTTTGAAACTACTTGAGCAATATTCCAAGGAATGTTTTTCTAATGCAACATATAAAAAGAATTTAAAAATCACACTGTGAATTATAATCAGTTGTGTTGAGTATTTAAATTGTACGAACAATGGTCGTGATCTTTGTTATGAATATTCATAGGAAAATGTACCTTTTTGACATTTTATTTTGTTTATTAAGTCATAGCTGTATACATTAATGCAATCATGGGGTACAATGTGCTGGTTTTACACACAATCTGAAATGCTTTCATCAAACTGGTCAATATAGCCTTCATGGCATTTTCTCCTACACCTAGTAAATTTTACAGGTACCCTTGTAAGATGCACTGTAGGTTTGGTCCCACCAACTACCCTCCCTCCACCCATTCTCCTCCCTCCCTTCCCCTCTCTCTCCCCTTTTCCCTTCTTCTTGGGCTATAATTGGGTTATAGCTTTCATAAGAAAGCTATAAATTGGTTTCACAGTAAGACTGAGGACATTGGATACCTTTTCTTCCATTCTTGAGATACTTTGCTAAGAAGACATTTTACATGTAGGTACAAAGCATTTTCCCCTGTTTATCCCATTCTATTGTCATAGAGACTGTTCTTGTCAGTAGGATCTCTAGGTTTCTTAGTATTAAGAAGGCTGGAGTTAAGGTTAGGACTCCTGAGAGGAACAGCATTGTTGGGCCGGCCTCCTCGCCCAGTTTACGCTTGTGAGGCCTGCAGCAGGACATCTTATTCTGTGCACCAGTCTGTCACTTATTATTATTTTTTTAATGTTATATGCTGATGGTCTCTCATCTATCCAGGAGTCCTCAAACTTTTTAAACAGGGGGCCAGTTCACTGTCCCTCAGACCGTTGGAGGGCTGGACTGCAGGCCCCGGGACAAGTCGGCTGCTAAGCAGGACAGGCAATGGCGGCAAAAACACCAGGCAGGCCGGATAAATGTCCTAGGCAGGCCGCATGTGGTCTGCAGCCGTAGCTTGAGGATGCCTGCAGACCTACCAAATCTTAATCTCCCAGCTAAGTTCTGGACACTTTTATCATAACCTCTCGGGTGATTTTATTCTGCATCAAATCTGGGAACTGCTTCTGTCCCCTTAATTCCACTGTTGTTGTGTCTAAGAATACAGTGACTTTTTTTTTCTGTAAATGTATGCCAACAATAAACATCCGGAGGTATCAACCTCTGTCTAGAAGAGCTTTCCAATCAGATGACCTAGATTCAAATCTTAGCTCTGTCCCTAACTGAGTAAATAACCTTGGGCCAGGCTATTGGCTTGGTCATTGCTAGAGTCATCCTGGTAAACGGGGAGGTGAATGCATCCATTTCTTGTGGATGAAATGGGAAGGATTATAACGTTTCTGAAAGATGTTTTATTACTTCTGCAAAGATATATTTGGCCATTATAATGGTTCCTTAATTGTTCCTGTTATGATTATTTTATGTTGTACATCATTTTAATATTAAAATCCTTGAACAATTCATTTGAATTCTAAACTTCTTACCCTATTCTCAGTTTTCAGCAGTGGGGAAGTTATGGTTCATGAACAATTATGCACTTATTTCCTTTAAAGTGTAAGGGACTCTACTGCCACTTTAATGTATCTTAAATATGAGAGGGGTGAATGCAGTCCGATGTTCGAAGGCTGGACATTAATGATAAAAAGAGCCGTTCACATCATCAGGAGTGTGATGTTATTTTTTATTAGTCAGAAATTATTTTGGACTGTTTATCCCACATGAGAGAAGGAAAACCAAAGGGAACTATCGTTAAGTGAGCAAATAGTATCTTCCCTACACTGGCTTTATTACTTTTTCCTCAATTATTTAATTCATGAAGTATATTATTAGTATCCTTTCCACAAAATCATGGATGCCTGAACTTCATTGTTCCAAGCAGTATTTTTATCATACAGTGAGTATAATGAGAAAAACATTTTATGGAGATGGTTAATATTTAGCTCACCATTTTCCTTTAGCTTTAGTTAGCCTTTGGCTCCTCTCTCTAAACTCATTTTGACAAATAAAATACGCTTTAAAATGTATACTGGGGTAATAACCATTTATAGGTCACTCTCTTTCTCCTATGGATCCAAAATGACTGCATTTAAAAACTGCAAAAGTTTCCAATGAGAAACATATTTTTCTATCTTCTCTTTTTTTGTGTGAAATGCTTCACTTATAACTCAATGCACATTTTGCAATATTTAATAATAGTAATTTAAGTCTGTCTGCAAACACCAAATACTTCAATTTTTGTTTATTTTTAATTTTATGTGCAATGGAAAATGAAGTCTGTATCCATATGATTTTTATATAAAATAATCATTCTCATATGTTTGGCTTCTGGGTTTTTTGAAAGACAAACTTCAGAAAATATGAGGACTTAAAATCTCCACATGTGGCCCTGCCAGATATGTCACAATAGGCTGCTGTTTGAGAGTAACACAGGCCTGTGCAGTGGGCAGGCACAGATGATGGTGCACATCCGGGTGGGCTGCTCGAGAGTGTCCAGGAAGCCGACTTCACCGTGGATTCATTGGCTTCTGCTGTGGGTATAGGCATTTTCAAACAGTCTGATTTAGAGTCAGATAAAATATGTTACGGTCAATCTTATGCTGCTATCATGTTTCCAGCATTCTGTGCCAAGTAATTAGCCATTGAACCAACATGTGATTCAGAATAGTTACGAGGAAGAGGAAATTGAAGTTTGGTATCCTTTCAGTGTGTAGACTTGTAGTGCTAGGCCCAACCACATTCTCCCCCATCCTTTAGGAATTTAAGAACCTGATTTTAATATTTGAAATATCACATTCATAGTTTAATTTCAGTTATTCATTTGAATTTGGAATTCAGTAACTGTTTCAAAGAACATCTATATCAGTCACAATTGTATTTCTACATTTTAGGAAGAGTGCACTGTGTGAAAAAGAGGGGTTATTGATTGGTTCATAAAGCGATGCTTAATATGATCAGTTTTTAAGGTCCACTCTCGTGTACTTTGTCTTTACAAAATTGAGATAACTGAATCAACTTATTGGATAAGGTGAGACAGATTTAAGTCATTTGCCGACAATGAGACTGTGAACAAGGCTCAGTCAGTCTGAGCCTCACTTTCTCAGCTTTCCTTTTTTGTTGTTAAATATTTAAAAATAGAAATATCATGAAGTTGACGGAAATAAAACTTATAGAACACTAGCACTGAGTTATGCCTGTGAAAAATTCATTTTTATTTACTCCTACCAAAAATGAAATGTAATCTATTTTTGATTACATTTCCTGATCATTTATTGATCATCATTTATTGATCATTTATTGATTTATTTATTGATTTAATGATCATTTATTGATACGTGAATGGAACTTGTCAGACCAGAAAAAGGCATCGCCCCTTTTGTGATGCGGAAACTCATACTTTTTTGCTATTGTTATTGACTCAACCTAAAAATAGCTAAAAAAAAGACTGAGGTTTGTGCAAATTTGATTCTGTAGCTTCTTCTTACTAACTTAAAGAGCAAAGAGTTTGTTTTTTCATTTTAAAAATTCACATCATTGGGTGCAGTGGCTATGATCTTTGTACTTTGGGAGGCTGGGGATCACTTGAGGCCAGGAGTTGATGACCAGCCTGGGCAACATAGTGAGAACCCCATCTCTACCAAAGAAAATTAAATTTTATTTTACAATTTACCTGTGCAGTCACCGTAAAGCAACATGCTTTCCATCTTATGACTCTTGAGACTCCCACTTGAGCACCTTGTTAGTATTCAAGGTCCTTATGAAGTTGACATGTGAAGGTGGTTTGTCTTTAAAATTAAATTACATAGTCATTCCACTGAGATGACAAATAAAACCTGCAGAAGATCTCTGTGTGTTTGAATAGACCTTTAAAAATAAACTGTTGCATATGAAATATCGATTTCCTTCTGTTTCTAGATTCTTTTTTTTTTTTTTTTGAGACAGAGCCTCAAGCTGTCCCCTGGGTAGAATGCCATGGCATCACAGCTCACAGCAATCTCCAACTCCTGGGCTCAAGCGGGTCTCCTGCCTCTGCCTCCCAAGTAGCTGGGACTATAGGCGCCCACCACAATGCCTGGCTATTTTTTTTTTTTTTTTTTTTTTTTGTTGCAGCCATCATTGTTGTTTGGCAGGCCCAGGCTGGATTCGAACCCGCCACCTTAGGTGTATGTGGCTGGCGCCTTAGCCACTTGAGCCACAGACGCTGAGCCCTGCTCCTAGATTCTTAAACTGAAATGACAAAGGTCATTTGGTTGCCATTCTACACCCTAAATAATTTGCAGCCTTGTGATGTGTTCACATTTAGAAGATCTGAGCAGGTAGACTTTAGAAGAATTTTTAATGTAATTATGACCAGTTTGAGAAAATGCTAATGTTTCTCTCTGTATTTGTCCATTTTTAAGATACCATTCAATTTTATCATAATCTAAGTCTAGTTATCCCTATTTCTTATGAGATGAAGAATTCATTTAATGATATATCATGTAGTATCTTTATTAGATTTAGATTTGTTTTTTAGATTGTTCGTATTGATGCAAAGGATTACATTTTTTAAAATACTAAATATATGTATACCATAGAATATTATTTTCAGCTATAAAAAAAAGGGCAGTGATTTTGTATTTTACGTAACAATCCAGACAGATTTGGAGAATATTCTCCTAAGCAAAGTATCACAAGAACAGAAAAATAAACCTCATATGTCACAGTATCAGTTTGAAACTAGAGGATTAATAACTACATGATTATATGAGAATAAAGTAAATTAAATTCACATGTGGAGGACGAGGCTGGGTAAGTTTTCACTGAACAGGTACATTGTATGAGTGTATAAACTCCTAAAACAACAGATGCTGGCCTGGTTGTGGAATCTACATGCCCTTCAACACATGAATGGATTAATAAATTGTGGTATGTGTATGCCATGGAATACTATTCAGCTATAAAAAAGACAGTGATTTTGTGCCTTATGTAACAACTCAGACAGATGTGCAGAATATTCTCCTAAGCAAAGTATCACTAGAACAGAAAAATAAACCTCACATGGACGCAGTATCAGTTTGAAACTAGAGTTTTAACAACTACATGCTCATATGAGACAATGATGTTGAAATGTGGAGGAAGAGGTGGGGTAGGTCTTCATTGAATGGTACATTGTATGAGTTTATGGCACACCTGGATGAAGGACTCGTTACAGGGCAGACTGTAACCTTTCAAAAGTGTTTTTATATAACCTAATCCTATGTACCTTCATATTAGCCTGAAATAAAAAGAAAACTGTGATAAAAAATGGATAGAGTTGGATCTGGTTGGTGGGAGAGGGTGACTAGGTTAGAGCAGGGCAGCCTCACCAGGCCGACTGGATGGATGTTCTCTGCCTGTTGGAGGCAGCGCTCTCAGACTTCTCCGGCCCTAAAGGTGCAAGTAGGGGCTGAGTGGCTTTGGACAACCATTAGCAATATTGACAGATGGAGGGGATTACAAGATTACAACGGAAATAAGTAGAAAAATAGTCAGTGGGAAAAGGAAGAGAACTGGACACATGTTTGCTGACACTCTGTCTGCTAAGGTATTTTACATGTGGCTGTCATCACAAGCCTGTGAGGTAGACGTGTTCATTCCAGTTTCATTTCATTTTACAGATGAGGAAATTGAGACTAAGAATAATGAGTACCAGGTATTAGGATGTGGATTTAGAGGTGCAGAATGAAAAAGAAATTACTTGCAATAATCAAAGCAGATAATTGATCTACTTTAGGATCTACAGAAATACATCTGATGAAATGTAATATTTGTTCAGGGAAATTAATTGATACTTAGTGGTATTTAAAATGTGAAAAATATTATTTTCCTGTCATTTCTAAGGAGATGAAACTCTATAAGAAATGACAATTAAGAAATGCCAGTGGTATTTAAATTAAAGCAATATGTTTTAATATTAGAACTCAATGGCTGAACAGTACAAGTTCATATTTCCTATTAGAGACAAATTCTGATTCAACTTTGGATTGTAAGGACAAAGAGATCAGGTGTTCTCAAACTTTAATGTGTGTAGGAATTACCTCTGGTGCTTGTTAAAAGTAGACTTTTAAGAGATATAGTTTTGGATTATTAATAAGCTCCTACCTCTCTACTTCACTTTGATATAAATCATGATTTTCACTGTGACGTATACCAACGATTAAGAGCTATTGTTATAGATTGTAATTCTCCTCTTTGCATTTATTTTGACTTAACAGCACATTAGAACACAGTAACCACCGGTTGCATGTTGCTGATTAAATAAAATTAGTTAAAAATGACGTGACGTAACAGTTAAATTTCAGGGGCTCAAAAGCTTTATGTGATTGATGGCTACTGAATCAGAGAGAGCACATATGGAATATTTTAATCATCATCATTGCAGAAAGCTCTCTTTGACAACACTGGATTAGTGTGTAAGAATAATGAAATTTTGTTCTGTTATAGTTTGTATGAAATGGGAATTATTTTTTAAAGTTATTCTTTTTAAGTCTTAACATTCTTCCAGTAGGAAAAGACATTCTCTATAAAAGTGGATTTCATATTATAATAAAAATACTTCCTGTTGACAAAGATTTCATGCTTGATTCTTTAGCTCTTTTTTTTTTTTTTTTGGATATGAATAAACATGCTCAAAGAAGATAAATGACTTAGGTAGCATGGACTTGTACTTGGAATGGTAATCATCTGATAACTCTTTTGATGTGTATGGGATTTTCCCACTAAAGAACTTCCCCCAAATACTTTTCTTACTCTGTTTAAAGAAGGAGGGAAAGGTCTCAGTATTACATCACTTTATAAACAGGCCTAAAATGATCTGCAGAAATGAAATTCAGTGGTCTAAACAACCTCCAGGATTTGTTCTTATATTGCTACATTACATTCAATTGTGTGTTATCATTAAAAAAGTTTCTGTACAGAATGCATGGAATTTAGCATTAAATCTTAAACATAACTATGCTGGTTTGATAATATTTTCCTGAACTTACTGAATATAATTTATGAATGATCAAGTAAAACTGTTTTAGGACAATTTCGGCAAATATATAGTCTATAATGTGATGATTGATTATAATTTGAAACATAGCTTTTGAGATAGTAAACCCCATGGATATTGGAAGGAAAGAAATTTACCCTGTCACTCTGCTTATATCTTCTGTTAAGCCTCAAGTTTGTTTTTAAAATATGGGCTAGGTGACATGTAATCCCTAACATTCTTGGAGATCAGTCGATGTTAGAGGTTTGCTTGAGGTCAAGAGTTTGTGATCAGCCTGAGTAAGAGCAAGACCCCCATCTCTACAAAAATTAAAAAAAAAAAAAATTACTCAGGCAGGGTTGTAGTCCTGGCTGTAGTTGACAGGAGCTTGTAGTCCCAGCTGTTTGTGCTGAGACAGGAATATTGCTTCAATCTGGAGGTTTGAGGATACAGTGAGTTATGATGACATGACTGCACTCTAGTCTGGGCAACAGAGTGAGATGCTGTCTCCAAAAAAAATAACTAGAATTATAAGTCATATATAATGTACAGAAAGACAGAAATTGACAGTACTAGTTGCCTTCTCAAACACAATTTTAAAATGAAAGCAACTCTCAATGTTGGGATTTCTTATCTCTCTCTCAAACCTCAGAGACATTGGACTGAACTGTGTAGATTCGTCTTTCATGATGCTCCCAAATTCTTCCTTTTTACTTTTTATTACTTTGTTGTGTCAGACCTGTATTGTGAGGCTATCTATCTGGTCTTGAATCTCCTTTCTCTCCCATCTTTCAGCCTGCCTATCCTCAGGAGTTTAATGCTCCTAAACGACATGTTCATTATGTCACTTTGCTTCTCAAAATCTTTTGAGGACTTCTGTGTTGCTAATCGGCCAGAAACCAAAAGCGTTTTTGAACATGTTTAGATTTCTACACTTGGACCAAAACTCGACTCTTACTTTCCACAGGTCTTTTTTTTTTGTATCATCTCCATTTCTTCTTCTTATTATTATTTTTATTAAATCATAGCTGTGTACACTACTGCAGTTAGGGGGTACAGTATGCTGGTTTTATATACAATTTGAAATACTTTCACCAAACTGGTTCACATACCCTTCATGGCATTTTCTTAGAAATGGTGTCAAGACATTTATATTCTACGTTTAGAAAGATTCACATGTACCCTTGTAGATGGACCATAGGTTAGCTGAACCTTTCATCCAAACCATGCTGAGCTTCTTGTTGCACATTATTCCCTTCTCTCCTCTCCAGACCCCACTTGGAACATGATTTGCACTGGTTTCTGCTTATCCTACAGTTATAGGTTGAATTGTGTTTCCCAAAAGGTTGTTGAAATCCTAATTTCCAGGCCCAGATAAAGTCTTTGCAGATGTTGAGATAACATGAGGTTATTAGTATGAACCCTAATCCAATATGACTGTGTCCTTATGAAAAGGGGAAATTTGAACACAGAGGGAGAGACAGAATACCTTATGAAGATAAAGGCAGAGGATCAAATGGTCGATCTATATTTAGATCTCTGAGTGTTCTCCAGATGTCTTTCCAAAAGGGACGTATTAGTTTGCATTCCCACCAGCAGTGTAGAAGTGTTCCCTTTTCTCCACAACCACGCCAGCATCTGTGATTTTGGAATTTTGTGATATGGGCTAATCTTACTGGTGTTAGATGATATCTGAAAGTAGTTTTGATTTGCATTTCTCTGATGATTAAGGATGGTGAGCTTTTTTTCATATGTCTGTAGGCCATGCGCCTGTCTTCTTCAGAGAAGTTTCTCTTCAAGTCCCTTGCCCACACTGAGAGGGGATCACTTGTTCTCTTCTTGCTAATATGTTTGAATTCTCTGTGGATTCTGATTATTAAACCTCTGTTGGAGACATAACCAGCAAATATCTTTTCCCATTCTGAGGGCTGTCTGCTTGCTTTACTTACTGTGCTTTTGGCTGTGCAGAAGCTTTTTAATTTGATGAGGTCCTAGTAGTATATTTTTGATGTTGCTTCAGTTGCCCGGGGGTCTTCTTCATAAAATTTTTGCTCAGGCCGATTTCTTCAAATGTTTTCCCTACACTTTCTTCTAGTATTTTTATGGTTTCATGTCTTAAGTTTAAATCTTTAATCCAGTGAGAGTCAATCTTAGTTAGTGGTGAAAGGTGTGGATTCAGTTTCAGTCTTCTGCAGGTTGCCAGCCAGTTCACCCAGCACCATTTGTTAAATAGGGAATCTTTTCCCCACTGAGTGTTTTTAATTGGCTTGTCAAAGCTCATATAATGGTAAGTAGCTAGGTTCATCTCTTGGTTCTCTATTCTGTTCCATACATCTACCTCTCTGTTTTTGTGGCAATACCATGCTGTTTTGATCACTATGGATTTATAGTATAGTCTGATGTCTGGTAGCGTGATTCCTCCTGCTTTTTTTTTTTTTTTCTGAGTAATGTCTTGGCTATTTGAGGTTTTTGATCCTATAATTCCTCTATTAGGTATATATCCAGAATAACAGAAATCACACTATAATAAAGATATTTGTATCAGAATGTTCATTGCAGCCCAATTCATAATTGCTAGGTCATGGAAGAAGCCCAAGAGCCCACTGATCCTCGAATGGATCAATAAGTTGTGGTATATGTACACCATAGAATACTATGCAGCCATAAAGAAACACGGAGACTTTACTTCCTTCATGTTTACATGGATGGAGCTGGAAAATATTCTTCTTAGCAAAGTATCCTAAGAATAGAAGAAAAAGTATCCAATGTACTCAGCCCTACTATGAAACTAATTTATATGAAATTTATATAAATTTAAATTTATATGAATTCCTATGAAAGCTATAACCCAATTTTAGCCCAGGAATATGGGGAGAGGGGAGAGAGAGGGAAGGGGAGGGGAAGATAGTGGGTAGAGGGAGGGTGATTGGCAGGATCACGCCTATGGTTCATCCTATAAGGGTACATGTGAATCTCTCTAAATGTAGAATATAAATGTCTTAACACAATAACTAAGAAAAAGACATGAAGGCTATGTTATCCAGTTGGATGAAAGTATTTCAAATTGTATACAGAAACAGTACACTGTACCCCATGATAGTATTAATATATACTGCTATGATTTAATTTAAAAAAAAAAAAGATAAAGGCAGAGATCAGGATGGGTAATGCAGCAACAGCCATAACTGCCAACAAACCAGCAGAATGAGGAGAGAGGCACAGTGCAAATTCTCCCTCACTGCCCTCAGGAATAACCAACCCTTCTAACACCTGAGTCTTGGACTCTCACCTCCAGATCTGTGAGGCAACACATTTCTGTTTTATAAGCGACTCATTTTGAGGTACTTTATTATGGCAGTGCTAGAAAAATAATAACTACTATTTTGCTTTTTATTTTTTAATTTGTTTTGCATTGATGACCTTCTTTAAGAATCTGACGGCCTTTTCTCTGGATAAATCTTCTCGTTAGAAAAACGGAAATTTGTTTATGAACACAAATCTCGAAATAATTTCACAGATTAGAACCTCTGACCAACCCAAGTAATATCTAGCCCTTATGTCCATCCAACACATCATCTCTGTGAAAAGAGTCTACCCACCTCATTTACATTTGAGTATCTTTTCTCCTTGGAAGTATTCAGTATATGTTAATATTTTGCTCTTGGTCCTTCATCACACACTTCTTGAACTGTGAGCTACTGAACATAAGACATATAAGCCTGTCTCAACTTAAAAACTGATCTTGTGACGTATTAAACGCCTAGATCAAACAATTTTGAAGAATAGGCTAGGTCTTTATACCCGCCTTCCCATCATAAGCATTGTATTGTGATATCCCAAAGAGATCGTATGTACACAATACCTAAAACCTATCTGGAAGGTGCCAAATTCTTAATACCTAGGGCCAGAAACTGCTGTTCTCTTTCTTAATAATATTAATTTCTCCTAAAATACTTCTTGACAGAAAGTAATTTGAACTTCATACGTGGGGTCAAAGAATAGTAACAACAGTTATTACATTTCTCAGCCTATGATGAGTCCAGCATCATGTGAAAGGTGGTTTAAAATGAGAAGGCAGAGAAGCCATGTTCCATGGTCACACCGTGGGAGGATAGCAGGCTCCAGATTTGGGAACTGTTCTGCAAGTTATTTACTACTTTGATCTTTTCTTTATTCATCTAAAAAAAGGAAAGAAAAGTTTCCACCTTCAAGAATTTACAGACAACTTAGAAGGACACCTCTTCCTTAGTCCCTTTTATGAAAGTTTTACCTTTAACTTTGTGTTCCCGGGTTTCAGAAGGACAAGGCCCTGGTTCTATGAAGGGAGGATTATTTGTTGTCAACTTTGATCAATTATTTTCACTCCAGTGATTAGTTTTCCTTTGTTTTGTAAATGTGAGGGTTGACAAATTTATCTGTTCTTATTCCAGCTTTACCATGCTGTGTTAACCTCATTTTATGGATGAAGAAACTGACCCAGTAACTGAGAGTAGAGAATTAAAATATTTATGGACCTCTCTTCTCACATAGAACCGAAGTCTATGTTCCTGTTTTTTTTACAATTTAAATTACTTTTCAGAGTTTAAAAAATTTCTGGGTATGTGTAGTAGATTTGTACACAAGATGTGTTCTTACATTGCACTGTCTTAGAGCATAGTTTAGTGGCTAAAGGACCAAATTCTGGAGCAGACTGCAGGGCTCAATCTCTGTTCCTTAGTTAGTACCTGCAAAAGCTTGGACAAGCTACTTACTGGCTACACTTCAGTTTCCTCATCTACAAATTTGGGGTAATACTAGTGTGTACTTCAGAATGTTCTGAGGATTGTGATATTTGAGACAGCTAATGAAATGGGAACGTAAATACATTTTAGCTGTCATTCTAACCTGGCATTCAAGATAAATGAGATGGTTGTAGAAATCTTGTGTGCTTTTGAGACTTTTTGAGAAAGCACCATTTGTTAAATTCATTAGTACAACTATGTAGAACTGAGTCAAATCAAGTATTGATGGTGACTTACACAAGCAGACAGTGTCATCTTCATGATCTACACTGCTTATGTTCCATAAGAAATGCATCTTATTTTTCATAAGAATTTTAATTCATCCCATCCTGTCCCTTTTCAAATTATTTTTTGTATGCAAAATCTACAACTATTGTCATTCTGCAGGGCTTTTGCACTCTTTTTTGTGGGACAGTCTTGCAAGGAGAGGTGAACATTTCTAAACTCAAATTTCACATACGTATTGCTTATAAATGTGTAGTGGCAATAACTCAGAGAAAGAGAGAACTTGCTATACATTGCAGTTGAAGTAGTATTTTGTGCATTATAGCTCAAAAAACATAAAGGGAAATGGGAACTCTGGAAACTGGCATAATATTGACATTGGCTATGCATATGCACATATAATATATTGTAATAATTAGGGCGAAGCCAAAAAAATAAAAAAATAAGACACTAGAAAAACTGGTCTGCTGGTAGTTTGCCGAGTAAAAAGTTTATGAAGGGAAAAGCAGTAAAAATACTTAATTCCGTAAGTGTTTTCAGTATCGTTATTTATTCTTTGACTTTTTTATTTTCGTAAAGTCATTTAGTCATGTAAATCTGAAATAATTATTTTAAATATATATATATAATGTCTCTATAAATATATTAGTATGTAATATATTAACATTATATGTGTTTGCATTGGCTGATACATGCAGATATTTCTTAAAAGCACTCTACTTCTTAGTAAACATTTTTTATAGTTTTTTTAACTTTATGTTTTTAAAAACAGAGTCTTGCCTTGACGCCCATATCTCAGTGAAATAGCTGTTCACAGGCACAACCATTGTGTATTACAAGCCTTGAACTCCAGGTGTCAGGCAATCTTCCAGGCTCATTCTCTAGAGTAGCTTGGACACAGGTGTATCACCTCACCTAAAATTTTTTTTTTCTAAGAATTCTCTTTTTTTTTTTTTTTAATTAAATCATAGCTGTGTACATTAATGCAGTCATGGGGTACAGTGTTGTATTTTCATATACAATTTGAAATATTTTCATCAAACTGGTTAACATAGCCTTCATGCCATTTTCTTAGTTATTGTGTTAAGACATTTATATTCTACTTTTAGAAAGATAGAAACTTGTACCCTTGTAAGATAAACCATAGATTGATTAGATAATTTTTGCTAGAGAAATATCTAGTTGATTTTTTTGAAAATTGCTCTTTAATATATAAATAGTTCTTTGTGTTTAGTTTTTTTTTTTTTTTTTTTTTTTTAACTCACCACTGTACTCCCAAGGACATATATACTTTAGACTGACGATCCTTAATCCTTGGTTTTACCTTTTCAATCCCAGAGCCACCTCCAGCTGAAAATCAGGTCAAAGTCAGTTGAAAATAATTAAGTTAACAAGACTTTCTAGGACTTTACCTTTGCTGAAACGTTATGCTTTATTAAACATCAAATATGGTATTGGCATAGATATGTTGCTTTTCATAGTATTCTTACGGGGTTATTAGGTGTTATATATCTTTAGTTGATCACATAGTTGATGTACTTACAGGACTTTCGGCCAGTCTAAAATGTAGCTCTCTATTGAACTTCTTTGGTTCTATTTTTTCTTTCTTTGTGCTACCATACTTATTACAAGCCCTTTAAGTGCTGTAAATTTTTGCCTTCCATCTGTAATCTGTAGGGTTGGATTCAGAGTAGTCAATAAGTACTGGTTGCATTAAAATAATTTTATTCCCATACATTGTTTTGGACTATTTTCTTTTTGGATTTCTGCCATTTAACAATCATTATTCATTCTTGTGGTTTTAAAATTAAACCACATAAAGAAGAGAGGCCAGTAGAGAATTTACTATAGTTTTTCTCTTGGCATTGGATATCTGTTCATGTTTTCACAGTGGGTAAAGTATTCTATTCTTACAATAAAATTACAACACATCAAATATGATAGCAGTGTAATAATTCTGCTCTTTCATACATTCTGTCTTTAGTATACTTTTTTCTTATTTGGTTAATAAGTCAACCATGAACTACTGCTGATACTTTTCCTTTTCTTTCAATGTTTATTCACTGTAGTTGAGGGTGTAATGGATTTTTTTGTATAGAAAAAAGTTTCAACCTTAGGACATTTTGAGCATAATTTTAAAATTCCTGTTTGTTAGTAATTTTGGTACCAGTTACCATGATGGATTTTTTGATAAGATATTGTTTTTTTGGTCTGTTCCATCCAACATATTAAAGAGATAGAATGACCAACTGTTCTGGCTTACCTGATTGAGGGGACTTTCATTGCTAAAACTGAGGCAGTCCAGGTTAAATGGGGATGAATTGGTTATTCTAGGAGGAGATCCCTATATTTTAAAAGAATTGTTTAATTTCATCCTTCTAGTACCATCAATAAACTAGAAATACATAGATTTTTTTCCATATAGTTTAATTTGAAAGTTGTGTCAAAAAAGAAATATTCTTCTTTCAAACTGAGGGAACTTACTAGAAGGCATCACTCAGGACTTGGTCCTAAAATGATGCAATATGTTGATTACCTAACACATCAAAATGTAGAATTACTTATGTTTCCAGATTATATTTAAACCATTGAAATGTTTGGCAAATGGATAAATAAAATTAACTTGAAGATGTTTCTGAGACTAAAATTTAAAGTTGTTTTCAGAATTAGCAAATATTTAAATGTGAGTTTTAGCTCAAAATCCCTTAAAGAATGTAATTGAAAATGAAAACACTGTTGACAAGGTGTCAATATTTTAAAAGTGGGTTTAGGCCAAACACAGTGGCTCGTGTTGGTAATCCCAGCGCTCTGGGAGGGAAAAGCAGTGGTTTGCTTGAAGCCAGGAGTTTGCAGCCAGCCTAGGCAAAATAGAGAGACTTCATCCCAACAAAAAATAAAAAACATTCAGCTGGGCATGGTGGTGCATGCTAGTAGCTCCAGTTCCTCAGGAGGCTGCAGCTGTAAGATCATGATGTTGAGGTTACAGTGAACTATAATCATAATACTACACTCCAGCCTGGGTGACAGAGCAAGACCTTGTGTCTAAAAAAATTTTTTTAAAAAGTGAGTTTTGGTCAAAATGAACCAAACTGAATTAAAGGCATAAATAAACATATTTTAAAAGGCAATATTATACTTACCTGGCAGGGGAGACACCATGATCACGAAGGTGGTTTTCCCAGGGCGAGGCTTATCCATTGCAGTCCGGATGTGCTGACCCCTGCGATTTCCCCAAATGTGGGAAACTGGACTGCATAATTTGTAGAAGTGGAGGACTGCGTTCACGCTTTCCTCTAATTAAAAAAATAAATATTACTAGGAATGTGACTTTGAACAGAATCAGATATTTGATGTTATATTCTTACCTAATTTCAGTTTCTATATATTAAGGATTACAGAAAAATTTAAACTAGCATTTTAGGAGGATAATATTACAATCAGAATGCCAGAGCACTGTAGGCAAGTGATGAAAATGTTAGAATTCAGCATATTTAACAAGATGCCAAATGTTTTTAGAATTACTATAATTATTTTAAAGAAACTTTTTAAGCAATTTATTTTTGAAGATCATCTTCCTAATTTTCAAACACCTTGGTTCCCAGATACCATATGTGAGGTTATTGTTTTAAGGAAATAATTTAATACATGAATAAAGGTATATACACAATATGCTAGATTGTAAATTTTGATTATTCTGGCTCATGGCTCATGCCCGTAAATCCTAACACTCTGGGAGGCCAAGGCAAATGGATTGCTTGAGCTCAGGGGTTTGAGACCAGCCTGAGCAAAAGCAAGACCCTGTCTCTACTGAAAATAGAGAACCTAGCCTGGTGTGGTGGTAAATGCCTGTAGTTTCAGCTATTCAGGACGTTGAGGCCAGAGGATAACTTGAACCCAAGAGTTAGAGGTTGCCGTAAACTATGAGTATACTAAGGCACTCTACCCAGGGCAACAGAGTGAGACTTTGTCTCAAAAAACAAAACAAAACAAAACAAAAAAAACTTTTAAAAATTATTATTTAAAAAATTTGAAAATAAACTCACAAAGAATTTCAGCTACTTGTAACACATGAGTGAAATACTAATATTATTTATAAGTTAAAACATATGTTTGTATTAACTTGTGAAAGGGCAAATGTTTATAATAAACAAAATATTAATTATAAAGTATTTCATATATAAAAATAGGATAGCAAAGGAAGGAAAAATATTAAATAATAGCTTTTGTTTTCTCTAGATATATATGGTATTATAGATACATATTATATTATTTATTCTGTACACGCTTACCTCTGCAGGAGGTACTTTTTATTACCTGTTTTTATTTGTATTATTTTTTTGTTTGCTTTTATTTACAATAAGAAGCATAACTCTTCATTTTGAATTGCTTCTTTACAGTTTCAGTTAGTTTTTCAGTTGAGTAGAGCTGGAATACCAGTCCAAGTTATAATGTTAAGTCACACTTTCTATCCCAGCTACAAATTTGAAAGAAAATTTGAAATTTTCTTCCCATCTATTCATGCAGTAATTTTTTTCATGAAAATATATGAATGAAATGTTTTCATGAAAATATATGAATAAAATGTTACTTCCTGTTCTCTTTGAAGAGCATATTATTGCAAGCATAAGTTAACTATATATTTTTTCTATCTTTTAAAAACACAATCATGTTAAATAATGTGTTAATTTTTCTGCAAATCCTTAAGTAGGGAAATGGTTTAGATTAGTTATGGACAAAGGATGTCAAGCCAAATTATCAAGGACCATGACTTAGATAGATCTATTATATACTGTGTGATCTCAGGCCAATTACTTAACTTTACTGAGTCTTAATGTTTTCATCTATAAGCTAGGTGTAATAATAACACTACAGTTACTTTTCATGAGAATTAAATGAGATAATGTATTTAAAGTACTTAGAAACATGCCTGTGTATTTTTTTCTATGTAGTATTATAATAGCAGTAGCTGATATATACAAAAGGTTACAATTTCAAAATATTTAATATTCATGCCTAGGTACATTTTTTTCTATGTAGTATTATAATAGCAGTAGCTGATACATAAAAAAGGTTACAATTTCAGAATGTTTAATGATATGAGAAATACATACCTTTGGTTTAGTGAGTCTCAAACTTTAGTGTAATTTAAAAATCACCTGCAGGGTGGTGCCTGGGGCTCAAAGGAGTAGGGCGCTGGCCCCACATGCTGGAGGTGGCGAGTTCAAACCCAGCCCCAGCCAAAAACTGCAAAAAAAAAAATAAAAATAAAAATAAAAAATAAAAATTACCTGTGTACCTGTGAAGTACCAGTTGTGGTCTTCATACCCAGAAAGTATTACTGAATAGGTCAGGGACCACTTATCTATATTTTTAATCTTATCACAGCTTTTTCTAAAGCAGAAAAATAAAATCAATAAAATATAGATACTCAAAGTATTTCATATACATAGAAAGAGGATCACCCACCAAGAAACCTTGCTTTTATTTATATTTAATATTTAAAGTTTTAGAAAAGATACCTTCCTGAATGAGTTATTATTCCAACTTCTCATTCCTTTGCCTCATATTTCAATAGGTTGCATATTTACTGATACTATTTTTCTCTGAAAATATCTACATTTACTTTTATGCATATGTGTTGAGCAAAAGAATTGTTTCAAAAGAAAATTACTTTTCATTTTTTATGAAACTTCATTATATAAATATTATTCTAAAACTAGTAATAAGCTAACTATGTAAAAAACCCAATAACCTTGTGCTGTATCTTCTATTTCAATTGTAGTTTCTGTGCTAGCAGAAAGCTAAAGGGGAAAAAAAAATCCCATTATATTGCGATATCCTGTCAGTTATTAAAGACTGAGTAGGAAAAAACTATATTTAGATAATATAATTAGAGTTTAATTTGTTCTTATTAGAGGGACTCAGAATTAGTAAAGAATAGTCAACTGTGAAGTGGGCTTTAGAAAAAGTAATTTTCCATGGCCAGTATAGCCTGGGAATTAGCTTGTGACATTTCTTCATGGAAGATAAGTAAGATAATTAGGTCTATTTGCTTCCTAAAGAGAAGAGGCAATTGATACCTGTTAATCGGTTTAAATCCATATCCAGTCTTTTAACTCTGAGTGATCACACAGGGCATGACTGAGCAGCTATGTGCCTCAGGGTCTGTGGCCTCCATTCATTTAATCTCACTCAGGCTTTTCACCTTCCTGGAAAGCTTATTTTTTTCAGAGAGGGTTGCTTCCACTCGTTCTAACGATGTTGCATACAGTTTGGCAGACACAGCTATTTCAGCGTTGCTTCCTGGTGGTGTATGTGTGCCCACACAAAAGTTTATCATTGGCCACAGGGTGTATAAGTACATGTACATTGCTTCTATTAACCTTTCATCATTAGTACCTAGAAAAAGAGAGGTTCTACTATTTTTGTTTTCTTGAGGTTTTTTTTTACAGTCGTATATGGATAGCATCTAGCCTGGACTGGGTGCAGTAAGGACATTTAGTACGTGTTTGTTGAGGAGATAAACGAATGCTAAAGAGTTAGCAAAGGTTGAATTTTATTTTCTCCATTTTTTCACAAATATTTTTTGGCTTTTGTAACTTCCAACATGAAACATTTATCATGAAAACAGCACCAGAACCTTATGGAATATAGCGTCTAGAAAATCACATTAAGATTCTTCGCAAAGTATCCCAAGAATGGAAGAAAAAGTATCCAATGTACTCAGTCCTACTATGAAACTAATTTATAGCATTCATAGGAAAGCTGTAACCCAATTTTAGCCCAAGAAAATGGGGAAAGGGGAGAGGCAGGGGAGGGAGGGTGGAGGGTTGATGAGGGAGGGTGATTGCTGGGATCACGCCTATGGTTCATCCTATAAGGGTACATGTGAATCTCTCTAAATGTAGAATATAAATGTCTTAACACAATAACTAAGAAAATGACATGAAGACAATGTTAACCAGTTTGATGAAAGTATTTCAAATTGCATATAAAAACATGTATCCCATGATAGTATTAATGTACACGGCTATGATTTAATTAAAATAATTATTTTCAAGATGAATAAAAGTAGTAAATGTAAGACATAAAGCCATAAGAATGCTAGAAGAAAATGTTGGAAACATCTCTTACTGAATGAGGCTAAGAATTCATGAAGAAGACCCCGGTGGCAGTCACAGCAATAACAAAAATAAATAAATGGGACTTGATTATATTAATACACTTCTCACAACTAAGGAAATTATCCGCAAAGCAAATAGACAACCTGCAGAATGGGAGGAAACATTCACAACCTGATACCTGATAAAGGGCTAACAACCAGAATTTACAAAGAACTCAAGCAAATCAGCAAGAAAAAAAGAAAAAGAACAACCATATTAAAAAGCAGGAAAAGACATGAAGAAAAGTTTTGAAAAGAAGATAGACATATGTTTCATAAACATAGGAAAAAATGGTCAACATCATTAATCATCAGGGAAAGGCAGATAAAAACCACAATGTGATATCACCTTACCGCAGTTGGAATAGCTTTTATTAAAAAATCTAAAAACAGTAGATCCTGGTGTGGATACAGAGAGGAAGGAATGATCACATCCTGTGTTGGTGGGAGTGCAAAGCTGCCCAACTCTATGGAAAACAGCATGGAGATACCTGAAAGAACTAGAAGTAAACCTCCTGTTCAATCCAGCTCTTCCACTGCTGGGTATGAAAAAGACACCTGCACACGAATGTTTACTGCAGCACAATTAACAATGACAGTAATGTGGAGTCAACCCAAGTGCCCATCAATTCATGAGTGGATTAACAAAATGGAGTATATGTGTATTATGGACTAATACTCAGCCATAAAAAGGATGAATGAATGCCTACACATTAAATGGAACTGGAGACCATTATCCTAAGTGAAGTATCTAAAGAATGAAAAACAAACACCACATGTACTAGATATTAAATTGGAACCAAGCAGTGAGCATACATGTGCACAGAGGCAAGTAAAACTCAGTGGAAACCAAGCAGGGGCGAGGGGTAGGAGGTGATGGGTGAAAATCGCATGTGTACATTAAACACTATTTGGGTGACGGGCACAGTTATATCCCTGACACAGGTATAATAAATGTTGGCTGTAAGCTTACAGGTCTGTGGTTAGAGCCCTGGCCCCACTCACTGGCCTAGGCCTGCTTAACAAAAAGAAAAAAGCATAATAAAAGTAATCCATATAAACAAAATATTTGTATACCAATAATGTTTTGAAATAATGATAATAATAAAAACAATTCTTTCTACACGTTATTTTCAGTTCTTTTTCTCCCTATGACCCTGTCTTCCTCTAAATCTCAATCTCTCTTATCAGGTAGAATTATACGACTTAAACCTGTCAATCCTTTTATTTCCACCACACATGATACTGTGTACAGGCTTCAGTGTCCTCAGAAATAATTTCAAGGGTGGTGCCCGTGGCTCAAAGGAGTAGGGTGCTGGCCCCATATGCCGGAGGTGGTGGGTTCAAACCCAGCCCTGGCCAAAAACTGCAAAAAAAAAAACAAAACAAAAACAAACAAACAAACAAACAAAAAAAAAATATATATATATAAAATAAAGAAATATTTTTAAAAAGAGCTCCCAAAATTCAATAACAAAAGCCTGGTTTCGAGGGGAGGTTGCACCTTCAGTGCTTGTGGACTTCTGTTTCCTAGAAACAGTGGTAATGGTTTATTTCTCTTATTTACTTTTCAGCACAGGGATGCACTGACTGTCTCCAAGAATGGATGTTTGTCTATACCATGTTCTAAACTACTTACATGGGGTCGCCTGTCATTTTCTTCTTCCGTTTTCATTGATCATTCATTCAACTCATCTTTACTGAGTGCCTCCTGAGTGCTGGGTGCTGTTCTAGGCAGTGGGGTTGTAGAAGCATTTCAGTCATGGTCTATTTATTAAATTAAACCACTCTCAAAATAATGACTAAAAGTATTATGTTTCTCTTTTAAATTTGCATTAGAATAAAAATGGTAACTATATATAGACATCATATAACCTATAATTAAGATGCTTTTGGAATTAGGAGAATTGGGGGGAGTGTTTATCTTTTTCATTAGAAGTTATGTATTGTAGAGCCTCTGTAAGTTGACTACCCAAGGGACTGTAAATAACTGGTCAACACACAGAGGTGGTCAACAGAAGGAACTAGGGCCATTATACATTGGGTATATGTGGTGCATGTCCAGTCTGTGCACATTAGGTCAACTTAAAGAGGCGGTCAGTGTAGGGAGGCTCTGAAGACTGAGGTTCTACTGTATATTGATATTTTGTTTATTGTGGAATTTTCCCTAATAGATCAACTACACATTTGTTTTGGAATGACGAACTATTCATTTACCCTTTTAGAAAACAAAGATTACAAATTACCTATTTAAATATTTACTAGATAGAGTATATACTGTAGGATACTCTGTAAGTATTTAGTGTTACTTATAAATTAGATTTTAAGTCAACTTTTAAAATACCTTTAAATTCTCTTATCTCCTTGTATACCCAATGATGAGAGTCTGCCTCTTAGCATTTTGCCAGAATGCCCCATAATATCTGCAAATCCAAGTGTAGTAAATAGTGAGAGAAAGTGGGGATGGTACAAGGAGGGAAAGATCATAATTAACCAACAAAAAATGTTCTTCGGAAATTATTCCTGTTCATATCAAAAAATACTAAGTTTTTAAAAAAATTTTATTTGCACCTTGCATTTTTAAAATAGTTTTATCAAACACTGGCTGAGTTTTTAAGATGAGTGAGTTGCTTGCATTCTTATCGGGATTTCTCAGTAATCCTTTAAAAGGTTAAGTATTTTGTTTTCTAAAAGTGTAATTGTTTTCAGACCATTATCCTTAAAATTGCATTCCCACACTCTTATCTAGCAGACATTAGTAACTCACCTAGAATCAGGGTTTTTAAATGCATGTGTTAACATGTATGACTGCCTAATTAAAAGGTAGAATTGAAAGCTTTATTTAGTCCTTTACTTGATTTTCAGTTATTGGCTCTTAGCAAAATAGATCTATAATTTACATATTCTATGAAAATTTAATACACCTTTTTATAGAAAGAATTGAGAACTATTATTTGACATTATGATTTTTAAAACCTTCCCTATGGTTAAGGGATTGTATAATGTTCATGCTTGTTTTACATACTTTATGACTTACAAGCTAGTTTTTAAACATAAAAGTTAGAGTAACTTCAGAATAAAGACTTTCTCCTAAGATGTTTTAATTGAGAACAAAGGACTTTTAGTAAGTAATGTTATTCATGCTTTTATACATTTTTAAGTTTCCACTTCAATCAGGGAGTTTGCTCATGTTATGTATATGGAGGTTATAGTTGGCTCCAATTTATAACCATCTGTTATTTCCATATAATAAAGAAAGAAATGAGCTGCAGATTCACATTGATTGCAATACCATATAATTTGTTGTAATATGTAGAAAATCCCAGATTATGATTAACTATTACTTCTGTAGCAATAAAAGGAATCAAAGGACCACCCAAATACTGTCTTCTGCAATTCAAATATTGTCCACAATGTTTTGTCAGTGAAAAAATGTGAAGGTCCAATTAGTCCTAATAGCTGAACTAAGATAATATTTATTATATTATATTATGTTGTATTTATTGTGTTTTATTTCCAATCCTAAGTATTTTGGTCCATTAAACTAGGCACGAGGATGCACATTTACAAACTTAATCTATCCTTGATTACCCACAACATTTTTATATTTGTAATAAACAGGAAACAAAAGATAGTGAGTATTCTTTTAGTAATATGTTAAAACGTGTTGTTTTTAAATTTTGAAAGTCATGCATTTAGTCAATGGATCTGTTTGAAATATTTTTCACAGAAAAACAGAGGTACTTTATTATACAAGGCTTTAGTCGCTCAACCTCTGATGCTTCTCAGGAAAGCCGTCAGCTGGCTGGCTGTGCTAAGTGCTCTAATTGTGTTTTCTTTTCTTTCTGTTTCTTCTTCTCTAAAATCATGCTAGAACCTGTCAAGATCCATGGAAGTGGAAAATTGTTTTGAGTTGTATTTTCCACTAAAGCTTGGGACTTAGCTTAGTTTGCCATGCTTCTCACAAATCTAGGGGATAAAGGCATTAATTTTTGTATGAATTAATAAGCATCTAATGTAATTCCAGAAGAGAGTTGGGAGAAATACCATAAAACCCAGCAATTATGCTAGGCCAACTACCAAAATACTAGATGCATCTTTCCAACCCATGAATCAATGTGATATTAGTTTACTCATTAGAAATATGCTATCTTTAAAGTCTGGGCATTATTTCACCCTCATTTTACAGATGGACAGACTAACATTTTGGAGATGTTAAGCTATTCGTCCAAGTTCAAACAACTAAGAAGTACAGAGCCTAGATTTAAACCATGTGAATCCTGTCTAGTTTTCGTTGCTTCTCCCACAGATGCTACATAGTTTATGGCTCCTGTGCCCCCGCACCTGTCCTTCCTCTGATTCCGATTTCTCCAACCATTGTCTTCTCCTTATGGCTCTTATTTTCCAATATTATTTTTGTCAATATTTCTGCTTCCCTTTGCAGACTTCAGGCGGTTAAAATAGGGATTTTATTTCATATTTCCTTAGTTGATGTATAGATTGATGGACAGGAGAGTGAGAGCACTTGGGCTTGGAGATAGATAGATATTTTTGCTTGGCATTCTACAGAAAGTAAAATCCTTCTATTTTAATAAAGGGAAAATAAGGCAGAATAAACTCAGGAGCCAGCTTCAGCTCTCTAATTCCTTTACTTACAGCTCAGAGTGAATCCTGCTGTAATTAACTCAGCTGGGGCGATTCCTGCTGTTAATGTGCACCTATAACATTTGGGTCCCATGACAGAAAAGACTGTCTCCATATAATATTAAAACTGGGATGAAGGAGGCAGAATTATTTCTAAACTGTAACTTACGCTACTGTCCGTCTCTTTCCTATCTCTGAGAAGACAGCCATATGATATTAAATTCTATGGGAATATTATAAAACCCCACGGATTCACGCCTGGAATTCATTTTCATCCATATATTTTGGTCATCATTTTAGATGATAAATTCCAATGATAGCACTCAGTTAATCGTTATTATTTCAAACTTTGGCTAGAAAAGTTTTTTTTTTTCCCTCCTTAAGTAATCCTCTTTAGGTAGAGGATTATGATCTCAGGATAAAACCAAATCGCTGAAACTGGCAGGATGTCGTTATTTTAGCGCGTTCTGTCTTCCTTTTATTCCTTTGCTATCTATAATTACAGGTGGAAGCACTTAGTTTTTCTATAGAATGTGGACATGTTATACTTCTTATCTCAGTCGTAAGTGTATTTCAGAAATGCATATAACTCAAAGCAGGATATTTATATCTACTCTCTACACAGTGAGTAATTAGCTGGGGCTGCCTTCTTATTTTTAACAAATATCTCCTCGTCAGATGAAATTCTGACAGGAAAATTACAGGATTGGTGCCTGTGATAGGATTTATGTTAATAATTGGTGGCAGTTTTGCTCCTTAAAATGTAAATGGAGCTTAAATAAAAATGTTAAGAAGCAAGGGTCTTTTACAAATATAGGTATTTTTTTAAAAAAAGCTTAAGTATGTTGTTAAGGCAATTATGTGCATCCCCATTTTCACCTTGGACAGATGTCACCAAAGTGTCTATTAATATTCCTTGTATATCTGTCAACTCCTCACTAAATTTCTTCCTCTGGGGCTTTCAGCAATTTTATAAGCATTTTAGTGCTGCAAGATGCTTTAATGATATTTGATGCAGAGAAATATTTTAGTCATTTTGGGTTTTCTAATTTTGCACACTGGAGAATTTGAAAACAAATTTTGGATCAAAACATGACTATTAATGCAATAAGCACTGTTTTTCTCTCAGTTGGATTTAAGAAACAGACTTGAAAACATAAACAAAACCTAAGACGAACATTAGTGCCATGCTAGAAAAAATAATATTATATGTAGAGGGTGCCAAAAATATGTATACACAGTTTAATAAAGGAAAAAAATGGTATTAAAATTGTAATACTCAATATATACCATAGGTTTGTTATCTTGTTTGTATCTTGTATGGCTGGTAAGTGCAGAAGTCAAAGGCACCTATAGTGTTACAATTTTGCTTTGTACTGGGGGCAGGGGGAAGAACACATTTTAAAGAAAGGAAACATTTTTAATAAAATTGTAACACTCCAGTCACATTTGACTTTCCTAATTACAAGAGCTGATAACTTGTGACTTGAGTTCCTCATTTGTTATCATTGGGTCATGTTGAGTATTACGATTTTAGTACAACTCTTTTCCTTCCTTAAACTGTTTATAAATTGTTTGGTACCCTCTGTATGTGAAAAAAGAACACGATTATATATGCAAGGGCTGTCTGGAAAGTATCCAGCTATGTAATAGGAAAAATGGAAAGCTGGATACTTTCTGGACAGGACTCCCGTCTGTAGGTATATTTACTCCTCTCAACAGAATATTAACAAGAGGGGTTTCTGAAATGGTTACTCGCTTGTGTTTTTCTAAAAGTGATGTCTCAGAGGGGGAAACGGTGTATCTCCAACTAGGAGTTTGGTTTCCTCATCATAAATCTCATGTGACTTTGATATATTTCCTTGAAATAGTTAGCACTTACGTGTATATCTTTCTCCAGCTGTGGTTGTGTAAATATTTGGATATTTAAGTCACTCGTGTTTATATTTTATCTTCCAACCAGGCAGTTGTTGAAGGAATCTGCCCTGCCCTTTCCCTGATGCTGGTCTTGCCTGAAGTGAATTGTGTTATATTCCCAAGGTTTAACAAGAATTCTACTGAGAGCAGTTGACACCATCGTCCCACTTTCTTGTTTTATCCCTCACTTCATCAGTCCCTTTTCTCTTTCACCCTCTCTTCTTGTAACTTTTAAATTCCTGTGCAGAGTGTGGTTGAATCTTGGAACTTGGTTTTACCAATTGTAATATAAATCTTGTTATCTCTTTATGTAAGATACACATTAGTGTAACAAGGATAGTTATTAGATATAGGAACTCAGAATTTATGATTGAAGAACAATTTTTTATGAATGAATCAAGAATATTCTATGCATACAAAAATATATAATATGTGGTCATGGTAGAATGAAGGTAAACCCCACTTCTAAGGAGAAAGATTAAAATCGTTTGGAGTCTTTCATTTACACGTTTCTTAAATTCATATATGCTCTTCCCTATTTGATCTCGGTATAACTCCCTCAAAGTCCCCCTTTGAGAAATTAAGTTAAAATTATAGTTAGTGGGAAAAAAAGTTGGGAACCAATGATACTGAATTTTAATTGTGTATGCAGTTGTGTAGGAATTGATATCCTCAGAGTATTAGAAATTAACAGTGTAAGGCCGTTTACTCAATGATGCAAACTCATATTGAGTTTGCAAATGACAAATGACACAGTGCAAGGTAAGCTTTATATCCCAATATATTCATCATCCAGGCCTTTAGAATCATTTGGTGTACAGGTGAATATTCTGTATCTCTCTCTCCTCCTCCCTCCCCCCTCTTCTCTCTGAGAAAGGGATCTCTCTATATTACCCAGGCTAGTCTTGAACTCCTGGCCTCAAGCAACTGTCATGACTTGGTCTCCCAAGGCACTGGGACTATAGGCACTAACAAGGCATCTGTTAGTCATTTCTTCAGGCTCATACTTTCCCATCTTCAACATGAACCTTGCTCTCAGGTACCTGTCGATCCCACAAGTGTGCTGTGTACTCTTGTAGCTGTGCTGTGCTTCTGGCTGAAATCATCTACTTCTTTTCTGAATTACTCTTCAAGGTTTATCTCACGTTTCTGGGCGCCTTCTGTGACTTGCTCAGCAGTCTTGACACGCTTTCTTAGTGTTCTCTTAGCAACCTCTGCATCCCTATTTTCTATCTGAAGTAGACTTTCACAATTTAAAATAAAATTTTCTCTAATTATGTATCACCTCAGCAGTTGATACCGACTAACATCTACCACTGACAATTATGGCCAAATTAAAGGCCAATGCATGTTACAATACCTTATTTTCTGAAGTTTTATAGCCCTGGCAATTAGGAGTAATGTGTCATCCACTCCAAATTTCGCTTTACTTCAGTATAGCCTTAGTATGCATTTGCAGGTTATTATGTTATTCCTATGTTGTTCTTATGTTGCTGGTTTATTTCCCCCTTTTTAGAGCCTATTTTCATTTAAAGAATACATAACATACTGTATACCATGCACTAAACTAGAGCTATTTCTCAATATATCAGATTATGAAACTGTTATTTGCTTTTCAGGTTATAATCTTTTGTTCCATAGAGGATATAAGCAACTGATAGAAACTTTTAGTTTCATCGTTCATTTAATCATTTCACTGAGAAAAAATTATTAATCACAGTAGTTATAATTTAGACAAAGATATAAATGAGCGTCATGCAGGGGGTTAAAGGTTGAGTAGTATGCCTATTGGTTACGATTGAAAAACTACACCTTGTTAACGTCTCATAGGATGCGTGATTTGTAAGCTTCAGCTCATTCTGCCCAGTTAGGTCTTTCTTATCAGCACAAAATCCTTTTCTGTTTTCATTTATTCAACACATCTTTACTGAGTCCTGTACTATGCTCAGCACTCTACCAGGCACAGGCAAAACAACCATGAGTCAAACCTGGTGCACGGATCTTACAGAATAGTGGGAAAAACAGATGCTATTCAAAGCGTCAGACAAACAGATTTAGATGATAAATTCTGATCATTTTTACCAAAGGGAAAAGTACAGCGCTATTTAGGTTTGCAAAAATGGCTTTTAATTTTCTTGCAAAGACCAAAGCCAGCAGGGATTTGAAAGAAGACTGTTGGTAAACTAGGATAAGATGAGTTTGAGCACAGGCCCTACGGCAGATACAGGCCATGTGGCGGGCGGGATGTTTATGGAACTAACAGAAGGTTGGGCTGCAGAGAGCAGAGAAAGGCGTGAAACAGAAGAGTCTGGAGAGCTAGAGCAGGGAATGAGCATGCTGGCTCTGGTAGGTCTGGTGAAGGACTTTATCTCGTGAGGAATGAGTTTATTTTAAGAGCCTCTGAAGTAGAGGAGGACCCAGATTATTTCAAAGGCTTCATCTTTCTACATCGAAATATAATTATTTCATAGGCTTTCCTAAATCTTGAAAACACTTTGAGAAATTTTCATATTTACTGTAGGCATACATAGCAATAATAAGAGAGGAATACTAGCTCGGTGCAGTGGCTCATGCCTGTAATCGCAGCACTCTGGGAAGCCAAGGCGGGTGGATTGCCTGAGCTCATGGGTTCCTGACCAGCCTGAGCCAGAGTGAGACCCCATCTCTAAAAACATCCAAGTGTTGTGGCAGATGCCTGTGGTCTCAGCTACTTGGGAGGCTGAGGCAAGTGAATATCTTGAGCCCAGGAGTTTGAGGTTGCTGTGAGCTATGATGCCATAGCACTCTACCATGGGTGACAAAGTGAGACTCTGTCTCAAAAAAAAAAAAAAAAGATAAGAATATTAAAAAATATACAGTGTCATCCCTTTTTTTTGAGACTCTATTTCCATTGGAAAAATAAGATGTAGACACAGAAAATATTCAAGTGACATGCACTCAGGTCTTCATTTATTAAGTAACACATAAGGTCTAGAATACAGCCCCTTACCCAATATCCTTTTATACTTAATATTATATTTAGTTATTTAAACTCAATTATTTAGTGTTTTATCCTTGAAGTCTATTAAAATTTAATAGGATTATTACTAATAATGAAGTTGATTTGTTAATAAAACTCTGGGGAAAGTATATATATATATACATTTATACAGTTTTATTATTTGGGAAGAGATAAAAAGTCCATGTAAAGAATACTTTCAGAAAATATTTGTTTTGGAACCCAAGACAAGAGTAAGTTACCTGCAATTTCTGGTGTGGTGGGACCCTGAGAAGCCAAGTGTGTCAGCTGTGATGGTCCTCTGTCTGCCCTGAGGTGTCCAGAGGGCCCAGGCAGGGCAGATGCTAGAGCCTTCCCAGAGATAGGGCAGTTAGAGCCCTTTCAGAGACAGAGCAGTTAGAGCCCTACCAGAGATAGGGCAGTTAGAGCCCTCCCAGAGGCAGGCCAGAGGTGATAGCTTGAGGCTGTCTCAAAAAAAAAAAAGAAAGAGATAGAAATATTACTTCTGATGGTGAAATTGTTTAGATCATATAAAATGCAAATGAGATATAATTTTGTATTAAAAAGGTAGCCCTCCCAAAGACAGGGCACTTAGAGCCCTCCCAGAGACAGGGCAGACGCTAGCTAGAGCCCTCCCAGAGGCAGGCCAGTTAGAGCCCTCCCAAAGACAGGGCAGTTAGAGCTCTCCTAGAGACAGGGCAGATGCTAGAGCCCTCCCAGAGACAGGGCACTGAGGCCCTGGGGGCTCTGGCTTCTGCCATCTTAGAGTCAGAGTGCTTTCTGCTGCTCTGCCAAACTCCCACTGCCAGAGTTTGCGGTGATCCCCTGCACATTTCTTATGCATTAGGCTTAGTAATAAAGGACGGGGGAATCTCCTAAGAGAGGGAAGTCTCTGACAGGGAGTCTGGGAACTCACCTGCTCATGGGACTGTGGGACCTTCAGCCCATTGCTCAACCTCATCCCTGGCTTCTATGGAACTAGTGGCTTGAACTAGATAAATGTTTTGCATCCCTAGCATCATTAAGTCCCAAGAGGAGAGAAGGGTCAGGAGAAGCTGCAGAAACAACCCCCCTGTGTCTGATACCCTTGAAGACTGTAGGTGGGACCTGGGCAGTGGCATTGGTGTAAGTTCAGCCGGGGATTCTAATGTGGGGCAGGCTTGAGAATTCCTGCACTCAGTGATCTGGGTGATAGCTTCTATTTAGCATCTGGACATGTTCCGTCCATGGAGACGTGTTTATACGCAGTTTCATAATCCTCACAGTGGCCCCTTGGGCTAAGCATCTTTATGTCTTTTTTACCTGTGTAAAATCTGAGTCTGAGAAGCAGCCTGTCCAAATTCACCCCGCCTGCCTGTTCAGTGCTATTGCCGACCAACCGCAGGGCCTGGCACTGTCCTAATCTTTCCCAGGAGAGGAAGATGGAATGAGCTCAGTGCAAGAAACAAACTCGGCAAGGGTTGAAATGCCATCCAATTCTTACAGCTTGCTTTTGTTTCTGGCAGTAGCCTCACTCCACCTACCAAGGAACTGCTATTGTTTACACAATTGACTCTGAATTCTGACAGGGAACGTGCCACTCACATTTGAGTTTGAGTTGCAGTTAAGTAGCCCAGGCTGAGGCTGCCCTGATTTCAGAGTCATGGGGAGACTTCTTTCCTTCTCCCGTGTTATTGTCCAGTAATCTTTGTCATGGAACCAAAGGCACTGCCTGCCTGGCCCTGTGTGGCCCTGGACCTTTGAAAAGCCTGAATTCCTTCCTGTAGGGAAATCCCCAGGACATCCTTTGTGACCCTGCATCACAGCACCACGGAAGCCCTCCCTGTTTTCCCCGCCATTCGCTTCATGTGTAGTCTGGTGTAGAGCTTGAGAAAGAACATGAGTGCAGAAATTGGGGTGGAGGGAGTGTTCAGAGGGGGAATTGTCTATCTGAAGGCGTGAGAGCCTCGTGACAAATATTTTGAAGTGTTTTTATCTTTGTCATTCCATCTAGAGTCTCACTGGTCTGCTGAGTATCCCCAGGATATCAGAAAAATAATAGAAAAAAATCCATAGAAGGACAAACTGCATGGCTGAACATAATGTTTATTAGTGTATAGCACGTGTTTTGTTAAAGCGTTAATTAATGCTAGTTAAAAGGGAGATTCTAGGAAGCCGTGCTATTATTTGTAACACTCAGGAAGCTATTCCATAGTTGTCTAAGACATTCCTCTGCAAAAAAACAGGCATGTGCCTGGTACAGACAACATAATGAGTTCTGTAAAGATTGGTGGATAAGAGATTTGGGGAGCAGGCAGGATTTGTACAGGCAATGTTTAGGCAAGGGAGATTTCTAAGTGGAAGGTCAAAGGGATTCAGGAATTGGAAGTTGTAGTCAGGAAGGACACCCAAGGGGATTAGTGAGTAAAGAGGTTGGGAAGGGTAGGGCCGTATGATGCAGCGTTGAGTAATAGTGATACAGCGTATGCCTTCGCTTTCGGGTGATACATGATGATGTTTTAATTCTTCTGCAGGCTCCCGCCTTCGTCAGGAAGATTTTCCACCTCGTATTGTTGAGCACCCTTCAGACCTAATTGTCTCAAAAGGAGAACCTGCCACTTTGAACTGTAAAGCCGAAGGCCGCCCCACGCCCACGATTGAATGGTACAAAGGAGGGGAGAGAGTAGAGACGGACAAAGATGACCCTCGCTCACACCGAATGTTGCTGCCAAGTGGATCTTTATTTTTCTTACGTATAGTACATGGCCGGAAAAGTAGACCCGATGAAGGAGTCTACGTCTGTGTAGCAAGGAATTACCTGGGGGAGGCCGTGAGCCACAATGCATCGCTGGAGGTAGCTAGTAAGTAAAACGGGCTTTCTGTGTTTGGCGGGGGGAGTGGGATCATTTGTCCTGACGGTAACGGCAGTAAGAAGTCAAATTTGTGTAACCGTAACTGGCTTTCCTTGACAATAATCTCTAGCTTTCTATGTGAATTCAATCCACTATTTGAATTTTCTGTATTTCTCTTTCTTTCTGGTTATTCAGGCTAAATTTGGACTTGTGATTTAAAGTTGGTTTTTATTGAACATTTTCAGTAAATTTGTTTTATCCCCACCTTTTCGTTTTAAAATATATCAAATATCCACATACAGTGGTTAGTTCCTACTCTATGTGCATTCTTATTATTGTCAGATTTTTAAAAAGGAATTACAGACTTGAATATAGATCTCCTAGATCTTCATTTTCAAAACACCTTTAGCTTTACCCCAGATGATCCAGATGCCCTTAGTGCCATGGGATTTAGAGAGCTGTTTTCCCTAATCTGGCTCTTGTTGAGAGACTTTAGAAATATTACTAGTCTCTAGTTAAGTTCTCTTTCTTAGCCGGACATCCCATTCCCTTGGGAGGCCATTATAGGAAAAGCTTTCCAGTCTTAGGAAGTGCACAATCGTGGAATCAAAACCAGACATATGATCATTCCAGCACTTTTACCAGTGAAATATTCCAATACACAGCATTTTAATGCATGATACATAAATTTCAGGATAGTAGTCATCATTATGTTTCCAAAATGTTTTCAAGCTTTAAAGAAAAAAGAATATTATAATTTACTAAATAAAATTCAACATATAGGTACTTTTAAAGATATATTATTTAGTAACAAATCATATACACAGAGAAATGTGTAGATAATAAACGTTTATCAAATAGAGTTTGATATTAATAAGGATAGTTTGATCATAAGGATGCTTATGGGTGATAATCATTTGAAATCCTGAAATAGTTTGTGTAGCATGTGCTTTAAATTTTATTCTGGTTTAATTGCAATTATTAGAACATGTTTTTATTTGAATAAATTGTATGACTTGGACACAAAAGTTTATGAGAAAAATGAGAATTTTGTGTATTGAAAAAGTTTGGGAACTGTTATTGAGTGAATTTATGCTTCACTGCACTAAAAATGAATATGCATTAGGTCAAGTCTGTGTATTTCAGCTGTTTATTTCTTGGCAATAGGGACTGGTCACTTACCATCTTTAAGACGTCTCTATTCTAAAAGCCAAACTAGCCTTTTGTGTGCTACGTAACCAAACAGGATAGAGGAGGAAGTTTGGGCCATGTCTGCTGTAAGTTAAACTTGGGAAATACTTTTACAGTTAGTTTTATTTTTTTCTTGAAGAATATTACTACTTTTAAAAATGTTCCCTTCATTTACGTACCAGAAGTTCAGTTAAGAACTAATCTTACGTTCCCCAAGGCTCAGACACAGGAAGACGAAGATTGCATCTAGTTTCTTAGAGAAGCTTTCGCCCCAAGAAACCGCATTAACAAAAGTGTCTTGAGGCAACCCAGGTTTCCCAGTGCAGTTGTTGGTAATGCTTTTATAAACATTATCTGTGTTTTATTTGCCTTTAAACCAAGTTTTGCAGCTGTAACAACAACTGTATTTCTTGGTTCCTAACACTTGTCAATCTCTCAAATATTGAAAAAAAATGACATGAATGTCATTTAAAACTTTCTGTATAACAAAGACATTCTTGTCCATTATACCTTTAATAATTATTTAAATGGAAATATTGCACCAAATGATCCTGCTTATTGGTTATCTTTAGGAGTGTTTATTTCCACTTTCTTTTAAACTCCAGTCATAATGGGGAGACCTTAGTTCAGATGCTGGCAAACCTTCGCTCTCCTTTGCCTCGTGGCAAATGCTGTACTTCTTGTTCTTGAAAGCTCACTTTTAGTGTGGTTAAACTTATCGCACGTAATTACAAAGTCTGATATTTGAAATGCTGAGAAATATATGCCCTTCCCTATTTCTAACATTTTCACCTGGAATTTTTTAATGTTTGAATTTATAAAGAAGAAATTTTAATCACAGATGTGCTCTTAAAATTTATTTTTCAACTATTATTTTCATTTGCAAACCAAGAATGACGTCTTGATGGGAATATTAAATTACATCTTTTAGAAGACATAGCTGTTTCTAAGATTTACGAAAATTCGTCATTTGTCTAATATAGTTGCACACCTAGCTTTCTAAAAATGCCTTTCAAGCAGTATTTTCATACTTATTTTGAATTAGCTCCATTTGAAAGTCTATGAAATATTTAGAAAAATATTTACGAGTCTGTACTTCTGTATCCAGTACTGTATATCATTGATTATTAAACGTAAAACTCCAGGTGATAGCCAACACAACTGGCAGCTCAGTTCTTTGACACAACTCATATTTAATAAATAATTTAATCTAGGGTAATTGTACTGAATTTAAAAAATAATTTGAACCTGGATCCTTATGCTTTCCATTGTAGAGCCTGGCTCTCTCCATCATTTGCTAAGTAGTGTCCTAAGCCAGCATGTGGCTGTTTGTTTCTTATTTACACTGTTTTCTCCTGAGGAAGAGAAATTCCCTTCTGACTAGGCAGACATCTCTGACTCTCTCAGGAGGAAAACCAGAGAACTACATTTCCTTTAAAAAAATATCGTTTAAGAAAAATTAATCAAAGATTAAATCTTTTAGCTATTTTTAACTGGTATGCTTTTTAGTAGTTGTTACTTTGAAGTAAAATATTTGCATTTTGAAGGGATTTTTTTCCCACTGCTTACACATATTATGTTCTTTTATGTTATGATGAAATGATGTCTCTTAAATAGATGTAGAATTTGAAGTTTACAATTTTTCCTCATTTAGTTAAAATAAGTAAGTCAACTGACCATGTATGCTGAGTAGCCACATGTTTACCTAGGTACAAAAGAATGTATTCCCAAAGTCTAGTACTTAGAAGATAGAAATATAATGGCTCAGTGCCTATAGCTCAAGCGGATAAGGCTCCAGCCACATACACCTGAGCTGGAGGGTTCTAGTCCATCCCGGGCCTACCAAACAACAATGACAGCTGCAACCACAAAACAGCTGGGTGTTATGGTGGGTGCTTGTAATCCCAGCCACTTGGGAGGCCAAGGCAGGAGAATCACTTGAGCCCAGGAGTTGGAGGTTGCAGTGAGCTGTGATGCCACAGCACTCTACCCAGGGTGATAGCTTGAGGCTGTCTCAAAAAAAAAAAAAAAAGAAAAAGATAGAAATATTACTTTTGATGGTGAAATTGTTTAGATCATATAAAATGCAAATAGGATATACTTTTGTATTAAAAAGGTATATTGATTTATAGCGTGTGTGTGTGTGTGTGTGACCAGAAAAATCAGAGAAGGGGGAATTTGTCCAGCGTCACATAGCAAATCAGTGAGGGGGTGAAGACCAGAATTTGAGTTCTTCCCATTTTGAACTTAGAATAAAGAAAGAAACCCTGAGTTCTATGATGTCAGCTGCAAAGCTTAGAATTAATTTTAGTAAAATAACTAAAATTTAAATCAAATCCTTCAGTTATCAAATTTCTTAAGTTAATTTCTGATTAACTTTGGAATAGACTAAATTTAATCTTGAATTACAGTTGATGATATGGGAAATTTACCCTTATCTTTGGATTCTCATTGATGATGTGAGACACGCAAATAGTGTAGACTCGAATTATTTTTGTTTCAGGGACAACTGACACAAATTCATTTTTGTACTTTTTAGAATTGGGATAATATCCAAACTTACACATTTGGACATTTTAAGTAAAGAAGTAATATTGCTAGGTTCCATGGCATGATTATATTTAGGAAAGCCTTGAGGTTTTTACTATCAATCAGAATGTATTCTTTTGTTGTTGTGTTTTATAACAACACTTTTGAATTTTTATTAAGCTTCTAGTTATTTTTACCATATTTAATCAATGAGAAATAAAAATTGAAAAACCAGCGGAAAATCATGAAATCTCAATAATATGTATGTATCTATCCAGCTGTCTATCTATAGTAAATCCATTAGACCATTGTGTACATCCAGATATCAGGTTTAAATTTTGTCATACGTCAAATACATATGTTATCTCTTCATGTAAAGATGGTGTAAATTCTATCTTTGCTGGGAAAAGAGCAGCATTCCTTGGTAAAAAGATAGCTCCCATTTTCCTTTAAAAGCTCATCAAAAGGGCAGGCACAGTGGCTGATGCCTGTAATCCTAGCACTCTGCGAAGTCAAGGCAGATGCATTGCCTGAGCTCATAAGTTCAAGACCAGCCTGAGCAAGACTGAGACCCCTGTCTCTAAAAATAGTTAGGTGTTGTGGTGGGCACCTGTAGTCCCAGCTACTTGGGAGGCTGAGGTAAGAGAATCACTTGAGCACAAGAATTTGAGGTTGCTGTGAGCTATGATGTCACAGAACTCAATACCAGGGCCACAAAGTGAGATTCTGTATAGAAAAAAAAAAAACACATTAAAATTGTTTCATATTTTTGGGTTTTGTTTTGGAAAGAGTAGTTTATATGAAATAATATGCTAGAAACTCATATTTTCCATAATCCATATGAGAGATATCAGTAGCAATGGGCATAAAAAGAGAGTTTGAGTTTCAATGTGTATTTCCACAGAAAAGGATAGAGTTTGCAGAACCCTTCAGTGTTAGTGTTAGAGAAGGTTGCTGTGTCAGAGAATGTACTATTCATTCTGGCAATGAATAACCGTAAGCTTGTAGTACATCTTAAAATTACTCTTTGTTAGACAATTAGATTATAGGTTTGAATATGTATTCAATTGACTTCTTAAGCAAACTGTCATTACTTTTTTCCTTATCTCATATAATTGTGAATTAATCTTCAGCAAATTTCTGGAAAGATCTTAGAGTGGAGACACTTCATGCATCTTCTTTCCTATATTCCCAATCACAGGTTAAAGACAGTGATTAGTAAACTTATAAAGATCATTTTTATAAATAATTGTTACATTTAAATTTATATGCTTATTATAGAATTAACACAAAAATGTTACCCAGAGGTAACTCATTGAAATTTTGGTGTATATCCTTTTAGTCTTTTTTTTCTACGTATTATAAACAGAATGATCCTATAAGCAGATATTTTCTCTGTATTTTCTATGGCAAGCTACTTACTATTCAATTATTATTGACTCTTTTCTTAGATGGCCACAAAAGGCTTTGGAAATGTTGGATACAGTCAGCTATGTCATAAAGACTAAACAGAAAGTTTACCTCTCTAGATTGGGCATTGCAAAACAGCTGCTGTCTGTGGAGTATTGCTAGATGTACTATTCTGGAACTCATTCAATCCAGCAACCTTGGGGTTTAAAGTGACATATCCCATTACCAGTCTCATTAGCTGTTCTTTTTATTTTTTCCAAAGTACATGATATTCAAAATCCCCAAACTACAGATGTTGGCGTGAATGTGGAGAAAAGGGAACACTTCTGCACTGCTGGTGGGAATGCAAGCTAATATTCCTTTTGGAAAGAAGTTTAGAGAACACTCAGGGATCTAAATGTAGACCTGCTGTTTGATCCTTCAATTCCTCTACTAAGTGTATATCCAAAAGACCAAAAATCAGTTTGCAACAAAGATATTTGCACCAGATTGTTCATTGCAGCTCAATTCATAATTGCCAAGTCACGGAAGAAGCCCAAGTGCCCATTGACCCATGAATGGATTAATAAATTGTGGTATATGTAGACCATGGAATACCATGCAGCATTAAAAGAAGATGGAGACTTTACCTCTTTTTTTTTTTTTAATTAAATCATAGCTGTGTACCGTAATGCAATCATGGGGTACAATGTGCTGGTTTTATATACCATTTGAAATACTTTCATCAAACTGGTTAACATAGCCTTCACTGTATTTTCTTAGTTATTGTGTTAAGACACTTATATTATACACTTAATAAACTTAACATGTACCATTGTAAAATGCACTGTAGGTGTGGTCCCACCAATTACCCTCCCTCCTCCCATCCTCCCCCCTCCCCTCCCTTCCCTTTCCTCTTTCCCCTTCTTCTTGGGCTATAGTTGGGTTATAGCTTTCATATGAAAGCTATAAATTGGTTTCATAGTAGGGCTGAGTACATTGGATACTTTTTCTTCCATTCTTGAGATAAGAAGAATATGTTCCAGCTCTATCCACGTAAGCATGAAAGAGGTAAAGTCTCCATCTTTTTTAAGGCTGCCTAGTATTCTATGGTGTACATATACCACAATTTATTAATCCATTCAGGGGTCAATGGGCACCATTCCTCTACTAGGAATATATCCAGAAGGCCAAGAATCACTTTATAACAAAGATATTTGCACCAGAATGTTTATTGCAGCCCAATTCATAATTGCTAAGTCATGGAAGACTTTACCTCTTCTATGGTTACATGGATGGAGCTAGAAAATATTCTTAGTGAAGTATCTCAGGAATGGAAAAAAATGTATCCTATGTACTCAGTACTACTATGAACCAATTTCTAATCACTCACACTTTCATATGAAAGCTGAATCACAACTATAGCCTAGGATGAAGGAGGGAAGGGGAGGGGAAGGGAAGGGAGCAGGGTGGCTCAATAGAGGGAGAGTAAATGGGGGGACCACACCTATGGAACATATTGCAAGGGTACATACAAGTCAAATCTATCAAGTGTAGAACACAAATGTCTTAACACTGTGATTAAGTGAAGGAGGTGAAAGATATGTTAGTTGGATGTAAGCTCTCCTATTTGTACAAAAAAATCAACATATTGAATCCCACAGAGTCATAAATAGATTCATGATATATGTATATATGACTTAATAAAAGGGAAAAGAAGTATGTGATATTCATACATGCTGAAAAGTACTCAGATGATTATTTCAACACTAGTTGATATTCAGCCCCTTAAGACTACCAGAAAATCAATTCAGTATTTTGTTATTTATGGGAAATACTTGGCCGTGTCTCCTTGTATCAAAGTGACTACAATCAACAATAAGTTAGGGCATGATTTAAAATGACAGTACTGCCTTTAAAATGAAAAGGTGGATCTGGTTATCTCTCAAATCTCATCATCAGATCTTGTCTCCTCTTCATCCTCCTAATTTATTTATGATTTAAATATAGAAGATTTTCCTGCATGCACAGACTAAACTTGAGAATCATTTGTATTTATTTTAAAACTTTTGTTTCAGTGACAAGTTTATTTAATATGAACACACACTCCTTAGTATAATTCATTTTAATTAACACAGTGTGATTTAACTGACACTGTCATTACTTACCAGTTTAAACTTTCTAAAGCCATACTTGGTTTACCATAGATTTTCAGGTTAGAATAAAGCATTACTGAATGTCTTTGGTGGATAAAAGTTATCTTGCCTGGATAAAAGTTATCTTGCCTCTTGCTGCACAATATGGTCTTACAAATGTCATTTTTTAAAAGTCAGAAATTATATAAAAATATGGAGAATAACAAAATATAGTTTATTCAAAAAATAGTAGTAGTTTTTCCTAACTCATGCTTTCCATGCATTCTATTTATCTCTAGTCAGTGGTTAACAATAAAGATATGATCACTGCCTTAGTGAAAATTATAGGATGGTGGAGAAAGGGGAGGAAGGCACAGAATTGAGGAACTAACCATGCAAATAAGTAACTTTATGCTTAATTCTGTCAAGTGCCAGGAAGGAATGGGGCCAGAGCTGAATGCTGAATTACATGTGGATATTACCAAGATGAAGAGTAAAGGAAAAGTATTTCAGGCTGAAAGAAGAGGGCCTCTAAAAGATCATGAGACTATAGACTTGGGTATATTTTAGGAAATGAAAAATAGTCAGTATAGCATATGAGTAAATGAGACGGCTAGAAAGGTGACAGGGACAAGGTCGTGCCAAGTCCTTTAACTGAGTTAGGGATGTTGAATTTTATCTTCAGTGTTACAGTGGAGAATGTGAAATGTGGATTTAAGTTTGGAGACATCACCCATCTTATAATGGAGTATCCCGTGTACAGATAATGAGTTGCATAGTGATTGGAGGAGATCTATGAAGAGACTATTGCAGGATTCCAGAGAAGATATATTGATAATTGGAAGCTGGGAGTTGTAATAGAGATGAAGAGAATAGAGAAGATAGATTTGGGGATCAAAAATTTAGCTTAATTTTGGAGGGTGAGTCCGAAGTTGAGATTTTGCAAAAGATGTAACTGATGACAAGGTAGAGGCCAAGTCTGTGACTACGCAAGTGGACCTGGGAGTTCAGATTAGGATTTGTTGCCTTGGAATGGCTTCCAGTGGTTCAGTGTGTTCCATCCCGTGATGTTCCGAGAAATTGCGTTTTCTGTTGTTCTCTCCCAGGGTTGCCTCCTCTGGGACTGTGCTCTGGACAGTGTGCCTGCACCCCATGCCCCTGTTGTCCTGCTGGGTTCAGCCCCCTGCTGCCTGCCCTTGCATGGCACCCAGCACGCGGCCTCAAAGTACTGCGTTTATCTTTCCTTCCCAAGTGCCTGGCACCATCCATGGTGCCTTGTAAATGAAGTGATCTAACGTGAAACTCAGAAGTGTTTTATCTCACGTGTGATGAGCATCCTACAGCATCAGAACGCCTCTTCAAGGAGCACTCTTATCTGCTGTTTTCACTGACCTCCCAACCAACTTCTCCATAAAGTTAAGCAGTTCATGTGATCTCAAACACGCCTTTGAAAGCTCAGTATTTAGAAAGCAGACATCAGCTCTCTCCCTGGGAGGATGTTTTTTTTCTTTCATTCAAATTTCTGGACTTTTTAAAGTATCACTTACTACTGGGGATAATATCCCTCAGGGAATTTACTTAGGTTCTACTAGTACAAAAAGCCAAGTCAAGTATTTTTAGGCGCTAAAGAAACTTAAGTGTAGTAACTGCCTCTGGGCAACCTCAACCCTAATGATTGGCTAATTGAAAATCAAGAGCATTAAACGCTTCCTTACTGATAAGGAAGCAATTTCTGTGTTGACAGTGCCTAAGGGGCTTTCTGAGGGTGCTTGAGACACTTTACACATGTGAAACGGAATTTAGCAAACTTGACTTTCTCTTTCGGTTTCTGGATTGGTGATAAAATACATGTAATGATTACTCTGGTGGGAAGTACTACTTGTAGACCTGTGCTTTACCAGTAATCTATTGTATGTAAAGCTGTTGTCACAGTCAGATACTTTTATATTTAATGAAGCAAATGTAATGAGAAATCAAAGAGCTATTCCATCATAGTACTGCTTTAAATTACGTATTACAATCTTAAGATACGGTTTATGGTAGATAAAATTTAAGAAAACCCAAACAAGCAAAAAAATTAAGATCTAAAAAGTCAGTGGAAATTTAGATGATACGAAAACATGGCAAGATTTGGATAAGAAATAGAATAAACCCACATGGATGGTGATGTTTTTCTGGAGTGCGGGGCAGGCAGACCCAGGGGTGGGAGGATGTGGCCCAGTAGAAGCCAGTGAAGCCTTGCTACTCAAAATATGGTCCGTGGACCAGCATCATTGGCATCACTTGGAAGCATGTTAGAGATATGGAATGAGCTCATGCAGGATTGACTGAGTCAGACCCTGCATTTTATTCAAGTTGATTTATATGCAAATTTAAATTTGAGAAGCACTGGCTTTTCCAAAGAGCTTAACAGTGGCCTTTAGGAATGTGAGCACAGTGTGGTTTAAGGGAAGCAGATAAAATGTGATTGTAGGTGAATTATGTAAAAGACTGGTAAAGACAGTCAAATAGGGGCAGAAATGGAGAGAGAGAGATACTTCGAAGAGCACAGAGGGACACAGAGAAAGGCCTCAAGAGTAGCAGAGAGAGGAATAGAAAAACAAAACAGAACCAGCTAAAAAGAGAGCAAGACCCAAGCACTGGGAAGGGCAGGCAGCCGGGTGCTGAACTGTTGGAAAAATACGTTTGCCTGGATGGAGAAGGAAAAAAATATATTTTCTGTATATGAGTTACTTATAAACAAGTTTGGAATATTTACAGCTAAGTTTGGAATATTTACAGCTAATAGGATGTTAAGCAGAAAATAGTGTACTCAAACCATACCATTAGTTATCAAGGAAAGCAGTACATGAGTAGTATCTTAGTAAAAATCCTAAGTAAATTTAAGTAAATTCCTGAAAGCCTATGTTTAAATTACTTATTACAATCTTAAGATAGCATAATCCAGAAGTGAAATGCTAGATCTTTAAACTTACCTTACATTTACTTAGAATAAAAACTGTGGGAAAAGGTGGTTTTACGAATAAGCAGGGAATCATCCTAGAGGGTCATTTGGAAGTCATTTAGTCTGTCCCTCTGACTTTTAGTTTAAATTGTCTGAAGGTAATTTGTTGCAGTAAAAGATGTTCAGAGGAAAAGATTATCCAGCCTCCATCATCAATATAACTCATGTGTATTAGCATATGTTAACACAGAGTTATTGCTTTAATTTACGTAAATCCTGCTCTACAGACTAATTCTTTCATTTCACATCCTAAGTGATAAGAGAGAAGCTATTTTTTACACAGCAGCTCACATGTTTGAAGACTGTTAAGTGGGACCTAATTTTTAATAAAGTACCTCTGATGTGTACGTTTTTGAGTGTAACAAGACAATTTTTAATCTCAGTCTCTTAGTGTCTACAGTGGAAATTGTAGCTCTAGTCACATTTTAAGTCGTGTCGTATTTAACCTCAGGTTTAAATTGAAGTTTTAATAGCACGTATGGCATTTTCCACTTGTCAGGAGATATAAAAGTTTATGATCAAGTTATTTAGTATGCCTGGGTGAGGACATTTTAAATCTTATCCAGTAAATGATGGAGGGAATTTAGAATAAAAGCCGGAAAGTTAAGAAGAAAATGGGAAAAGACATTCCCTCAACGCAAGGATTTATATAGCTTCAGTCTCTCCCTCTCTACTGCCCTGTATATCCTACTAGGTAGTACTGTACTGTGTCTAGACTTAGGAACACTAAGTTAGCCTTTTATCAGATTCTCATCTCAGTCGGACGCTGGAAAAATGGATTAGGAGCCAGCATTTTTGTGGAGGGACACTTTGATCATGTAACTTAGCATTGGTCAGAGCTGCCCCAGGTGTTCTCAAATGGAAGTGTAGGAACCTTCCAAGGAATTCTTGGGAAGAAAGAAGCGATGAGCCAAACCCGACAGGAGAGATGTTTACTTGACCACTGCATCCAGGACCTGGGAACTGCTGCTTTTCTCTCCCCTCCCTCCTTCTTTTGCTTAAAATCACCCCAAATAAGCCTAAAATTCTGTGTTCACTAACTGTGACCTTGGTGAGCGATAAAATCAATTTCTTAACATTTTTCTTTTTCTTTACGTCTTTTCCTTTTAATAAAGTAATTACTACTTAGGTTTCTATATTGTTTTAGATGAAACGAGTCTTTCTGGACCATATTGGTTATAATTCTTAAAGTCTCCCCAGAATTTTAATCATGAACTCTAGGTAAACATTTCTTATGATCTATTCTAAGAGGTTTTTTGTTGTTGTTGTTGTTTTTAACATGAGGGGTTCTTCTACTGATGCAAGGGCTCTTATCCATACAAGACATTGCCGAAATGCTTTGTAGATAGATACACTTAAGTCTGTCATTAGGTTAAAACAAACTATTTCCAACAAACCCAATAAATATTCATTTAGCGTAGCACTGTGACATGGCTGAAATTATTTAGTCTCTCTGTTTCAGTTCTCTCACCTATAAAAGGAAGATATTAATTCCACTTATCTTTTATTAATTCCACTTACCTTATAGAGCAACAGGCTGGGGACAGGTACTATCTGCAGTCTGTCAGGAACAGGGCCACACAGCAGGAGGTGAGCAGTGGGGAGGGAAGCTTCCTCTGTATTTACACCCGCTCCCCGTACATAGCTCACATCACCGCTTAAGCTCTGCCTCCTGTCCGACAAGCTGTGACATTTGATTCTCCTGGGAGCATGAACCCCACTGTAAACTGCACATGTGTGCTCCTGATGGGAATCTAATGCCCAGTGATGGGACACGAGGTGGAATGCTCTGGAATCATATTACAAGCATCTCCCCCATCTTGGTCCGTGGAAAAAATTTCTTCCATGAAACCAGTTCCTGGTGCCAGAAAGGTTGGGAACTGCTGGTATAGAGATTTGGGAAAGATTAAAAAATTTGACACATGTAAAGAGCTTTGAACTGCCTGGCCAGTCAGCAAGCACTATTTATACCATCTGCTATTTAGTTCTGGGCACATTATAGAGTTGATTTCTTCCATGTATATGGTTACAAAGAATGTATCTCTTCATTGGAGGAAAATACTGAAAAACTAACCCCGTTTAAAAAGATCTTTCTCTTGCTTGGGTCAGTCATCTTCTCATGCACAAGTTGATTTAAAATCCATATAAATATTTGTGAAAAGACATGTATGCTGAATAGGATAGTAGGTGGTCTGTCTTTTATGCCAAATATATTTTTGAGGTCTATTTGAATCTACTTGTTTGAGGTCTGTAAAGTTGCTGTTATTGGTAATGGCTGGCGTTTATGTATTTCATTTACTTGTGCTTTTCTTTCCTGTAAGCATATAGTCGTTTATCTGTTGGTTTCATATTAGTGTTGAATATGAATATGAATAAGAAGAACGAGTTCCACCTCTATCCAGGTTAATACAAAAGATGTAAAGTCTCCATCTTTTTTTTATGCTAAATAATGTTTCATGGTATACATATACCACAGTTTACTAATCCATTCGTGCGTCGATGGGCACTTGGGTTGAATCCACATCTTGGTGATTGTGACTTGAGCTGCAATAAACATTCTAGTGCAAATGTTCTTATGGTAAAATGATTTTTTTTCTTTTGGGTGTATACCTAGTAATGGGGCTGTGGGATCAAATGGAAAGTTTACTTTTAGCTCTTTGAGGACCCTCCGTACTTGTTTGCAATCTCATCAGCAGTGTAAAAATGTTCCCTTCTCTCCACATTCATGCCAGCATCTGCAGCTGCTCATCTCCAGCATCAAATTTAAACCTTTGCTTAAAGTAAGACACAAAATTCAGAAATGAGAATGTCTCAGTCTCCTAGCATTGGTGCTGTCTTCTTTCGACTGACTCAGTTGTAGTGATAACCATTTTGAAGCTACAACTGTTAGTGCTCCTTAAGAGAATGAGCAAAGGTTATGAATTTGACTAAGTAGTTCTGGGTTCAAAGGGGCTTTATTGAACCCAGAAAAGATGCACACATACACAAACTGAAGAACTAGTTTTATATGCCTATATAGATTCAGTTATAGCTCCTTTTTAATTTTTTAATGTTTTAAGAATTTCAAATAAAAATAAGCTTTAGTTTTTTTTTTAATATAGGGTTTAAGAATATAGTTTATTCATGAAATTATAAATAGGGAAACTATGAACAAAGGAATCCCTCTCTCTCTCTCTAACCTTGCCCTGAAATGCTACAATTACCGTGATAATTAGCTCAGTGTTATTATAGATTACTTTTTTCTTATAAATAATTTATATTTCAGTTCATTTTCATCCTTTAAAACGGCAATGTAAGAAATTGATTAGGTATAATAGTACCTTTGATTAATATTTAATTTGAAATTATTTTATAGCTTTAAGTTTGGATGTAGCTATGTCACATTTTAGCATGCTAGATGTACATTGGAAAACTTGATATACATGTCTGTATAATTATTCATCATTTCATTATTCAAAAGAACCATTTCTCAGAGTTATATATATTGTATAATATATAGATTATGTGTAAATTTATGTGTGTATATGTACTTATAAATATGTATAATTTTTTTTTCCATCTCTAACAGGGTTGAAAAGGTTTAGACATCACCTTTTTTTCTCCCTTCGCATCTCCAAAGGAGCTCAGGTCACATCCCTATAGTGTTACATATATAATATGTCACTGTTATAATTGAAAATGTTAAGTAGTTTGAAATTATGGGTCATGAATTCCACAGAACATAAGTCACATCTCTACATTGAGAGACTAGTCATGTGTCTTAGTGTCACTTGGGTGAACAATTCACCAGGAAAGCTGCTGCTCTACTGAGGCTCATGGAGGTGTAGAGGCCAAAAAATGGAAATGGATTTAGGAGGAAGCTTGAGTGGCTGAGCTGAAAAGGTGGCTCCAGGGAGGAGAGTAACTTCTTCTGGAAAAAGGAGTACCATGTTTTCCTCTTCTTCCCAATTTTGTAAGTTTTTTTCCCACCCCTAATAGGCATTTTGATTTTTTAAAAAGGCAGGGACTACTGTACAGTAGCATTTCACTTAGCACTCAAAGCACATTCTCTGATTTAGCTTCAGTGTCTGGAATCGGTCCAGTGGCAATCTGTGATGCTTTGGACAGTCATTGTGGCCCTGGGGACAAAAGGGATATTAATCAGTTCCTTTCTATTTTCCTGGTAAATTACTTGCAACAAACAAATAAAACAAAAGCAACCAACCAGGAGTGGAATCCTGTGAATCATGTATGTTTACCATCCATTTCCCTTCCTGGAATGTCAGTTCCATGAGGACCATGACCTTGTCACTATAGATCATTGCTGATCTAGAACTGTACCTAGCACAGAAAACAATTTCAAAATGTTTGGTAAATGAATGTTCAATGAGCTCAACTCTTGAAATTGATTTTCTAGGGCTGAAAGGTAAGGACCTGATAATGTCTCTGGACCTCTATCTATAAATAGGCAACTCTATTTTGTTATCTGACAGAACAATTGCCTAATTGGACAACCTTTGGAAAATAATTTGGACTGATTAGAGATAGGCATTAAGCACATAATAGGCAGTTATTTTTTTTATAATAGCCAATGGTATTTTTTTTTTAATTTTTTAAAACTTTTTTGTTATTGTTGTTGAGACAGAATCTCACTATGTAACGCTTGGTAGAGTGCTGTGCTGTCACAGCTCACAGCAGCCTGAAACTCTTGGGTTTAAGTGATTCTCTTGCCCCAGCCTCCTAAGTAGTTGGGACTACAGGCGTCTGCCAGAACACCCAGCTATTTTTTGTTGCAGTTGTCATTGTTGTTTAGGAGGACCCGGCCAGGTTCAAACCTGCCAGCCTCCATGTATATGGCTGGCGCCGTAACCACTGTGCTAGAGGCGCCAACCCAGTCAATGCTATTTATAGAATGTCATATATATATATATATATATTTTGGTTTTGCAAAATTGGATAGCCTTAGGACTAGAAAGAAAATCAGGCAATGTTTTTCTTATTTTTTTATTTTTAATTAAAAAATTTTTTTAGAATATTAAGGGTTACATGTGTTTTGTTTATATTCTTTGTTTTGGTAGAGATTGCCTCAAAGTTATACATGTGTCCTTTACCCAGATAGTGTATTAGACCTCACAGGTATGGATTTACCCATCCCTTCCTCTCCTCCTCCTCCCACCGCTTGATTCCGTAAGATTTACTTCCATTATATGCACTAAGTATTGATCAGTCAGTTCCAATCTGGCATTTAGTGCGTGTGTTTGCTTTTCTATTCTTGGGATGTTTTACTTAGAAGAATGGTTGTTAGGCTCGGCCCCTGTAGCTCAGCTGCTAGGGCGTCACCCACATACACCTGAGCTGACAAGTTTGAACCCAGCCCGGGCCTGTCGAACAACAATGACACTACAGCCAAAATAGCCGGGTGTTTTGGTGGGCACCTGTAGTCCCAGCGACTTGGGAGGCTGAGGCAGGAGAATCGCTTAAACCCAAGAGTTTGAGATTGCTGTGAGCTGTGATACCACGACTCTACCAAGGGTGACATAGTAAGACTCTGTCTTAGAACAAAACAAAACGAAACGATGATTGGTTGTTAGTACCATCCAGGTTGTTACAAAAGATATTAGATTGCCATTTTTTATGGGTAAGTAGAACTCCGTGGTATGCATGTATCCCATTTTATTAATCTGTCATGTATTGGTGGGACTTGCGTTTCCATGTCTTTGTGATTGTGACTTGCACTACTATAAACATTTGAATGTACGTGTCCTTTTTATATAACGATGTTTTTTTTCTTTGAGTATGTATCCAGCTGTGGGATTGTTGGATCAAATGGTAGGTGCACTTTAGGTCTTTGAAGTATCGCCGTACAGTTTTCCATAGAGATTTGGGCTCGTTTGCAAACCCACCAACAGTGTGTAAGAGTTCTTTTCTCTCTGCATCCACAACACCATCTTTTGTTTTGGGACTTTTTAATATAAGCCGTTCTTATGGGTAAGGATATTATATTCTATCTTTAGGTGATGTCTCTTTGTGGTTTTGATTTGCATTTCCCTAATGATTAGAGACATTGCAATGATTTTATAAAAGTGTATAGAGAGAAGATAGACAAGGATGGGGAGAGGGAAAGCACTTTAATTAGCTCTGACCACCATACCTATGATCTTCATTTTAAGATTATGTTTTTCATGAGAATGAGTGAATTTTTTGTGCTTATTTCAACATTTGGCCTAGTGATAGGGACCTAAGTCTCTGTCCAGGGTAAATATTTTTTTGTGAGGGTAGGCCATGATTATTTTTGACAGGGATGATGCCTGTTTCCAGAAGGCACCTTCTTCCATGATTTTGCTAGGTATTTTTTGTTGATGATGTCAGATGGGTAATCCCCCTTTTTTTTTTTTTTAAGAGACTACTTTTTGGTCTATATTTTTTGAAGAGCAACTTTAACTTGACATTATCTTCTCGTATCAATTATTCTGCTGACTGACTTTTCTTGCCTTGAATGCCAGGCAGACCTAGTTTATCTTTCCTATATTTGGTTTCTTAGATGGCTAATGCTCTTTCTGCTTTTTTTCATATGTTGTTTTTTCCTTGTATGTAATAGCTGCTTGCTAAATTTAACTTTTCATGCCACATTTTGTTCCCTACCTAATGTGTATTTATGTGCCAGTAAACTTACCTATTTTATATGCAACCACGCCCATTTGTATTATCACTTAAAGATTTTCACAAATGCTTATTACTTTCCCCGAATTCTGCCTTTTTATAAGGTTGACTTATTTTGAGAACAAAATCATTTACTTTCAGGGCATTCCATTTGGGACATTTATTATGCTAAGGGGAATCTCTTGTTTCAAAATGATCTGCATTGCCCTTAATACTTATAAAAAGTGGTCATTTATTTGACGTAAGGGGCTAATCAGACTATTTAAGTACATTCCTGGATGTTTAGGAGCTTTTCAAGTACCATAGAGAGAGTACTTTTGCTATGGAAATTGTGTTTATAGTGTACATTATAGCCACTGAATCTCTGAACAGACCCAAAGGAAGACGGATATGGAGTTTTAAGTGTTCAAGATAACATAATTAATTTATATCTATTTTATATTTAAGTTAGTGGGATAAATTATTTCTTAATAAAACCATGTTGTAGAATAGTCTAAGTTTCATAAAGTTAAGGAAGAAGAGGATGTGAAAGGCCATGTTAATAATAATTAATACTTTCTAGTGTTTACTATATGTTAGGCACGGGTTTATATTTTTGAATTAAACCCTCACAACTCAGTGAAGCAGGTATTACTGATATCCTCACTTTCAGCTCATGTAATCAAGGCTCTGGTAGTTTGGCAAGGTCTTTGCCCAAGACCATCATGCCGATGGTAATTTTCTTGTAACACTTAGTGTGCTTCCTTAATCATGGAGAATTCTTCATCATGAAGGTGAAATGCCAGACAAATTCATTTTGTACGTAAGGTAATTACCTTCTCACAAAATAATACCAAGGCATCATATATTTTATATCCTTTGGGAAGAATGAATATGACAATCAATATGCTCCAGAATATGCAGATAAAAATATATGCAAATATAAATGCAAACTCCACATTTAATCACAGATAAGAATCAGTAAAATTTCAATATTGTTTTAAATGCAATTCTTTCATACACGTGAAACTTTTATATTTTAATTTAAAAATAACTAATTATTGATTCGTTACAGACCTATACATTTGACATTTAGGATTAGGCTCTGGTTTTGGTTTCTACACATTATTGACAAACCAACGTAGCACAGAATTAGCGTACTAAAAAACAGATTTCCCCAGTAAAATCTGACATGGACTAAAACAAGAAGGTAAACTGAAAGTAATTATCATTCCTTCTTTTTGTCTCTGTTGCCCTTTATTAAGGTCTATAATTTTAATCTGTATCAATTTTCCTTCTTCAACTTATTCTGTGTGGCTTTGAGTAAAAAAAACTATCACCTGATATGACCCCTTAAAGACATGACCAGAGAGATCGTGTCCAGGGAGATCAATACTGGGATCTTTTGACTTGGGATAGGTAATCTTTTGAAGCCCAGGCATTGACAAGATAATCCACCAAGTAAATAGCTGGGAAGCAGTGAAGCTATTTTACTGAAGCAGTAAACCTTAACTGTTTCCCTTTCTTGGCATTGATGACTCTGTCCTTGTGCCTTGTTCAGTATTTAGTGCCATGTTAGGTCTTTCTACTTTGATTCTACTTGATTTACTCTTAAACTTGCTGTTTTATGTTGTTGAAGTCACTATATTATTTTTCAACTTAAAAGTCAAGAAGGTGCCCATCTCATCTATATGTAGTATAAATGTCCCAGTATTTCGATCTGGTCTTGCACCATCTGTCTTAGCATTCTGGGAGGCTGCAGCAGGAGGATCCTTAGAGCCCAGGAGTTTCAGGTTGCTGTGAGCTAGTTTGATGCCATGGCACTGTAGCCTGGCCAGCAAAGTAAGACTGTCTCTCTCTCTCTCTCTCTCTCTCTCTCTATATATATATATATATATATATTTATATCTGGAATAAATTTTACTTTACTAACTAAGCTTTGTGTTTTAATAAGTATTATAGAGAAAAATTTTTAATTTTTATAAATATACATCCAATGGTGGAAAAACTAATCATGCTTAAAATGTGTGAAAATACTGGGAATATTATTCTGAAAGTACATGGGAAGGTCGTACCAAATAAAAGTCAGTGTTAATCTTAACTATATTTTTCATTGTGATTTCACTTGGAAAGAAGCGTGGAGGATTATAAAGTTAATTTTAAATACAAATTGAACATAAATATCTTTGAATCTCCAGTAGAGCAGGTTCAAATTGAATTAAAACACCTAGTGCTAATTTTTCTATCACTTTGAGTTTTGAAACATTTTTAGAATTATGAAGATCTTTTACAAAATTCTAGTGTTGCTTATTGTTTGCTACCTACATAAATTTAACTACGTCTGAATTTATACCTCTGTCAGTTTTATATTTTTGAGTATTCTGTTCCCAGAAGCTCAGCTCACAAAGGCTTTTTGACTTTGTCATAGTAGATGATACTCTTTAATTTTTCTGTCAGGCCACGTGCTGGGGAGGGACAGCGGTGCCGTGGCCCTGCATTCTCATTATCCCTTCTGGCCTCTCAGTTTGCCACTGTTTTTGGCTGTTTGTATTTTTCTTTTTTATCAAACACCCAATCATAAAAAAAGGGCACAGACACATTTGCAAGTTTTCCATGCCGATCCTTTAAAAGAAAGTGCTTTTATATACAGAAAAGATAATTAATAAACATTTATAACCATTATCATATTTGTATTATATGTTCCCTTAAAATGCATTTTTGGCATGTGTGCATTTATTTTCCATTTTTTTACTTAAGGTTTTTGTTGAGTTTAAACAGGTAAGATTACTCGTAGTACTTTAAGCCATTACAACTATTTTCAGGGCTCTTGTTCAGAAACCAAGCAAGGTACAGCTAATAAAGACATTGATTCATATTATTAATGATTCTGGCCATTTATTAAGCCTTGGAGTACTATTAGGGAAATACTGAAAGCTTGGGCCATTGGACCCAAAACAGAATGTTGATTGGACATAGGGTGTTTATACTGAGTACACATAGTTCTCACATCTAGATCTGAAGAGCATTCTAACATTAAACTTGTCCAACAAAATCTCTTCTGTGCACTGAGTAAACAGGTATTTGAAAAGAAGTGTTAACTATTACCTTTGAATTTATACAACTTTTTTTTTAATGAGTTGTCGATATTAAATATTTATCAAATTTCTATACTATTTTTTAAATGTTTGATGTGATGTAGTTTGCATCTGTTGTGATTTTTTTATTAAATCATTAGTGTACATTAGTGCAATTATGGGGTACAATGTGCTGGTTTTATATACAATTTGAAATACTTCCATGAAACTGGTTAACATAGCCTTCACCGCATTTTCTTAGTTATTGTGTTGCTATTTTTCACGCAATTTAAAAATATAATATGAAATTATTGTTCCAAATTGTCAAACAGTATATGTTTCTAGCTTATTATGTGGTCAATGATTTATACAAAGTGAAACTTAAAAGTAATGATATGAGGGACCCCGCCTAAAAAAATTTGAGACATGTGGAAGATTCTGTTTTCTTACTGCCATTTTTCTCTTTTGAGTTGGAACTCCCTTGTCCTCAGATGAGATGAAAAGGAGAACACCCTTCCCCTCATACTTTGATTATTGAATCTTCATGCTCAATGAATGAATTGTTCTCATCCACAAAATTCAAGGCCTGGGGCAGTTTCTTGGTCTTTAGCCTAAGGAAATATGACCCTCTCTAGAAGTACTTCCCATCTGTACCCATAATAGGGCTCTGTCTTTAACCATTACAATGGCTTTCTACTTTCCTTTAAGAGAGGTTCTGTGAATCAAGAAAGTTTCTGTAATGTGTTCCTTTTAATATCTACTTGCTTCTCCCAATTCTTTTTATTTCAGAGTTTCACCAGGAATTCTAGCATTTCACAAGTTGGAGGGAAAGAAGACATTTTACTAATATAAAGTAGGACTAAACAACTTAAGACAAAAAACATCTGCAAATATCCACCTATTATTTTTCTCGGAGAGAACTGGAATTTATGACTATTTACGATGAGGAAATTACATTTGAAATTACTTTATCTTTCTAACTTATCTAAGACATGTACTGTTTTTATAAATTGTACTGTTTTTTATAAATTGTTTCTCCTTGCTGTGTTTTATTAATCTTTTGGATTAATTCATGTTGACATGCCATTCTAAATATTGAAAACAGTGCAAAACAGCTGCTGGTAAACCTGTTTTTAGATCTGTTGCTCAGGTGGCTGCAGCACATAACAATCATAATAGGGTCACAGGTTGGGGTTTGATTTGTTATGTCTGGGTAGCACTGCACAGGCCAAAACCAAATTCAATATCTCATCATCCATATTTCATATAGTGGATGCATGTGGGCCTGGCCAAGCACATGAGTGCATTTGATAATGATGCATGTTATTTCTACTCCATAGATGCCATTTTAGAAATGCACGCTAATTTAACCCATCCCCACGTCATTTTTTTTTTTTTTTTTTTTTTTGTAAATGATGAGAAAATTGGATGTTCAATTAAGAGGGCAGTAACCATGTAAACCATTCCTGTGACTCGTAAGCAATTGTAAATTTTCATTCTTCAAACTAAAATCGAAAATTGTTAAACAGTTGGTGTTTCCTCTTTTTAAAAAGCAAATTATGTATGTGATCATTTACAAGTTAATCGGCTAACCTAATTAACCTAAGTTTCTATTTACTGGGACATGGAATCTGAATTTGTACCTTTAAAGAAAACAGACTGGTTTTCTATTTGCACCAGGATGCTTCACGATTAAGTTAAAATAGATGATATTGTCACAAACATTGTAGCTTGTGCAAGGTTTCAAGAACAAGGAAGGAAATTTAAAACAGAGGCTTAGGTTCTGTTTAAATACCTAGTCTTCCATGCTAGTCTCCTGTTTACAGTGTGCCATTAGGAATATTTAATGGTAGGCAGTGTACAGACCAGAATTAAAGAACATATGGGCGCAGTTATCCTGTACAAATGGCCAACGTGCCTTGCATTGTGTAGGGACGATGACAGCACAGGTGGTAATCCGTCTCCGCTGAGTGGAGACAGCTGGTATTTTCTGTAAGCTGAAGAAGTCTCTTTCAATGTAGTCTCACCTCACAGCTGATATATTGCTTATTAGTATAATTTAAAACATACATTGATGTTAAGAACTATTCTATTTTTCTGTCCAGCATATAAAGCACCTCATAGCAGAGCGCAAATAGGAGGAAATATATATATAATTTGTATATATAATATTTTGAAATTGAAAATATTCAGCTTCAACTTAATTGTTTTTAATTATAAAATAAAGACTAACATTAGGCTCTGCTATGAAACATTTTGTCCTTTGAACCAAGTAAGATAGAACTCTGTTCCCTGTGCTCCATATGATCCAAAATTATGAAGTTATTAAGGAAATTATTAGTTTGTCCCATTAAAATATTTGTTAAGTTCACTTTTAAAACTATCTCTTATCTCTGACTTAAACTATGATATTTTCCATTTTTTATACTAAGGAAAGAATCCTTTGACATATATTGGAATCAAAGTAGCACTATATTTTAGTATCTGCTTGGAAAGTGGTGTTTAACATTTTTGCTTGCTCTGTGTTGTATAATATAAAGAAGAAATAAAACGTGTTGGATTCTGAGTATAATGGGAACTATAGTTCTGTGTAGTTTACAGGCCATTTTAGATTCCAATTGCCCTCTTCAAAACTGTACAGATTTTGACAGGGCCTTTCATTGCAGTGACCGTATCAATTGATTTAGTCTGTCTCTAAATTCCCCAAAGGCAAGTTCAGGTTAAAGGTCAGGTTACTGGTGCATGACACCCTGGTCAGTAAGATCAGGATTGCCAGCTTCCATCAGCAGGCTGGACGTGGTTTCTGTCCCTCCTGTCTAAGTATTACACATCCGATATCACCAGTACTGTCCATATCTATAAAGAAAGGGAGAGCTAGGCACAGGGGATCTGTGAATGAAATGGGCTGGGAGGTTCATCACATGTGTTGAATTCTTGTTTATCATGAAGCAAATTCTCTGCCTTTTACTGAACCACTCAGTTTCATCTTAACAAATGTCATGGCTTGAGCTCTCACATATCAGTTCCATAAAATTATTTATGTAACTGTGCTCTACAGAAGTAGATTTAAAAACTACAGGTGTGAAATCAACTACTATTAGCCATAGTTTAGATTTGGGAGCTTCTGAAAGTATGGATCTAATTGTCTGTTCCTAAGGTCTGTCAAGTCTTATGGTTCCGTGTTTTCTAATTGAGAACTTTTTTTACTTAACACATTATCGTGATAGTTGGCATTATCTAGTATAGTGACAAACTGAAAAATCTCTTTGACTTACCTTTCTCTTGAGGCTGTAATTACCTCCAGTACCAGAAGAGCAGCACTCAATCTTTGTTGTGCTTTAGAATCACCAGCCTGGTTTCTTTCTTTCTTTCTTTCTTTCTTTCTTTTTTTTTTTTTTTTTTTTTTTTATTAAATCATAGCTGTGTGCATTAATATTATCTTGGGGACAGTATGCTGTTTCCAGATACAATTTGAAATACCTTCATCCAACTGGTCAACATAGCCTTCACGTCATTTTCTTAGTTATTGTGTTAAGACATTTATGTTGTACATTTAGAGAGATTCACATGTACCCTTATAGGATGAACCATAGGCGTGATCCCACTAATCACCCTCCCTCCACGCATCCTCCTCCCTCCCCTCCCTCTCCCCTTTCCTCATATTCTTGGGCTAAAATTGTTTCATATTAGGGGTGAGTATTGCTGGATCCCAACCCTAGATCTTCTGAGTTGGCAGGTCTGGGATGGAGCCTGAGAAACTATTCCTAGCAAGTTCCTAGGCCTTGCTAATGCACCTCGTTCAGAGATCACACGTTGAGAACCCATGCTTTAGGAAATATTCTTTAACATTGGTTTTTGCACATTTCAGTTACATAACACCTTTCTAAACTATGCTCTCTAAGGTAATGGGGAAGCTGTTGTACCCAGAATAATACATAGAATATTTGTTAAGCATATAAGTAAGTAAATAGATTTGCTCAGTTGATTTAGGAGCAGCCCTTATGGAAGGAAACCATTGTCATTTCTTCCCATTTGCCATCTCTCTGTGTAAACATTCCCATCCTTTCTCAAATTTTCCAATTTTTTAGGTGAGCTTAGTTATGATTTGAAGTGATTTTCTATGGAGGAGTAAAAAGAAAGTTACTGAAATTAAAAGAAAAACTTGATATTTGCATACATTTATTAAAGGATGAAGATGTGGCACTTTGAATGTATGAAGTGGCTTGAAATTTGGATTTAACAAGGACTTTATTTTATAGGACCATGCTGGATCCTTAATAAATACACACATACTATTGATTATTTATAAATTGAAGGATATTCATTTTGAACTGCATTTGTCCTCTCATTCAAAATAAGGAGTCTTTTCTTCTGAAGTGGTATTTAAAGTAGTAAAATATTAAGGTTTACGAGTATTTGGATGCCCATATTTTTCTTCTTAATACCTTTATGAAATGTCTCTATTGAAGTCTGACTTTACATTAATTAAAAATTGAAGAATTTCAGGGTCAAACAATTTTACTCTTTTATTCCAGCATCATTGATTTTTATAGTTGGAAATGTTAGAACCAATTTAGGATACCAAATGTTTAGTAGTCGGGAAGACATATTAATAGTTATTAAAATTACCTTTTATATCATTTCAGTTGCATAATGCAGGATCATAAACTGTTTTTCCAAAATATACTGGCAGGGTAAAGACTTTCTCCCTAGATTATTCTCTTGGAATTGCTTTTTTATCCTTGATGTATCATTGGTACAAATATGTCAAGTAAAAACCTTTATCAAAAGAAAAAGGAAGTGAGTATAGAAATTTCTTAGACTTCAGTTTGATGATTTATTTGCTTTATTTGGAGACCAGAATATTCATAATGACAAATACATCCCCTTGCTATTAAAAAAATCAAATTATAATCAGAAAGATTCTTGGAAACATGTAATTAGAGTAAAGTTGTTTGTTATTCTTAAGATGTTTCCTTTGGTTTAATTTATCTACCTGTTACCCCTCGAAAAATAACCTTTGTGTTTGCAACTCTTGGGCCAAGAATCTCATCCTTTTAACAATAGAGCTTTAATGGATTACCCCTCTCCCCGGTACCCCCCATGGAAAAATTGTCTTCCTTGAAACCAGTCCTTCTTGCCAAAGGTTCCAGTCTGGTCAGTAGTCTTTTAGAAACATTGAGGGGTGGGGAGAATCAGGCCTCACAGAAGGAGGTGAGCAGCTGGCTAGCAAGGGAAGCTTCATCTGTATTTACAGCCCCTCTCCACGGCTCACACCATTGCATGAGCTCTACCTACTGTCCCATCTCCTCAGCCCCTCTCCTCCACCACCCCCACACTCCCCCAGCTCTCATCCTGAAAATCGTCTCCCTTGGTATGAAAAAGCTTGGAGACCACCGCAATAAAAAACCCCCATTGGCTACATCTTTCTGAAGCAAGTAAATAGCTTTACTTAGTTCATTTATAAATAGCATGAAAATTAGAATATTTTCAGTGAACATGAAAATGATTTTGTATATACACCTATTTTGTTTTGATTTTCTAACAATCATTGACTTAATGTGAAATGCTTTCTATTAAAGGAGAGTATTCAGGGTTTTGAGTCTATGTGCCCCAAACAGAGTTTTGACTCTCAGAGCGTTAGTAAACTTTGGATAAACAAACATTCTCGTGCTGAACACTGTCTTCCTGTCCTGCAATGCAGAGCTGCACAAGTCACCACTGTTGGGGGGAACATATACCATAATCATATTTTCTCTCTGCTTTGCCATCTATATAACTATACTTGAAATAATTTTTGTAATTAAAAATGTTCAAGTTGTTTAAGCTTACTGTGCATATTTTTGGTGATATTGTTTTAATATTCCTTCTCAGTATAACTCTAAAATTGACTTTTTAGAGTATGAAAGGCATTTTAGTTTTCATTATACCTATAGTGAAATGCTGACATAAAAGCCCATGAAAAAGATTTTTAGCAAGCTCTAGCGTACAGTTTATTCTAACGTTCCATACTGCCCGAGTTTGCTTTTCATCTGTGGAGTTCTAACCATCCCTACCTGGATTACTGCTCCTGGATTACTTTTCAGTACCGGTAGCAACTTAATGCAGTGGAAAGCTAAGGTAAACTAATCATATGGGGAGGAAATAGTGTCTCTTTCTCCAAAAGGGAGGGATTGGCACAGCGTGTGACTTTAATGAGCTCAGAAAGTGGCAAAGGCAAAAGAACCACAATTAGTGTGAAATACAATCATTTTTTACTCATAACCAGCTTTTAATGTATTCATTTTAAATGGCTACTCAGACTGACTGGTAATCTCCAGTACATGTGAGTCATCCTTCCTGAACTCCTGTGTTTTACAAAATTGCATATTTATCATAGAGCACAAGACTCTGGAAGACATTAATGTTCAGCAATTCCTTAGTTTTGAAACTGTGCCCTCTGGTCACCAGATAGTTTTCTTGATAGTAGGCTATGTTGGTAAAAATTAGATTTACCTTATTACTAAACACAAATAATTGAAGAAGGGAGAGCATTCTAGGTCTTTAAGTGGTTGCAGAATAGTGTAATAATTAAAAAAGCGATGATACACTAAGTAATATTTGCTCCACATTAATTCAATTACAAATATCTTTCTTGGCTCGGCGCCTGTGGCTCAAGCGGCTAAGGCACCAGCCACATACACCTAAGGTGGTGGGTTCGAATCCAGCCGGGGCCCGCCAAACAACAATGACGGCTGCAACCAAAAAATAAAAAAATAGCCAGGCG
>NW_003852404.1:23523119-23582478 GCF_000181295.1 Otolemur garnettii | reverse complement strand
AAAAAAAAACAAAAACTAAATATCTTTCTCCACTAATGTTTTTTAGTTGATGCAAGTGAGCTAATATTAGTACTTCAAATTTAAAGAAGTACATAGTACTATGGTTTTTTAACTAACTCGGTTTTATAGTTTATTATTTTACAATCTCATGTTTCATTGTATTCCCATTAAATGACACTTTTATTGGGTGGCATGTAGCTTCTTTCCATTATGAAATCAAGTAAAAATGTTTAGAAATTTTATTGTCATTCCTTTTAACTGAAGAGAGTTATTTACTTTTTTTTTTTAAAGGATCACTATGTAATTGTTTTAAAATGTTGTTATTGCTTAACAGTTCACCTCAAAACTTTTTAGTAAAGTAACAACAATTAGTTACTAGAGTCCCCCAAAATAGACAACTAATATTTATAGATGAAAATGAAGTATAATTTCAAAAAACAGGTCATGCCAAAACTTATAGACAATAGAAAAAGAAGAAATACTTCAAAAAAATAAGAAGTTAACTGATGACTCCATACTGAACCTCAGAGTCAAAGCTTTCTATGATAGACATACTCTTATCTGACAAATGAATGTTAACTTTTTTTGCATTATTTTTATTATTCTCAATATTTCCTTACAGCAATCATCTGACTTCCTTTCTGAATGTGAGGTTTTGCTTCTAGTCCTTATCTTAAACAGTTATTGTTATTACATTTTAAGCCTCTTTAATTTTGTGAAAGCAGAAAGTGGAAACCAAATAAACACATGCCTAGGTATAGAGAAAATAAAAGAAGTGAAGATTAGAGCAGTTACCTCCTCAAAGGTTATTGTGAGGGGTTAACCTGATACATGTAAAGCGTATAGAATAGGGTCAAGTCCAGAGCATAACCATGTCAGGCTCTGTGGGCCGGATGGTTTCTGGTGAACTCCTCCCCTGAGCTGTTGTAACTTGAAAGCAGCCACAGACAGATAATAGGTGAATGAATGGGTGTGGCTACATGCTAATAAAAAGAAATAAACAATTAGTTACTTAGCTTTCAAATTTGAACTTTGAGGAGGACTCAGCAGAAGGACGGTACTGGTTTGGCTGGTGGCTGGACAGTCTGTTGCTCAGGTGGCTCACTCAGTGGGTCGGCCCGTTGGTGTCAAGGCTGAGGGCTGGGGTCTTACTTTCCCTTCACCTGGGCCTCGCCGCGGCCTGCTTAGGCTTCCTCACTCCATGGTGGCTGGAATTGTTTACCTTTTCCTACACTGATCTTAGCCAAAAGGCCGAGGAGCGATTGGCATTGTTTACTTTTTAAAACTTATCTCTTAATAGTATCACTTTTTAAAGATAGGTATTTTTCTTTTAATGTTTTCTACGTACTCTCTTCTTTTCCCTTATAATTCACATGTTTTTGAAGTAAAAGCATTCTCCTGGGACTTGATAACACCATGAATTGTTACATGTTAAACTCGTCGTGAATATACTCCAGAAGTGAAGGAATAAAAGTTGGATAATGTGAGTCATGCCACGAATGCAATTTTTTTCTTCTGGTTTTTCCTCTGGGTGAATTGCTATCCTTTGTCAATGTGACCAGGACGGCCACACACAGTTGTGTGGTTTGTTCACTGCAAAATGCCATCTGGCCCAGGGAGCAAATAGAGGTTGTAACAGTTCAACGGATGCTGTGGTCGCTGAGCCGGATTTGCAAGGCTGAATCTCAGGGATGAGCCTCCTTTCTCATTTGCACAGTGCTAACAGGGACGAGCCCCAATTGTGAACCTTTCCGTCAGATTCTTTTCGTAATGCCTACATCTCTTCACTCACTATGCGAGATTCACTTATTTATACTTTTTTCAGGGTTTCTTGCATGAATGGTTCTTAGTGTGGTCCAGTGATCCTCAGGTCTGCATGGATAAATGATCCATTCCAAGTTCAAGGCAGAGCACTGGATTTCAGCGATTAGTGGTTTCCGATTCCATGTTGCCACTAGGCTTTAGAAAGCTATCACATGTCCAGTGTTGGTGTGCTATGAAAGAAGAATATCCAATTTGTCTAAAAAAGGTTATTAAATTACTTTGCCCAACTAAATGACTTGGTGAATATGAATGTTCTTTATGTATTTCCATAAGAATAACAAAAAGCACATTGGCTCAGACTGAGAGAAGAAGTAGAAGAATCTTCCCGTCTACTCATTAAATCCGACATTTTAAAAAATCTTCAAAAATACACAATAATGCCATTCTTTTCACTAGATGTATTTGTCTTGTATTTTGTGAAAATATTATTAATGTTAACATGTAAAGGGGTTACCTTAATCTTGAAGTAAATTAATATATGAAATTTTCTCTATTTTAATTTATAACATGCTAAGTATCAGTGGATAGAACTAACATAAATGAAAGCACTTTGGAGTCCTCATAATTTTTAAGCATGCGGGATTCTCTTGACACAAAACCATTTGAGAACATCTGCTTTATGGCATCAGAATGTTTAACATTCCTTTGTTAGAAAGAATAGTGATGTTCCAAGTATCAGACTGGATGTACACATGGACATTTGGTCCAGGAGAGCTGTTTATCTTAGGAAAAAGAAGTCTAAAACTTCTGTTATTCAAGGATCACTTCAGTTTTCACGTTTGATTCATCCTGAGCCAGCCTACAGGTGCAGATGTGTTGACTCAACTGGGCAAACATGGGGAGAAGCTGCATCATAAAGGCCAAGTCAGTGGCTGCGAGGATGGTTTTAATTAACAGTAAGGCGCCATTGGTCCCATTTTGTGTGCATTTCAAAATGTGAGTTGTCCATTGAGATGGCTCACAGATGAGGCACTCCTTGAACCTAGTTGAAATGCAGCTGTGACATATGCTTTTTAAAGCAGATAGGAGAGGGGGGTGGGGGCAAAGGATTCTGTGTGAATTAGGAACTGTTTATGAGAGATGCTGGACAGCTGGTCTGTTTATACTAAATGTCAAAGAAAGCCTTACATGGCAGGCAAGATTCTAGGATTCTGACATAAGAATGTTCTTGTTAATGATAGCTATATGTATGAAACAAACCAAACCAAAACAAAAAAAGTATCCACATTTATGAAGTCCTCAGACTTTGAATAGAGTTACCTTGATCTGTATGATCTGCTAACACACCTGGCCTTGGCAGTCATGCTGTTACCTGTAGAAGGCAATCTATTATAGTGGTTTAAACACTCGCTTTCAAGTCAGCCAGACAAACTTAGATCCTCACACTGCCTCCATCACTTACTGATTGTGTTAGTGTGGGTGAGTTGCTTTACTTCCCTGAAGCCTGGTTCCTGTATCAAAAAATAGGTAATACTGCTTCTCTGAAGTATTTGTTGTGAATATTAAATTTTGTTGTGAATATTTGTTGTGAATATTAAAATACATTTAAGTATAGTACCTTGCTCACAGTGAGTACTTTATTATTACATGTGAATGTGTGTTCACACACATTTTTTCCCAGTTGTCCTCATCTATCAGTTTGTTAGGGTTTGATATCAACAGCAGCAGAGTTTTGATGTCAGAGCCTTCTCCCTCTTTCTCTTCTCCCCTCTCCTCTTCCCCTTCCCCCTCTCCCTCCCTCCCTCTCTCTTTCTCTCTCTCTCTCTCTCTTTTGATCCCAAAGTTATGGTGTGAAGGCAGAAACCAAATAGTTCAATAGTTTCTATAGTGGTTAACTTATAATTTTCAAGTGAAATAATAATGGCCTCTTACAAAGAAGTACTCCAGCCAGTTCAATTTGTAATGAATAGTAAAATTTAAGTGTGGTCTATCATAATTTAACATTTTTAGTTTAATGAAAAACTATTGTTCTTCCTAAGATATTCTTATACTTTACTTTCAAATATGGCAGAAGCAACTTAGGGTTATATAGAACTATGACCCCAAATAAATATGACCTCCGCAATAGTAAATGATTTACCGTTTGAGAAGAATGGGATTGGGTTTTATTTGAAAGCAAATTTCCAACACAAATACTGTTGTAATGGGGGATCCCTTTTATGAGTTTAAATATTGAGAGAGCGAATTTTTGAATAAATAAATACAAACACGCTCATGGAACGTCCCTTGTTTTGCTGAATTCTGATATTAGTGAAGCAACAGTCAGCATGTGTGTTTGTGTATCTGCACATCTGAGGTCTGTGTATTTGTGTCTGGATATGTTACGCACAAAAACTCCCAGGGCTGTTCTCATTTTTCAATTCATTCTAACATTTGTTGAGAACATAATAATTCTGAACTACTTTGGAAGTTCTGACTAAAATATTAGATTATTTATCTAATCCCAACTCCTAACGTATGTGCATACAGTTGGGATAGGGAAGGAGATATCAGCGTTGGGGCTTCTCCCTCACCCTGTTACAACTTTGCCAAAGATGGAGTTTTAACAATCAGAAGAAAAGACTGAAATGTGGTCTCAGTGTAGTAAACTGTCTAATGTACTAGCTGCCATGAATATTTACAATGGATTAGTGCCCTAGTGCATACAAGTTTGTCAAGTGGATTATATGTTCCATTTGGTATTGCTATTTAATTAATAATATGAGCATTTATGAATTTCAAGTAAGTGAACATAAGCCTACCGAGCTGATTCACACACTTAGGTATGATACACACATACACAGAGGGTGTCCAAAAAAAGTATACACATTTTAAGAAAGAAAAAAAGTGTATTAAATTTGTAGTACTCAAGTCACATTTGACCTCCACAATCCCAAGAGGTGCTGAGTGTGACTTGTATTGGTATATATCGAGTATTATAATTTTAATACAGATTTTACCTTGCTTAAAATGTGTGTACATTTTTTTGACACCCTCTGTGTATACACTCACACATATATACACTAATAACGAATTCATAGTCATCTAACAAATATAATTACATTCACACCATCTGATATTTATTGAATACTCTGTGTTAGGGCACTGTTATCTATGTGTGACGTTAAATCACTCTGTTACTTTATAGGATAATGATCTAAGAAAAATCATCATTCCCGTTTTATTGATTACAAAAGTACCCTCAGGTGATTAGTCAGCTTTTCCTCAAAGCACTTACTTGGGAAATGGCAGAGCCTGAATTTCAAACGAGACTTTCGGCTTGTTCTCTTGTACTCAGTTCTTTTATTAAGTGGCCTCTCTAAGATAATTAAGCCTTTAAAAATCTTGCAAGACATAGTTCTAAACAACTTCTGTTCATTTCCTCAGTGCTCTTTTAAGGTAAATCTAAATATGCTCTTTCTATACTTTAAAAAAATGGAGATTAAACAAATATAGTGTCAGATTTTTTTCCCCTCTCACATGCTTTTATGTGAAATATTCCTTTGAAGTTAAGCTGGAACGCAGGTGTTGGGTATGGGTCTCTTGCAGGATGAAACCTCCAAAAGGAAAACAGACTAAGACTACAGAAAGACTGCTCTTTAGAAGTTATCACTTTCTTTTTGCCCAATTAAAAAAATAAGATTTATGGCATATGATGTACGTGACATTTGAAGTTGTAAAAGAGAATCCAAAAGAATGTATGTTTTTGAAAATTATATTAATAAAAAGTGGCAAACATCAATTATCTGTATAATTTTTAATGATATGTTTATATATTTATGTGAAGAGAGTTATATTTCTGTTTGCCTCATTAAGTTGTGGCTGCCTCTTCCCATGAGAGTAGTTCTCAAAACCCTCTATTTCTAAATAAGCGATTTTTCAAAATCTTTTTCTGCTTGATTTTAATGATATCTTTCTGTGGTTCAGTAGTTAAAAAACCTCAACTACAGGAAAAATGAAACATTGTAGCTTGGAATTTTAGAATACTGCTAGAAAATGTGTTAATACCCATAAATATGCTCAATATTTTTAATAGAAATTTCATATTGGTATGCCCACTTAAGAAAACATAATGAAAATTTTTTTACACATTTTATTATATATGTACGTAAACATTTTCAGTCTGAAGCACAAAGTTATTCATTGTATATTGAAGCAATCCGAGGATAAAAGAAATTAGTTTTGAATTAAAAGTCTCTCTTTATCACGTCTCTCTTTATCACCTAACCTTTACAAGCCAAAAAAGAAATGTATTCTGTATAAAGATGCTCATCTGGAAAAGAGAATTTCTGAACTAAAATAGAGCTTACAATTATTCTTTAGTTTCAAACATGATTTGCATATTAAAATACACCTCTGCCTCACCACAAATAAAAAACGTCAGCATACATTTCATTGCATGTATTTATTTAAGGCTTTCCATTCCATTCTCAATATTTATTTTGTAGCACCTAGAATATATTTTACCCCTACAGAAGCTTTGCAGGTGATCAAAGACGCCAAGATATCAAGTAGTCACGGATTTGTAGCATTCAGTGAGAGCCTGGTTCACTTTCTAGGCTGGTGCTTGCATTTATCAAGGTCTCTAGACTTGAAGATGAATGTGGAGTCTAAGAAAATAAAATGTAATTTCCTAGAAAGAAAATAAAAATTTAAAATGAATGCAATTTTCTGGAAAAAGTTATAAAGGATACTTATACATGCATTTCATCAAACCAGTCTTCCCCCACCCCCCGCAGTAGTAGTAAATGACAGAGAGAAAACAATGGAAAAAGTGGCCACTCTAATGGAAAGATGGGCAATCACCAAAGTTATTAGTGTAGACATTTGATGGGGTCTAATCTACCTATGGAATACTGTCTTCTGTCAAGAAAAGAGAGCTAATGCATCTTCTAAATATCAAAAGACAGGAGCCAATTTATGCCTGTCAGGCCTCACTTTTTACAGATTTAAATCGCTCCTGTGAGGGAAAGATGCTACTCCTGTTGCAGTCAAATTTCTCTCTTGATTTCAGTCAAAAATAATTTTAAAAGCTTTCTGACAATTGAAAAGAGCATTTTAAAATAAATGGCATTATTTTAAGAATCCCTACTGGATATCAGAAATTATCTACAATTAGTAATAAGTTTTAATATTTTATATTCTTCTCTTTTATATTTACATATTTCAAAGTTAAATTTCTTTAAGACTTAACTCTCATCTATCATGAGATCCTTTTTTTAATCGTTGTAAACGTTGAAGGAGTATATAAAATTTTTGCTGTTATTATTTTTATTATTTTTGTTGGCTGAATGAAATTTCCTCATGGTATTTCACTGGTCAATTAACTTGCTAACATTTGCAGGTGTGGCATTGATTGTATTCTTGATTGTCACGGCGTAATAAAAATTGTGGGCGGGAAGATATTGCGATATTTCCCCTACCCATTATATTTCTTAAGCAAGCAATATATCCTAGTTACTACAGGTCAGCATGACATTGTGCACAAAATTACATACTGCATTGGGCCAGATGAGACATTTCCATGCACTGCTCATGTGGATGCAAATTGCCACTTATCTAGAAAAGATTCTCACAATAAATGAGCAAGCAGTTTCTCTCTCTGGAGTGAGGCTGTGAATGTGTTGATGCATGGATAATGAGAAAGAGACAAATGACATGCATAAAGGTGTTACCTTTCATTTTCTCTTTTATCTTTTCAGTAATTTCTGTCAAATTCACATTACAAAATTGTTTCCAATTTCCATTCTTTCCTTTCTGGGACATGGCACGTATTTTGCAGGAAAAAAAGTAACATTTTTAAATATTGGAAATTGGTTCAAATATTTCATGATTCCAAATCACTTTTTTTTTTGTTTTAAAGATAATATCCAAAATAAATTTGGAGACACTTAATTTTCAGTATTCAAAAATCATAGCTGAACTTCTGCATGCTTGAGCATTTGCCCCATGCACTCATTGTTTAAGTCAGTACATAGGCAAAGACGCAGGGAATGGGATGTTTGTCACCCTTGGAACTGTTTTTGTGTGGCTAAATCTAAGACCACGTTCATTAAGAACATCATGCAAGTTCTTCCATTAGGTCTGCAGTAAGAACTTTAAAAGTTTGTATTCTTAGGCTTACTAAAATGTTCTGAAATGATCAATGTATTTTTAAGACCCATATATCTATACATTTCTGCTTTTTTGAATAAAATAATTAGCAGTAATTTTCTTTTGCACATTCTATGCATATTTAGACATTGAGGAATATAGAAATTGTGAAATAATACTGAATTCATCGAGACTCTCACTGGTAAGCCAAATTAAATGTTAATTTAACAACTACTTGTTAATAAGTTGGTATTGATTCTATCTTAGAAAAGTACAATTGTGTACAACTGAACTTTCTGTTTTCTTGTGGCTGAACCTTGAATCCCCATGTCTTCTGCTTTCAGTGTTTTTCCTGGGGCACAGATCCTATTTCTTACTGCCAAAGCCCAGAAATAATAGCCTCACACATCCATAGTCCCAAAGGCCTTGCTGCCGAGTACCCAGACAGCAACTGCAGTGCTTCAGACTGCAGACAAGAAGTCCTCAAGCATCAGCGATGCTGTTGCAAGTGGTTTAATTTCATATTACAATTCATAATTATCTGCATTTATCTCATTGTCTAAATTCCAACTCCTAACTTACGATACTGACAAATTCTTAGCGGTTGCTTTTATTCTATATGATGTGCACTTTTTTTAGATGATGCTAGTTTTCAGGAAACAATCACTGTTCTGTAACAGATGGCAAAAAAGTAGAGAAGTGATGATTACAAATCTGTAAATACATGTGTTCACTTGCATTTCTCTGACCAGCTAAATGATGTAAGTGCAATGCTTTTTTTTTTTTTTTGAGACAGAGTCTCGCCCTGTTGTTAAAGAGTGCAGTGCTGTGACCACAGCTCACTGCTACTTGGAATTCCTAGGTTCCAGCTAGGCTCTCCTGCCTTTGCCTTCAAGGAAGTGGGACTATAGGCAACAGGTACCACACCCATCTAATGTCTTCTATTTGCAGTAGAGATGGGGGTCTTGCTCTTGCTTAGGCTGGTCTTGAACGCTTGACCTCAAGTGATCCTCCCACCTCAACCTCTTAGAGGGCTAGGATTACAGACATGAGCCATTAGATCTGGCCCCAAAGTACAGTGTTTAATATTACAGTTTAACTGTAAGATCGTTGTTTTCAAAGCATTTTTCTGGTGTTTCTTTATATCAATATTATATTTACATTTTAAGAAAAATTTATGTTAAAGAGTAAATGTCCCTAGTTTTCCCAATTCCTGGCTTTTTTTTTTTTGCAGTTTTTGGCTGGGGCTGGATTTGAACCCGCCACCTCCGGCCTATGGGGCCAGCGCCCTACTCCTTTGAGCCACAGGCGCCGCCTCCTGGATGTTTTTTTTTTTAAAAAGATAGGAGTATATAAACTAGAACTAAAATGTACTACTTTTAGTGTGGCAGTGCCATGCATATTTTGATTGAATATCGAATTGCACAGAAATAACCATTTACTGTCATTTAAAAACATATTACCATTTAATGGCAATCTTCTTCTAAGCCTAATCAGATTAATGCATTTTGTTTTCTTTGTAATGACAGGTACTGCATTTTTAATAGCTGCCAGTTACATGAAAATCATATAACATGACATTCTCAACGGAGTAGGGATTTCTACCTTCAGAAAATGCATTCACCTGTACACGCTATCCCTCAGCCTCTAATTACTTTATCTTTCTAAAATGAAGTAAAGATATGTTTATTCCATCATAATGTAGTTTTAAAAAATGTCAGTATTTTAGCACCAAGCCAGTTAAGGACTCCAGAATTTGATGGATACTGGATTACTAGTCCCGGCACAGAACATTGTAAATAAGTCAAATTATAAGTTAAAGGAGAGAACAAACACAGTGGCTCATGGCTGATGCCCTGGGTTTTGGGATGTGTTACACTATTGGTGCCTCTGGGCTTCTCGTTCTTTTTTCTTGCCAGGGGCCAGACACTGCCTACTTCAGCCTTTGGTTTCATTCTGTTTACAAAGTAACTGAAAACAGCCATGACGTGTATAAAAAGGTAGACAAATCACCTTTGAGATATATATGTGTGTGTATGTGTATATATATATATATATATTTAAATTTGAAAATAAAGTATAAAATATAAGTTTTCTCTCAAATCTATCTCATTGAGATTCTAATTAAACATTCTTTAAAAATTCGATAAAGTCAACTGTTGAACACATCAACTAAATAACAATATCCTAACTACGAGATAAACAGAGATGAATAAAAGCTATTCCAAGCTCTGTCTTCTGCATATGCTACCAGCCTCGAAAGTGGTACACTTTGATACACTTATGGTTCCCAGATTTGTCTGTACCACTGGAATCACGGGACAGGGGAGCGGGGTTGGTTCTAAAAATATTGATGTTTGTGTTCTTCCCTCAGGGTCTGCGAATTAATTGGATGGCAGTGTGGCCTGGGCTTTTGAATTTTTGAAAGGTCCCAGGTGAGGCTGTTGCTCAGCCACATTTCTGAATCACTGGTCTAGACCCTCATGTTACACAGTGAGAAGGCTGAGGGGCTGTTTACTTTCACAGTGACAGCAAATTATTTCCTTATAGAAACATAGCTATAGAAAGGTGACAGAACCAGTGTAGATGCGGAGCGGGGGGATATGTCTGTGCATGCTCGTCACATAAAGCAGTGAATCGCAGAACTTTGTTGCATTTTATCATCTCTGCTATGGTGGCTCCATCATTCTGAACTGAGAGTAATTTTTGTGTAGGCAGGGAGGTGCGTGGTTAGGATTAGTGCTGGTAGGTAGAGCCCTATGAATTCCTTTTTTTCCTATGTGAACATAAGGTCAAAAAGAAGTAACGATAAATTGAATGATAAATATTTTTTTTAATCTCTGATAAAATTACTACATCTATCGATACTTTAAAATTTAGACACTGGGTATCATTTATTGGGCACTTAGAAAAACGGAATCATTGAGTGCTGTTCTTATCTCCATTTTACAGCTGAATAAACTAAAGCAAAAAAGAAAAGAAAATACTATCTGAGTACATTCTATTATTATAATCCAGTTAAAATTCCTTGTGTAATCACCACACCTATTTGAATAATTTTCCCTGTTTTAATAGGGAGAAGGAATTGTTTGAGTATTATGAATCGTGACAGCATGGAACATAATTGGCCAAAAGCAGCTGTTTCTTATAGTCTTAGGTCTCCGAAGATTTTGACGTCTAGAGCACTTGAAGATACGTGAATGGTGATGAATAATTACTTTTATCTATCTAGATTAATTAAACATCCATTCTTCTGAATTTCAGATTTTGAGGATTGGTCCTAAGTGGATGACAAAATTATGATCCTTATTTTCTAGGACAGTCTCAATTCAGTAAAATTCACTCCTGTTGCCAAGTGGGTCATCTGCAACACATCAAATGTGTCCAGATTTTTGTTTTAAAATATGTGACCATTATTTCTGAAAATGCCTGTTGCTTCAAAAGAAATTCTGTTGAGAATTAAAACCACAACCATAATACAACCACTGTTTCCTGTCCAAATGAATTTCACTTGATCAACTTTCGTGATGGCAAGGCCAAACCTTGCCAAAGCACGGTTTTGACTTTTCTTCCAAGGAAAATGTTCCCTCTTCACTGACACGCTTATCCAGTTGAAAAAGACAATATTCAATTGGCGCAACTGAATGGATGGTTTTTAAATTTCTACTTCACTTTATATTGGACTTTATAATCTGCATTACTTAACAAGGCAGTGGGTAGATATGTTTTCATTTCCAATGAAAGCATTTTAAAATATATCCCATAAGCAAGGATCCAATGTAAAAGCGGAAACAATTTTGAAAACAATGAGCCCTTTTCACATTGATTACATTTCCCTCTTGGATTTTCCTTTCCTTTTCTTTCTCTTCTCTTTTGCTGATTTTCCCTTTTTTTTCCCTCAAATATAAAATCAAAGCATTTCTCTAATTCTGCTGATCAAAATAACACGTTGAGTTTTCGAGGATATCCTGGATGTTTGTAACCATAATTGTCAGCGGCAGTTTTCTGATGCTGAAGGGAGTTGATTTGTGTCAGCATTAGCACCCTTCATGCTCCAAAACAGACTTCCCCTTCCTCCTCTGGTGGCAGCTTCCAAACACCCAACTTGGTTCCTGTCAAATGCATCTTTGGGCTCTGTAATAAATCACTGATGAACAGCCAACTCTCTATTTCGGAGGTGCAGCCTCCGAACATTGATTAATGTGATTCTTCAAGAATGAACAATGGCCAGTGTGCATATGCACAAGAAGAGCTCACCCACTGCAATAGATAGCTTTGTTCCTGTGCTGCAGCCTCTCCCCTTACGCTATTCTCTTTCTGGGCTTAGCAGGGACCTCAGCTAATTGATTAAGAGAATCCTTAGGCTGCCTGAGATGGGCCTAAACCAGGGATGTGATCAGAGGCTTTGAAAGACTCTATTCTTGTCTCAGGGATTCCTGCGGTCACATATGGCAGCCACAGTGGGCAGAACAGCAAGGATTCTTATTTTAGGAAGTTTTGGTGGATTTCAGTGATAATTTGTTTCTGCTGTATTGTTTCTTTCTTTTTTTTTCTTAAACCCAGCTGGTTTTTCTTTAGTTGACAGGTATTTAAAAACAAAAATTTCATACTAAATTCTTCCTTCCTCTTTATTCCCTCTGTTACTACCCTTTCCATTAGGTGTGCTCAGCAGCACATTGTCTGTTTAACAGTTATTCAGGAATACAAATATGCACGGACAGTTAAAAATATAAAGAGGGCCACAAAATGCCACTCCAGGAAATATCTGAGTAAATTTTTATAATTTGCCAGGACGTGAACAAATATTAATAAATCACAGTTTTTTAATTTATTTAAATTACAAAATTAAGACGCATATGTATAATAGCAACAAACATGACATACTAATTGCGATTTTTACTTATTTTTCATTGCTTTGAGTTTTTGTGGTTGCCAGATCATCTCTGAAAAGGAATGATGTGTTGGCTGAGGGAAATATCAGTGAAAGTTCCTTTTTAGTCTTCTTTTCATTAGCTTGACTGATACATTCTTTTAACTTAAACTTTTTTATAAGTAAAATGGTCTCTTCTTGTTTACAACCAAAGAAATTGAGATTCAGCTAAGTTAAAATATGACACATACCTGGCAAAACCTTGTTTGTGGTTGTTTAAGAAATGTTATTAGTGGGTAGATAGCTCTAGCCTTCCCATTTTATGAATAAGGAAGGGAAGGAAAGCAAATATGCCCAAGTTCAGATTGGAAAGTAATGAAGAAAGGTGCAACGGCCTTTTGTGGCCTTCCATATGGTATTAATTCATCATCTCTATGCTTCTCCCTTTGCAAAAGAGAGAAGTTTCTAGCACCAGATCTTGGAGGAGGATCTGTTATAAAAATAATGTTTTTATAGAATTTAATTTGTGTAATATAAAAAACAGTCTACTTCTATGAAATAAGAAAAAATAGATAATTTTTTTTTTTTTTTTTGCTTATAAAGGAGAGGTTTATTCCTAGAGTATTACACAGGTACCTTCTTTTAACCTTTATAAGTGAAATTATTTTCTCATTAAATATTGTGATGGTTAATTCTTAAATCTGCTTAAGAAAGTTATTTGGCTAATATTTGTACATGAGGCATCAGATTAACAGCCTACATGTCATAGTCTATTTGTGCTACTACAACAAAATATATGAATCTGAGTAATTTATAAGGAGCAGAAATTTGTTGCTTATGGTTCTGAGGCCTGGGAAGTCCATGATCAAGGTGGTGGCTGGTTGGGCTGCTCTCTGTTGCCAAGACTGCCTTATTGCTGTGTCCTCCAGAGGGGAGGAACATTGATTCCTCACGTGGAAGAAGGCAGAAGGACAAGCAAACAGACTGAGAACTGTGGGAAACCGTTTCAACACCTGAATTTTGCAGGGAACACAGTCAAACCACAGCACTGTAATAGTACATGAGACGTAGCAGTGATTCTATGACAAATGCCTTTAGAGTCTCAATGAACTGGCGTTTACAACGTGTGGTGGCAGTGTCAAGAATGGGATAGGGGAAAGGGAAAGGAGGAGTCTGTTTCTGCCTGTGTAAGGTTGTCTCTTCATGAAATCCAGGGGTCTCAGGTGGGAGGAAGAACAAAGGATAATAGTGGTTACCTGATGGAGGAGAAGATGGAAGAACTGGACCTAAGGAAGGAGGAGACGCTGCTTCTCCTGAGAGTTAAGTGGCGAAAGGGATTCCTATCACTAGGTAGTTGATGTTATCTAAGTGATATCAAAACAATCAAGGTTGTAGAAACTAGGAATGGCCTGTGATATTTGCATGGTCCATTTAGGCACAAAAAATTAAAAAGACTGAACTATTCAAAAGCATAAACCAGGTACCCTTCTACAGTGATAAACCTACCCCGAATATCACAGCCATCTAATTAAATTGATTTAAAGTGAGACTCTTGAGTCTATTATATGGTGCTCCAAATGATGATGATGATGAGAATAATAATATAAATTTCTTGAGCAATTATTTCTACAACATACTGTGCCCAACTAAGTACTTTCTCCACTCCACTGATCCACCTACCCAAAATATCACTGACATCTAATTCAATTGACTGAAAGTGAGAACAGTCCGTTGTATGATACTTTGAATGACTGTGAAGATAATAATAATAATAGACATTTCTTGGGCAGTTTCTGCTGCCATTCACCATGCTAAACACTTTATGTAGAATCCTACAAATATTCCACATATCACGATGCAGCATACATTTTCCCCATTTTAGATAAGGCTTAAAAGATTATATATTTTGTCCAAGATGATTATATGGCCAAAGTCAGGCCAGTCTTTTCAAACAAGACTTGTCTTTCTTCCAGAGTCCATGCTCTAACCATTACTCTCTCAACCGTATGTAAATAACCAAACTTACTTTATATATATATATATATCCAGGCATGATTTGTATAAGAATGGAGGTACTAAGTCAATTTTCTTACTTTCATTCATTCACCAATCTTTATTGAACTCTGCTATGCCCCAGGCATTCTGCTACTTGTCAAGTAGATGATATTGAAAGTCCATATTTTCTTCCTTTATATTATGTTTATGTGTTTTCCAGTTGTTAGAAGGACCCAACTATCTTGATTTGTAATGAGGGACTCTGACCATTTTTTTCATATACATAATCTATTACGCTGTGCGGTCTTCATTGCATGAGAAGAAAAAGAGTGATATATCTGACAACATATGAGGAATCTGATAATAAAAATGGATTGTTGGAACTATGGACAGAGTGGTTATCTCAGGAAATAAATGCATACAAAATCAAAATAAGAGAATACATATAGTACTTGGTATTAAAGTGCAATCATTTAAAATAAGTTTTAGGTTTTTTTTTTTTTTTTTTTTGGTTGAATGGAGTGTACTCACTATAACTGAAAGCCTGTGAAAATGGAAATTTGACACTGTAAACCAATAAAACATGAAACACCTAATTTCAAATAAGAGATAGGGATAGGGAGGCTTCACTGAAATTAACTACTTCACTGCATTGTCAATAAACATAAAGATTTGCTCACCTCAGGAAACATCCAGTCTAGGAATCACTCTTTTTCTTCTCATGCAATGAAGACCCCACAGCGTAAGTGTACAGGTGGCATTGAATAAAATTTAGTGAATAAATGTGGTAGAAGTGCAGTGTTAATAGATTTTAAACCCTTCTCTTTATGTCTTTATTATCTCTGTGACTCAAAACTATTCTAAAACAGGGCATGGATATGTCTTATATCTAAATAAAATCTGGCTTTATTTTGTAAGCTAGAAATGAAATGGTAGCACACAGGTTAGAGGTCACGTACTATTTCTGAACAGCTCTACATTACTAATATTTTGAATTTAAAAAGAATTAGAAACTTTGCCAATCATTTAGGCTTACACGTAAAATCACCCTTGTATCAAAACTAAAATTATAATGATGATTGTTGAGATTTCTTCTCCATTAATTTTGTTTTTTATACCTAAGTTTATTTATTTATTTACATTTCTCCATATTTATGGGTATATTCTGTGTGCTAGTTCCTGGAACAGAATAGTAAATGAAAGAGATGTGATCCTAGCTTTCACTGACCTTAAAATGAAGAAATAAAAAACAAAAAGCTTAGACAAATCATCACACATAAAATATAAAATTGCAAACAGTGTTGTATGTTATTAATGAAAAGTTTAAAGGATTATGAGCTTTGTAAATAAGAGACCTGATCCAGTTTGTGGTATCCTGGAGGCTATAACTCTTGGAGGTGACAATGGAAGAATGGAATAGTGGTCGTCAAAGGTTGTAAAGCTAGTCAACAGCAGAGCTGGGATTCAAACTCAAGTCCACCTGTCATTAGATTCTGTCCATATTTTATAACTACACATAGTTGAAACCATACCTGCAAGGGAGACCTTTTCAGCCACCAGCCATGCTCCCCCAGTTTCTGACTTTGTAGATGTCATGTCCATGCATCCAAATTTAGTCCCATGTTGGTCCTAATTACCTAAGAAAAGCTAATCATTAAGGCAGTAATTATAAAAAGTACCTGAAAACATTCTAAGTTGCAATCTCATAACTATCATGCTATTAGGAATGAATTTAAAAAGCCTCAAAAGTTAAATATAATTGTACAAGTTTAAAAAGTACCAACAGCAACATGTGCCATGAGATTATTTTCCCAATATGTCCTACAACTGATATTTTAGATTTGATTAAAAAAAAAAAAAGAAAACAATCATCTACAATGTTGCAAAGGAATATTTTATATTGCAGAAAACGACTGAAAATGAAAAAACCATTTTCCTTTAGCTTCAGAAACACTGAAAGGACCGTTCTGATGCCCAGAGTTGAGCTTTCCAATGTGGTTTATTTGAACACCAAATCTAAATGATATAAGAATATTGTAATTAGTTTAATGCTGATGGAAATGCCTGTTTACTCTGGCGTACCATACCTCGTGTCATTTGGTATTTCACATTAGTTGATACCTCATATTAACTGCTTGATACTTAGTGTTTGGTAAATTTTGTATTTTTTAATGTTAGTTTTCATATGAATATCCAACTACTAAATTGGTAAGAATATATTTATATTGAGGAGCAATTTTCATACAATGAAATGTTCGATCCAATGAGCATTAATTAATGTACATACCTACATAACTACAGTTCCAATCATGAGATAGGACGTGTCCATCATTCCTCAGTTCCTCACTTCCTTTTCCGGTCAATTTCTATTTCCAGAGACCATCACGGTGTAGATATCTATCACATTGATTAGTTTTGCCTGTTCTTTAACTTTGTGTTAATGGACTCATTCAGTGTGTGCTCTTTTGGTTTAGTCTTTCACTTAACATGTTTGTGAAATTCATCCATGAGTTTACACACATTGGTAGTTCATTTTTTTTTTAATTTCAGAGTAGAATTCTATTGCATGAATATTTACATTCAATTCATGTATGAATAGATGCTGGGTTGTTTTCGGTTTAGACTATTAGGAATGTATTGCTAAAAACATCGCACAAGCATTTTTACAGATGTATGTTTTCATTTCTTTGGGAAAAATAGACTGGAGTAGAATTTATAAAAGACAACCAGCTTTCTAAAGTGACTGTGCCATTTGTACTCCTATCAGCAGTGTGAGAATACTGTTAGCTAATTTTTTCTATTTTCAGTAGAGATGAGTTTTCGCTCTTGCTCAGGCTGGTCTGAATGCCTTCCTGAGCTCAAGCAATCCACCTGCTTTGGCCTCTCAGAGTGCTAGGATTATAGATGTAAGCTACTTCTCCTTGCTTTAAACTTTTAGAGCTGTAATGATCTCATTGTTTCCCAGATTTTGTTGATTCTGAGGTGGAATTACATATTATTTATGTCTTTCTTTTTTCTCTGGTTTCCTTAAAGGTTTTCATCAGTTTGACTGATATATTTAGGTGTGGTTTCCTTTCTGTTTATCCTATTGAAATGAATTATGTTAGCTTTAAGTTTATATTTTTCCTACTATAGGAAACATTTGCAATCATTTCTCAAAATACTTTTCTGTTCATTTTCATTCGTTTCTCCTTTTGGGATTCCAAACGCATGCCTATGAGGTCATTATCTCTCTTGTCCATGTTCTTCAGTTTGGAAAATTTCTAGACACCAGATTTTAGGCCCAACCACTCTTCCTTTTGCTATTGCAAATCTACTATTAAGCTTATGCACTGAATTTCATTTCAATTTTTTTCTTTTTTTTTTAATTAAATCATAGCTGTGTACATTAATGCAACCATGGGGTACAATGTGCTGGTTTTATATGCAATTTTAAATGTTTGCATCAAACTGGTCAACATAGCCTTCACAGCATTTTCTTAGTTATCGTGTTAAGACATTTATATTCTACACCTAGTAAATTTCAAATGTACCCTTGTAAGATGCACCATAGGTGTGGTCCCACCAATTACTCTCCCTCCACCCATCCTCTCCTCTCCCCTCCCCTCCCTCTCCCCTTTCCCCTTCTTCTTGGGCTATAATTGGGTTATTTCTTCTCAGTTTTAGAATTTTTGTTTCATACTTTTTAATAGCTAATGAATATGTATGTTCTCAATATGCTTGTCTGTTCAATTATTATGACCATCTTTTCTGTTAAGTCATTGTGCTTATTTTCATTTGCTGATGTAAAGTCAGTTATGGTCAGGTTATGTTTTATATAGACATTTTTTTCCTTCTTCAGGATATTCCTGTAGTAGTCACATGCATAGGAAGTTTAGTTGTGTCCCAGACGTTTTTGCATTAGACGTTGGAAAGGCCCTGCATTCTGTTATCTTCCCTTGAGAAGTATTATAAAACAATAATAAGAATGCAATTAATGCAAATAAAATTTGTGGTGGATTTTTACTACATTTTGTTATTATGGGTCTCTTTTGGTTTGGCCCTTAGTTTAAGAAAAATCCTTCATTCACAGGATGTAGGTTTTATTCATAAGATGTGGCCCTTTTAACTTGGTACAACTTCAATTTTTCTTCCCCATGTTGTCATTAGCTTGTTCTTCTAGTTGATGGTTCTGTTTGGGGGTTGCTGGCATCTTCACTGCAGTTAAAAAGTTAGTGGGTCATTTAAAGATTTAAGGGCAGATATACAGATTTTGTAGTTTCCTCATAGGTGATTCTTTCTGTCCTGGGATTTTTTTTCTTCTTCTCTAATTACTAGCTTCTTAGGCAGTTGAGGCCCATTCTCTTATATTGCAGATTAATACAACTATGGCTTTCTGCTTGAGTTCTGTGACAAAGCTCTGTCTGCCTCATTGTTCTCTGTGGCTGGGGTAGTGCCTTCAGTGCTAAAGGTGCGTTAATATGCACTGCTCCACTGAGGCTCTTTCAAGTTTATACCCTCTCTATTATTTGCCTATTTATAGTCACTCTCTAGAGCCTTCAAAAAGTTGGTTTTTAAAATTTGTACAGAATATATTATAGTTACCTGTATGTTCATTAGTCTAATTTAAGGTACTCAACTGTTAACTGAAATTGGAGCTGTAATTGTTTCAACCTGTCACTGCTTTACTTTCTCCTAATATTCTTGCATTGTAAGACTTTTTTTTCTTAAAGTTGAAACTATTGTTTCATACGAAAAGGAATAAAAAACCCATTAAATTAAACCATTTATTTAGATTACACAGAAAAAAGTGCATATTTAATAAACATATAATAAATAAAACTGAAAAATAAGTCTAGACCATATCTTACTGGTCAACAAATATCCTGCTGCTAGTCCCCAACTCCCCAGTTACACCCATGGGAATTTGTGTTGGTCATTTGGACTGCTTTAACAAATTACTGTAGACTGAGCAGCTTAAACCACAAACATTTACTTCTTACGGTTCTGGAGTCGGGACATCTGAGATCAGGGTACCAGAAAGGTTGGGTTCTTGGTAAAAGTCCTATTCCTGGGTAAGTCCTCAGGTGACCTTTGCTTGGTATATGCTTGCAATAAGAAAATCACTCATCTTCCTCTTTTTATAAGGGCATTAATCCCGTCATGGATCCTACCCTCATGACCTCATCCAACTAATTAACTCCCAAAGGCCTCACCACCAAATACCATCACACTCAGGGTGAGCGTTTCAACCTATGAATTTGGGAGGAACACAAACATGAAGTCTTTAACAGAATTATCGCTTTATTTACTCATGGTTATGAAACACCTAGTCTAGCCAAGAAATTTCTGCATCCTGGGTAGAGAGCGGTGAACAGAATTCAATCTATTCCTGCCCTTACAGATTTTATATTACAGTGGGAAAAGGTAGGTATTAAGAGCACAGGCAAACTATATGGCATGCTGTCATAAATGTTAACGAGGTCTGATGAGAGAAAAGAGTAAGGGGGTGTGGGGAGCCCAGTGGTGATGGAGACGGTTCATTTTAGCATCATAAGGGGATGCCTCCCCCAGAGAGTGACAGTCAGTAAAATGTGACAGTAGTGAGGGAGCCAGGGAGACAGAAGGAAGAGCAAGGGCAAGGGAAGAATTCTTTAGTGTCGTTACTATGGAAAGCTGTGTTTTTATCAAAAGTCTTATTTCCTTCAGTCTAGCTTCTTTTAAATTCTGTATTATAATAGTTAATATTTAAGTTTCGTGCACTTCTAAATATATCCTTTTTGACTTCCCCCCACTCAGTTTTTTCCCTGGGAGTTATTTTTTTATATCCCTTCGATCTAAATGAGGCTTCTGCTGTTATGAACACACAGTTCCCGAGCAGGAATCAAAACCCCATATTGTCAAGCTGCCCAACTGGCAGTATCCTCGGCAGTCTCTGTTCCCACCAAATTGCTGACTTCTAACATTTCTGCCTAACTAGGAAGAAACATCATGTGTGCATCAATTACTGTGCAACTGTGCCTGCACTAATGAGAATCACGTTCCTGTGCGTGTACCCTGACGCACATGTGTGTTTCTTCCTAGTTATGTCTCTCTGAAGAAGTCAAGTGGTGGACTTAGTTTAATTTTAGGGTTCTGTGCACATTAAACTTGGAAATGTAATTTAATTTGGAAAGAAGGAATGCCTGTAGCCTCCGGCATTCCCCTAATTGTGAAAAAATGTGCTGTCCTGGCTCATCCGTAACTTTTAAAAAAAATGTATGAAACATAAGCGAACTGAGATTTATTTTAAAAATGTACAATGTAAATATAGAACAAGGAAAGCCAAACCACTATTTAACCAAAGTATTAACACTTTTTATTTTCATACTGAATTTACTTAGGCCCACTTCTAAAAGCTTCCTAATAGTTTAATCTTGAAATGGCAGTCTCTGACAGGGCTAGGTCATTTTCTTTGAAATTTGGTCTCTCTTTTGTATCTTTGTACACAATGCATCATCTTGTCCAAAGGAGGACTGTCATACTGGATTTTTTAGAAGACTCATTATCTACATTCTGGTTATATCTTGTATGACACACAAGAAACCAAAGGGTGAACAGTTATTTTTTCAAATGACTTTTGGATCTTAAATCAATCTTAACCTAATAGCTAGTTATTTTACAGCTACTAGAGGGGATTTTTATAAGACTTGTGTAGTTTTTAGTATTTTTGGAGGTTGTTTCACTATGACCTGAAACAGAGCCAGGGTTCTTTTCTCATGAGGCAGTATGCCACTGCAAAATTGATCTAAGCTTATGTATCTCTTTGAAGTCCAGACAAGAAAACATCCCAGAGGGCTTTATGAAATGTAAAGAACTACTGTTTCAAGGTGGACGAGAAAGGACTTCTATAATCGTGTTTGTTTACTGACAATGTTAATTTTAACGTCGAAATGGTTACTTAATTTAAAGTAGGCTGACCTTCTAAAAATGGTTTGTATGTGTGTGTGTGTTGAGCGAGAAATGGAATTTTTAAAGTCAGGTTTGTTTTAAGAATATTAGCCTTAGATATTTCAAGTCTGTTACCCCAAAAGGTTAGCAATTGCAGTTTTACTGTAGTAGCTAATATAGTTTAAATTCTGCCTCCCCTTGATCAGATTAGTTATTGAAAACCCTCATACCTATATAAATTCCAATTTTGTAAATCAATGGTTCGCCAGCAAGATGTTTTTAACATTAATTACTTTTTACTTTAGTCTTAGGATGGGGAGATTCAATTTGATTTGATTAATCAAATATAAAGTTAGCCAGTGATTTTTTTTAATGATTGCATTTGTTGAAATTTTTTTGGTCAAATTGCCTTCTCAGAAGGATTAACTGGTAATAGGAATGAATCCTCTGGCCTTACATTCCATTGGGTGCAAAACATTTTAAGAAATAAAATGTTCAGTGATCAATTTTGAGTTGTATATGTTTGTACAATGCAATCTCCTCCTGATCTCCCTGCTCTTGAAATGAGAGGATTAAAGTCACAAATGATTTCTGGAAAGGTTTTTTTTTTTTTTTTGAAAATCTGGGAAGAGGCTTATTCTGATATTTGGTAACACAATGTGAATGAGAAACTGCAGTTGCAGAACCACCATTCAGTGACTTGGTCCAAAACCTTAGGAAGAATTTGAATCTCTCAGGATCTGGAAGTGAGGTATGAACTGATTTTATTCAGATCTCCAGCCACCAGGTGAGCATAACTGCCACCTAACTAGAGGACAGAAACAAACCCAGCAAAACACTCCACGTTAGCATACGAGGCCCTTCACCATCTGGTGCAGATGTTCCTGTCCAGCTTCCCATTTCTGGATGCCTGTCTTCCACACATACCCACACAGAGCTATTTAGTATTCCTGGACTTGACCATGCTCTTTTATTTTTCTGAAACGTGTGCTGCTCCCTCAAATCATCTTGCTCAGATTCAGCCCATGCTTCAGTTGTCAGCTCAGCTATTATCTGGGAAGGCTCCATAATTTTGTAACCATTTTCCATCTCTGTAGCCCTGCCATTACTTTGTGTTTGCTTGCAACTTCACAGAGTATTATCATGGCAGGGGAATTAATGTACACTGGAGCAGTAATGAATTTCATCCAGTCCTCTCAACAGCCGATTCTAGCATATCAGTCCAAAGCTAAGAAGTGAGGAAGCAAACTTTTCAGCCAAGGTTTGTTTGATTCATAGCATTACTAAGCCAACCCACTGCCACCATGTCGCACTGTATGCTTTTTTTTTTTTTAATGTTCCTCCCCCTCCCTTACTCTCTTTTAATGTTCCTCCCCTCTCCCTTACTCTCTGAGTTTTGATCTTAATTTTATGCATCTATATTATTGTTTTTCTTCAATATTAAGAAAAATATTATTGACCTAACAAGCTGGCTGAATTAATTATTAATGGATGTCTTATAAAATTATAATCTTAATAGAAATATGCATACAGAAAATACACAAATTCAAAATGTATAGATAAATAAATTTTAAGACATTAAGCACATTTATATAACCGCTATACAGAACAATAGGACATTGTCAGCAACACAGAATCTCCTTGGAGCTCTTCTTATGTTTTCTTCTTTTTTAAATATTTTTGAGACTGAGTCTAGCTCTGTTGCCCAGACTGGAATGCAGTAGTGGAAACACAGTTCACTTCAGATTTGAACTTGCAGGCTAAAGGAATCCTTCCACCTCAGTCTCCCAAGTAGGTAGGACTACAGGTGTGCACCACCATGGCTGGCTAGTATTTTTATTTGTATTTTTAGAGGCAGGACTGTGGGTGTGTTGCCCAATGGTGGAGGTATTCTGAATCATTATCCTCTCCTTTCTCTCTCAAAATCCCAATATTTTAACTTCTAACATTATATTAGCTATATTAGTTCTGATGTTTTTACCTTTATATAAATATATGTGAACATACATATATATGTACCATTTTGTGAATAACTTACCATATTTCAAGTTAGTCTCTTTGAGATTTATATATATGGGTGTATAGAGCAATAGTGATTTATTGCATAGAAGCATTTTGAAAGGCATCTTCTTTCTTTACTCTGGTAACATAATTCACAGGTATCTCAGTACAATTTTCTTTAATAAAACTGATTATGTTTGCAATATATGAAATTAAGAAGCCTTAACATATAAATATATTATTCTTATAGTCAGCTTATTTCTTATTGAGTGTCTCATTTTCCCTGAAAAGATTAATATAAAGTTAAGTAATTCTGATTAGTAAAATGTAACACTTGGTTGTAGGAAAAAGCATAACTGATTAAATATTTGATGTAATGATTTGAAGGGTTAAAAAAAAAAAACCTAAGGGCAAAAGTCTTGTATATCAAATGTTGAAAGTCATTTTACAAAAATACAAATTCTTGTTCATATGCAGGCAATATTATTCTTCAAATGAATATTGAATTACTTTAAATATATATTTACGATATGATATATTACTATAATTAATATGTACTATATGGCATTGCATATTATATATTATTTTGCCATCAGTAATATAGTATTGAGCATGTACTTTATTTTATTAACCTGTAAATGGGAAGGGTTACATGATTTTTATTTTTCTAAAACTAAATAGTGAGTACAAGACGGATACCCAGACTGACAAACGTAATCCCGTTCTTCACCCCTCTGTGGATGTCTGATACCGCACACATGAGTAAACCTCTCCGCCTCTCATTTTACTAATCTACAGAATGAGTATTAATGCCTGCACCGTCTACCTGGTGAAGTTGCCGTGAGGATTAAATGACTTAATGCACAAAAAGAATGTGGGACATTACCTATTACAAATACCCTTGGTGAAGTGTTGTTGTTATTACCATTATTTTTTATCAACCTAACTATTTCGTTGTTTTGGTTTTGCATAATGAAAAATCCTTACTTTAGCAAATGGAATTTGGAGAACTTTATTTTAAGAAAAACATCTCTGAGAATGCTCAGAATTTTTCACAACATTATTTGATCTTTCTGCGATTATCTCATTGGATATTTATAGATAAGATGAGGTTAGGGACTGACTCAAGTCAAGGGCCCAAAGATGCAGCCTCTTTACAAACAAAATATTCTTACATTCTGTCATGGGATCCTATAAAAGAGAAACACACACACACACACACACTCACACACGAGACTTCTTCTTACTTTTTTCTTCTATCATGATCTTAAACCGGGGGCTTAATTTTTCTTATCTGCACTATTGCGTTTTCTTTACTGGCGTTCTTGCTTTTAGTAACATCCCACAGAAATCCATCTTCCAAAGGATTGCTTGTATAACTAATTTCTAAATGCAGGTCTTTTACTGCCATTCTCCTATTAGAATTTTATAGTGACTTCCCATCAGCTATGTAATAAAATTCATGTTTTTTTGCTTAGTATCTAAGTGTTCATTAAACAAAACCCATGTACAGAGTACCCACCATATGCCAACAAAATACAGGAAAAGGCCTTTATGAGCTAACCTTACCTTCCTTTTTATCTTCATTCTTTCCCCTCTTTACACTTGTAGTTCAAGACTATCCATTTCCCTCTGGCCATCAGGCTCTCCCACTGCACCAGGCTGCATATTGTGCTCCCTGACTTTGTAAATGCAGTGTAATCTCCCTGTAGTAGATTCGGTGTGAAACACTGGCTTAGCCCTTTTATTGTCTGGGTTTTAGGCACCTCATTGATGAAATAAAAGCCTTATACATTGAAATCTCTCCAGATGAAACTTACATGAACTAAAAACTTTATAGATATTAAATAGAAGAGAAAGAAAATTTTAGATGGTTGTTGGACTCGAGTAAACCCATCAATCACTATAATAGAATTAAAATATGCTGTATAATAAATCATTAACAACACACTAGAGGAGAATAGAATTGAAGTCATCTGAATATCAATCATATGGTCAGCGACAAATAGGTGCAATCAGATTAGTGATTGTCACTGTAAGTGAGTAGCACCTGAAAATCACAGGAAAGTGTCAACATATTTATAAACTTCCTAAATTACACTGTGCTACCTACATACAGTTATTACAAGCAGAAAGTAGAAAACTTAAATCTTGAGCACCAATGCCCAAAGGGGGGGAAAAATCTATTGGGATGAAACATAATGGCTTGACTTTTTTTATTTTTTAGACAAGAGTCTCACTGTGTCACCCTGGGTAGAGTGCTGTGATGTCACAGCTCACAGCAACCTCAAACTCTTGGGCTCAAGTGATTCTCTTGCCTCAGCCTCCCAAGTAGTTGAGACTACAGGCACCTGCCACAGGCCTGGCTATTTTTTATTGCAATTGTCATTGTTGTTTAGCTGGCCTAGACTGGATTCAAACCCTCCCACCTTGTGTATGTGGCTGGCACTATAACCACTGTCCTACAGGCACTGAGCCCACAATGGCTTGTTTCAATGCTTCTACCACAGAGAAGTAGAGGAGACGGCAGGGGAGGGACCAAAGTGTTGCCTTAGAGGGTAGAGAGACTAAGAAATATTTCCTCTTAGTCTTTGTTAAAAATGAGAGACTAAACTGAATTCATAAATGGTAGGGATAGACAAAGAGATACTGTGGGGGGACTGAGAAAGATAGAGCAGAGTTGAGGATGAATTCATTGACATTAAATGGTAGAAATTGGGAAACGTGGAAAGAGGATAGTAGGTATGTTCCCTGAGGTAACAGAAAGATGCAGTGGGAAAGAAAGATTTGGCAGCTACTTCAGCAGGATGGCCGTGTGCTGGAAATGTCAGCTCCAAACAGCTTGTTGTATTTTGAAGTAAGAAAGGATGTGATCTCAAGGATGAGAACAGAAACCTGAGGCCTGACAGCACGCCAGGGGATTCTGAATGTGCAGGGTGCTCACGTGCTCTTTGCAAAACAGATGAATACATGATTTAGCTTCCATTGATTTATTCAAAAAATATTTACTACTTTTCAGTTTTGTACTGATCTTTTGACGTGTTCATTTCTCTACCCTTTTTACCTTTATAATTAAGGGAGTTGAGTATAAAATTTATCACTCACACTGGACTCAGTGGACCAATTCTGTTGCACACCCTTCTCCTAATGTAGTTCTATTTCTATAATATTTGTATGATTTTTATAATATCCTTTATGATAGTTAGGATTTGGTAAGTTTAAAACTAGGAATAAGAAAGTATGTCTAAAATCTTTTTTAATATACTTTTATTTTTTAGAAAGATGGGAAAACAAGGCTCAAAGACACACAAACATCAAATCTAATAGCATAAACTTTACTTATTACCATTTATCTAGGAATAATTGAAGAGTTAAGATTTATAACCCCTGTTTGTAGGTTTATTTTATTACCAGTTGATCTATTTAGACCATGCCCATTAAAACTATAATATTAAATTTGTTAAAAATTTGAATAACTCTGCTCTTCTTGGATGCTTGTAAGCAAATTAAAAAAAAATTTGAATAACTCTGCTCTTATTGGATGCCTGTTAGTTAATGTGAAATGAATTTCCAGTTAAACAACTGGAAAGTCGCTCTCGTTCTGTCCTCACCCCTCCCCTTCCATTGAATATTTGGTGTATCAAGCCATAACCTTGATACGGTGGTTAATAAAATTTGTCATTTTTTATTCCTGAAGAGAAAGAATCATCAGTACAAAGTAAGAGAAGAATATGGAAAACTGTGGCTTCAATTGGGAAATTAGCTCATCATGGTTAAATTTAGGAAAGCAAAATACTTATAGGAGATGATGAGTATCTAAAAATAACCATAGTCTTCAAAATTAGGCAATGAAAGAAAAATGCTCTTAGTTTGTGCTGTTTATTGTTTGTTGGTGACATTTTCTTCAAATCTGTTAGCACCAGATATAAATAACTCCATTCATGAGATTAACCCTTTCCTCTAAATAATAAAACAAAGAGCTGTACTTTTCTTGTGAAGAAAAAAGGGAGTCTATAAAGTGAATTCCCCAAAGGAAATATAGACTGAGAGGGGCTCTCTAACTCATAATCCCTACCAATTTGGAGATGCTAGAATGAGTTGGTGAAATGTCCAGCAGTGTCTTGTCCTTCATGCAGCTCAGAATCCTCTCATCAATATTTCTTCCCACTATTAGAGAAACAAATACAACTCATCTCTGCTGGGATTAATTTGCTGCAGCCTGAAGCAATGAGCCTCACTGGCAACCACTACCGAGCTGAATAAGCAGCATCCCAGCATCTGTTGACAATATGAAATTGTTGCAGCAGCCAATATTCATAAGGAATGGCCTCCAGAATCCAAAGAGAATACACTAGTCCGTAGCTGTCGGAGTCTGACCACTGGAAGAATAGCATGTAATTCCAGATTTTATAAGCTATGTTTAAATGAGAGCTTTTTTCTCTTTGGATCAGAATGTGGAGAATCTGTGTAGACCTAATTTTACTCGAAGAGACCTAGTTATATAGCTGGTTTGGGCTGAAAAACGCCTAAAGTTATTTCCAGCTGGATACGAACCTGTCTTTTGAAAGCATCACATAAATAGCTGCTCTTTAGCACACTGGTCACTCTTAGTGTGGAACACTGTGATTGAGATCAAAACGGAAAAATAGAGAAAGATCTGTGTCTTGAGTTGCCTAGCTGGTGGAAAGAGCCATGGCCCTGTGGTGGTACTGTATAATTTGCGTTTTCTTATAGTATGCTTTATTTACGATTTTCTTTTTGCATATTTGTATCAAATTAGGTAGTACTGAATTCCTCCTTTCTTTCAATTAGTGAATCTGTGATTATTACTATTATTATTTTTACCATGTACGGTAGAGCCTCTGTAAGTTGACCTCCCAAGTGACTATAACAAAACCATCAACGTAAGGAACTAGAGCTACTGTTCTGACACATGCCTGTGGTGCATATTCAGTCTATGAAATTAGGTCAACTTAAAGAGGTGGTCAATGTAGGGTGGTGATCAACTATGGAGGTTCTACTGTACTCTTTTTTTTTTACTTTGTGTTACATGAAGAGGACAGAAATCCACTCTTTTCAATAAGAGCCAGAGAGTTTGTCTTTATTTATTACTCTTATTTTCTAAGATGAAAACCTTTTTAATCTACAAAGCATCCATTTATTTCTGTTTATGAAATACAACACAGTTGTTTTGTAGACGTATTTAATTGTTGACATCTTAAATTACCGTGTGAGATTCAGTCTTCTGATCCTAATGGGTAGGGCTGGTAGGATTTACATCATGTTAGATTACATGATCTTTATAGTTTAAAGGGGTTTTAGTTGTGATAATTTTACTAGAATTTAAGATAAGAAAAACAGTCCTAACTAATAATGAACACAATGTATCTTGATTTTTCTATGTGAACCCTGTTTTGCACTTGAGAAGTTCCAGAATTAATAAACCCAAAATTAACATGAAGCTTTATAAATATATAGGTTTCATTTTACGTATTATGCAGAGTCATGCACTTAAGTCATGATGATAACTTACTTTCTTTCAGAACAATTTAGTATTACTTGATTTTTCTATTGTGAATACTAAATCCAGAAAATTGGTCCCTACAGTATATGGCAGACTGTAAATACCAGTCTTCTGTAAACTGTTGTTTGAACTTATTAAAACCTGATTCATGTGATGCCAAGTTTATCCTAAGGCTTGTGCTGGGGCAGGCGTGCACAGAAACGAAAAAGAAGAACCAGTTCCCAAAGGGAGTGCAGACAGCTACAATCTGCGGGGTTAGTTAACTCCAGCATCAATGCTGGATTCAAAGTGATGCTTCTGACGACGTTTTTATTGTTCTTTTTTTTTCCTCCTGAAATGGTCAAGGGGGCATGTGCTTGAACATATGAGCCAGCAAAGCGTCTGTGGTTCTAATCCCCTAATTAGACTATCATGCACAGATGGTATTTGGTCTTTTTTTTTTTTAATGAATGAAAGCATGTGGTAATGTTCATGAATTTTTATAAGATAAAAAAAAATGCTACTTGAGTTTTGCTTATATTTGCCTAACCTCCTATGTAGGTCAAACCGTGAGTGGAAAGACGTGAAATTTAACATAAATAGATGATGCCACTTTATCCAGCCAGCTTGTAGACTGTAGATATATGTGTGGACACACACACTCCCTGTCACGCATGTACCAATACAGATCAAGGATATGCCATTTAAATTGTGAGATATTTTGGTGGGGAAATGACAGTTTTCATTATAAATCTTCTATTCTGCCTGTAATATCACTTAGGTATTACAGATACTGTTTGCATGCATAAAATTCTTTAGTTATGTTCTTTACCAATATCTTTAAGTACAACATAACATAAAAAGGAAATTTGTTTTGTGTGCTCTCTACTTTAAAGTTTTGTAGGCAAACTTCAAATAGCAGCAACTCTCTCTCAATGCAAATACAGTGACTCATTTTTCTCCACATCGGACAGATAAATTCACCACAAAATGTCTAGCTCTGAGCTTTAAATTTTTTATTTTTATAATTGCTTGATCTTTATACTTCTTTTTCTTTTTTTTTTTTTTTTGGTCATTTGCTGATTTTATAGCAAAGCAGGTATTTTACCTGGATTATAAAAGGTAAAACTCAATTTAGGTCGACAGAACCGCATACCAGCTTTCTATTGCATTCTCCGTGGGTTTTAACAAAACAAATGTGTGTTATATGCTGATAAAATTTGGCTCTCTAAATCATATTTAGATTAGCTACAATACTATTACTGTTTTATCATCCAGAAAGTAATTTTTCCATTTTATTTTGGCTGGTGATTTCCAAAGTAGTTAAAAATAACATGCCCATTATGCAATGATAATTTCAAAACTTTTTCCTTCCAAGGTCTGTGGCCATTGGAAAGTAGAATTTTGTTTAGGCTTGAGTTTAAGCTGGAAGGTGGGTTTGGGAGTAAATTGTTTGGATTGTGACTCAGCCTGAGTTACTTCGCATCAGAGTTATTGTTTGCTGTTTGGTGTTTTAAACAAAAAACATTCCTAAATTAATAACATTTTTAATTGGTAACAATGGTCCTCAAGCAAAAGAAATCTAGAGTACAAATTGATAAGGTGGTGTGAGGAGATACATAGGAAATAGGCCATTCAAGACTCAGGAAAGTCTGTCAGAAGCCATAAGCCTTGGCATATATATGCTGGGTTTCTAGTATTTCTTTGATTCTTGGAGATCCTCACTAAAATGCATTTTTAATTTGGACAGTAGTAAAGTTTTCAATGTGGTACAAAATGCAGAATGCATTCAGGTAGTTTCAACTGCTCAGAGACTGAGGCAGAAGCAGTACTTAAGCCCAGGAGTTCCAGTCTAGCATGACCAGCATAGCAAGACCCTATCTCAGAAAAATTCAAAATATTTGGACAATTTTATACTAATTTTACCTTGTCATATGCTTTTTCACTTTTTTTTAACATAGCATGTACTGGAGGTTTCTTCATGAATGTGTTACTTTTAATGGCTACATAATATTTCATTGTATGAATGAAAAGCAGGTAGCATACATTGAAAACCTTACCTTACATTCAAAAACAATTTTTTTCCTTGTTTACAGAGTAAGTTTAGGAAGTTTATAGTCTAGTTATAAATGTTCAAGAAAGTTCAGTTTTACCTTAAACTGTGTAAAAATTTAGACCTAAATTATTTTTATAATAAAATAAAATTATTTTTTAAGTCTTTAATAAGAAATTTTAATATCCCTTTGATTTTTTAGTTTTTCCATTTTAGCTTAAACTGATATGTTATCTGATTTTTTGTTGAATTAGATTTCTTTTAATGATGCTTTATTCTTGTTAGCATTTCATATCATCAAGTTCTTCTAGTGGATCACACAATGTTCATTGACTTTCTATTTTTGTTCTGTTATCATTATCAATGATAATCTTAATTTTATATCAACAGTTCTGATTCTCAATAGTTATGCTCTTGGAGGTGTTAAAATTCTCTGCAAGAATTTATTTTGTTACTTTATTATACTTTAAAATGTAGATAATGTAAATTATTAAGACTTGTATTATAACCAGTAACATTAATTGCTTTGTTTTTACCATTTTCATTTATGCATTTAGTAAATTATTTTCAGTGGCTACTATGTACCAGGCACTTGTTGGATATCTTGTGGGCCCCAACCTGGAACAGTAACCAGCAAAGGAATGGCACTGAGGAAGGAAAAAGAAACATACACCAAACTTAGTGCATAAAACCAGTAGCCTGTAAGGGCATATGCTGTTACATGTGCCTGGTGGCGGCATGAGAACAATGCAACACCTGTCCTGTTTCCTGGAATCTTTTTATTGGGTACAATGCAGAGTATATGTGCAACAATGCACAGCAGTCAGTGGTCAGCAGTCAAGGTTAAGAATGAGAGAGGGGAAATTACAGCTTCCAGGAAGGTTGGGTAAAGGGTAAGCAAGGACATTGGGTGATGGAACATTTGGAGTGGCCAGATAATGGTGCAACTGGAAGAGGAGCAGGGAGAGCGAGTCTCATCTCCTCAGACAGACATCTCAGCTTCTCCAGCCTAAGCTACTAGTTGATGGTCTCAGCTGCCTGCACTGCTGATTTCCCCATGGAGGGATAGTCACGTAGACATTCCCCTGACTGGGGACCTCACCATGAGTTGGAAGGTCCATGAGGAATTCGATGTGACTGCCTCCCACAGGCACTGTTCTAAGTCGTTGGATCCAGTGGTGATAAAAATCCTGCCCTCATGTTGCTTAGGCTGTATTGTATGTGCAGAGGTTGACATTGGCACCATGTCACATTATTAAGTGAGATTCTTTAAAGTTATGCAGTCACACCAAGTGAATCCCAAATGTTATGTACACTATAAGTATATATAAAAGATGATGAGTAGATCTCTTAATAGTTCAAATACAAAAAAATAGTACTAGAATTTTAAAGAAGCTCCTTTGGTTCAGAGTCTTTATGTCCCTATTCTTGTAATGATTTTGTTTGATCATTTGTAATTTTTTTTGATCATTTATATATTTCAAAAGGAACAGCAGAATTTTCTAATATGTGCTGTTCTAGATTATACTCCTGTAGATTCTTTACCATGATTCCTGTATTGATTCAAGTGGAGTTCATCAGACATTGGTATTAGCTATTGGCTTATTTCAGAGTATATTGACTTCCATTTGTTTTAAATATGGATGTTTTTATGTGTTTTTGTGTATGTGTGTGTGATTTTACTTTTTCTCAAATTGGATCAAATGAATTTACTATCCCAATAATCATAAATTGTGTAAATGGGATATAGGTCTTGTGTAACACTAATATTTGAAAGTCAAAGCTATAATCCTTACTATTTTATGCCTATTAAAGTACACTTACGTAAACTTATCAGGAGACTGTATAACAATCTGTGCACAGCAAACTCTATAATATTATCAAGTAAACTACTCCTCATAAAAATAAGGCATAATTATGGCTAAGCTGATACAATTTCTTTAGTTTATATTTCTTTGAAAAATCTTTGAGTAGTCTTCAATAAGTCTTTGACTTCTTGGAGTATTTTTTATTTGGTTATACTTTACAGACATATTTTGAGTTAAAATGTATCTTTTTTATTAAAATTTTTGCTTGTGTTACCCTCTAATTTACTCAATACTTTTCAAAACATGGAAAGAGAGTCTTGGACTCCCCAAACGTATCACTCATCCTTGGAAATTATTTTTTATTGACTATTCAATTTTGAGTAATTTTTTTTTATTTCTGTGACTTTATGCTCTCTGGTCATTTTACTGTTCATATAGTGTGAATAAGTCTTGCATGCCAATACTGAATGGTCTCTTGTTGAATCTTCATTAATGATACCCTGATCTATATTTCCTATACTGATTTGTTATTCTTTTGGCAATTGGTGATTGATTTCAGTTAACAAAATCTGTCACTAAAGAAAAGTAGATTTTAAATCATAAAGATTACATATGGGACAGATTTATTAATAGTTCTCTTTTCTCCTCTGAGTTGTTAGTTTCTAACGTATAACAGGTAGGGTCTTGGTGATTTTCACTTTGATTACTCTTTTAATCTCCATGTAAGACAGATTTCCATGATTCTTTTTATACTGTTTTGTATTCCTAAAAACAAATTATCTGAATCTTCTGATATTTGGAGACTGCCAGAATACTTGGCCTGAATTCTAATAGTTTTTCAATTGGTAACATACCTTCTCTTTAGTCTTTTTGGACAGGCGGATGTTTTACAAATATTTCCATAAACTATTCTGAGTGCATGCGTTTTGATTTTTTTATTTCCAACTCTAACCCTGTAGGTTGGTAATCAGTGAAATGAAGTGACTTTAAGTATTAGGTTTCATGTTATTTTTTAATATATCTTTTGTATATGTTGAAACTCCAGTGCCTTTATGGTTTATTTCTTTGATTGTTTTGAGTTTGCTTCTGCTTTCAAGTTTACTAATTTTCTGCTTCGGTCTTTTTCTTTGTTGTTTGATTTCTATCACATTTTCCTGACTTACCAATCCAGAATACCTGAAAAATGTCATGACTTATTTTTAGTGAACTCACCTTGATTCATTGTGATCACTCTTTTTCTTTCTAATTATTCATTAACCTGTTAAAGACTTATTTAAAAAATAAATCTTTTATTTTGTATGAGTACTGAAGACCCAATCTCATTTCCAAATTTACCATTTTCTCATTTCCCATGACTATTTGGGGTTTATGGTACTTTTGCTCAATACTGCAGTGCAGTTCTCCACATCTTATACATTTTTAGATTTCTACTTTTAACATTGCGTTCTAATTGGTTATTAGATTCATGAACCTGTTCATTCTGAAAGTGAAGCAGGTGAATGTTTTGTTGGGATGTAGAATTTTTTTCTTGTGTATTTAAAATAAATAAAATAGAGGTATTCAGTTTGAGGTACCTATTGCAGAAGTCTTAAATTATTGTTATTTTTGACAATAAATAATTTGAGATAAGTGTCATACATACTGTATACTTTAATTGTAGTTTATGAATTTTAGGTGAGATATTGAGCTATAATATGATAGAATTACTTGTAATGGTGGATGCTAATTATAAAATGAAATAACCAATTTCTTAGTTTAATGTTTTCCTTTTGGAATAAGCTCTGTTGCTTGGGCTGGAATTCTGTGGCATCCTTAGCCCACTACAACCTTAAACTCCTGTGTTCAAATAACCCTCCTGTCTCAGCCTCTTGAAGTACCTAGGACCTCATCTGTTCATACACTACCACGACTTGCTACCTTTTCTATTTTTTTCTTCCCTTGGAGATGGAGTCTGGCTATGTTGCCCAGGCTGTTCTTGAACTCCTAGACTCGAGTGACCATCCAGCCTCAGACTCCCAAAGTCCAAGGATTATAGGAAATTTTTTACAAATAAATGTTAATTGAGCTAATAATTAGTATGAAGCAAGAATAACCAGAAGATACTAAATCCTTGAAAGTATCTGACAAAAGATTTTCAAGAATTTATACTCTTAGTTTCCATAGGTTTAATTGTTAATAACTTTTTATTGTACTGTATATGTAATTTACTATATTATACAGGAAGGACATAAAGTTTGTATGTAGTTTGCTATGCTAAACTATTTTAAATTGCATATGAACTTTACATCCACCCTATTATTATGATGCATTAATATTACACACACTGTAATGCATATGCATTATGTATGCATTGTAATGCACATTATGAAATAAAGCTTTGTAAATTATTTTAAGTAGGCTTTTAAAAAATTATTTAAAGATTCTAAATTTTGAGAGAAAATTCTTTTAACTGTCTAACCATCTCTTATATCATGGAGTTTTATGGATATAAAACTATACAGCATAGAAATGAGAAGAAAACAGGATTATTCAATATGCAATGACACAATAAACATTTTTTGTGCCTAGTGTATGACAGGTACTTGCTACACATATTTATAGAAGCCATAAATAATTTTTCTTAAAAGTACTGCAATCAAAATAATTATTAAATAAATTTCAATACCTAATCTAATATATATATTTTTTAAATTCAAGATAGAGAAAACCTTGCTTGTACTATTGCCACTACTGTAATTTCAGTAATTGAAGCCATACATCTTAAGGAATATTCCTTCTCTAAATTTTTAAGAAGGTATTTGGTAAATGGAATATTGAATACAGAGACCAAATTGGGTGTGCGTCCAAGCTGTCTTAGACAAGTCATTTAACTTCAAAAGGCTTAGCTTCCTGATCTGTAAAACTGAACAAAAATATCTGTATTAATCGTAGTGCTGATGCATATATTTTGTGAAAAAATTGAAGTGTAAATTATCCAGCATTAAGTATGTCTCACAGAAGTCACCTGAAAACAAACAAATGAACAGACAACACAAATATTTGTTAACCATTTAACTTTTCTCCCCCAAGAGCACTCATGAAAAATTTCCTAAGCTCTCCCAGGAATAGATCTGATTATTAAGTATAAACTTTTAAAGAAATACTCCTGTGTAGTTTAGTTTTGATATTGGATCTTTATATGGCTCCAGTATTAGAAATATTCTTTTTGTAGGGACATTTTCCAAACTGGTTTCCTATTTTTAATTTACTCATGTGCAAGGAGAGATTTCCTCGGCCCCAACCACATGACAAGTAATAAAACACTTTCATAGACTATCACTCTGCAAAAAAAAAAGAAAGTTAGAATTCTTGTCTTTGATGTTATTTCAGCTAGGGTTTCGATTCATGGACAGAAATCTGTGGAGAATCCAGGAGTGAGATCTAACGGTTTAGCCAGCTCATCTATTTTCTTTTCGAAGGATGAGATAGGGCAAAATTGGATATCTCCAGAGGGAGATCTAAATACAGTGGCACAATAAATCCCCTTCCCACTGACAGAGCTACCTGCATCTCCTTAGCGAGCTAAAGGCGGGGAGAAGGGGGGAAAGGAGAAAGAGGTGAATGGATTTAGGTACTTAAACATACTCCTTTAATATACGGAGGTGAGTGTTTCCTATTTTCCCTTAGACCAGCAGTTCTCAACCTGTGGGTCGCGACCCGTAGCAACTGTATTAAAGGGCCGCAGCATTAGGAAGGTTGAGAACCACCGCCTCAGACTGTTCTAGGGAAAGAATTTTAAATCCATACAAGAAGACATTAGGATTCTTGATCTTTATTCTACAAAGGAAAAGAAAGAAGAGAAATCATCAGGTGAGTCTTGTTCAGTCCAGGCTTTTTTCTCTCTTCAGCAACAACAAAGAAAGGATCGACTGTTTCTCTTGAGATGAGAAATAGAAACAGATTTTTAATGCTTTTTTTAAAAAATAATTTTAAAGTGAATCTTCAATTAAAGTGTGGAAGTCTTACAAAGATACGTTCTTTTCAACCGTTTCTCACTACTTCAGATTGAAAATATTTCTGAAGGGAAATAACTGTGTTTTTGGAATCACCAATATCATGGGCATTCCTGAAACTCTTGTGCTTGGCTATTAAATTAAAGAAGACTTTGGAAGGACAAATGCCTTGATTTGTCTGGGGAGCTTACTGATAATGTGAGTGTCACAATCTGGAAGCTTGCCGACTTTTAAATGCCCAGACACTCCCCACCTCCACCACCATATGCTGTATTTAATTTCGGATTTTTAACGAAGCAGAATTTGTTCTTCAGTGTTTGTTTAATATAGCGTTGGGGTCTCAAAGGCAGTTACTGTTTGCTAGGAAAAGAAAATAATCCTTCTCACTGTCAAACATCAAAGGGAAGGTCATAAACCTTATAACAATAAAAGAAATTTCTTTTGTGCGTTTACAGTCCTCTAGGATTCCAGAATAGATTCGGATTGCAGCAGAGGAAGTTGAAACAAGAGCAGAGTTGGAAAGTCCAGACAAGATTTATCAAGCCAGACATTGTGCTTCCCGCCAATGCGGCATAGTTGGGAGTCACTTCCTTATCAAAGCACACAGGAGGTTCTGGGAAGGTTGTCTGTGTTCCCTGGAGAGTGGTTCTACCTACGGTAATAGCAGTCAGGTTTGGCGGGGGGTGGGGTGGGGTGAGGAGAAAGGTAGGGGGATGGTCAGAACAAGGAGTCATAGAAAGAGTACTTGTTAAAAGTCAGAAAATTCCTCAGGCTGAATATGTGTATACAAGCCCCAAAAAACAATGAGATGTTAGGCGACTTATGCTCACATATTATAAAACAGTTGCAATAAAACAAGGTCCAGGGAGACCTAGATTCAGCCTAAAGTCTCATATTGTTGATAACATAGCAGGTGACAAAGGAACTCTCTGACGTACAGAACTGATGGGTTATGAATTTAATGCAGTGGGACATGACTTACTTTCGTTCTTTTTTGTGTTTTGAATACAGCTGAGAATCAGGGGCATGATATTATAGTGACAGATGGATTAATTCCACTTGTAGGTAGATGGATATAGAAATTCTTAAGTAAATTTCTGTCAGACTCCAATTTTTAAATAGTCAGTTGCTTCTCTTTTAAAAGCCAATACCGTAGGTTCGCAAATTCTGTTTTGCTGTAAAATCTTATGCACACAAACAATGCTCAATTCTGTTAAAAAAACAGTGGTTTCTTAAATTTAACTTCCTTTTTTTCACACAGTATAAAAACAGAAAAAAATAAGACTAACGCAAAGGAGGAAAATAATAACAAATGTAGCAAGTTTTTTAAGAAAAATCAGATCGGCTCGGCGCCTATAGCTCAACCGGCTAAGGCGCCAGCCACGTACACCTAAGGTGGCAGGTTCGAATCCCCAGCCCGGACCCGCCAAACAATGATGGCTGTAACCAAAAAATAGCCGGGCGTTGTGGTGGGCGCCTGTGGTCCCAGCTACTTGGGAGGCGGAGGCAGGAGACTCGCTTGAGCCCAGGAGTTGGAGGTTGCTGTGAGCTGTAATGCCATGGCACTCTGCCCAGGAGGACAGCTTGAGGCTCTGTCTCAAAAAAAAAAAAAAAAGAAAGAAAAATCAGATCACTAGTGAAATATATATAACTTTGTTTAAGTAGCACTGTGAATGCAAACACACAATCACACACACACACAAAATCATACTTTAGTGAAATCAGTAATGCCATATGACATTAGCACTAAGCCAGGAAAGCTCCTTTTTACTTCTTAAAAAGAATTCCATAAACTATAAAAAAAGATAAAAACCTGAAGCATAAGAAAATATGGAATATATGGGTGGCGCCTATGGCTCAAATGAGTAGGGTGCTGGCTCCATATACTGGAGGTGGTGGATTCAAACCCAGCCCTAGCCAAAAACTACAAAAAAAAACCAAAACCCAAAATACAGAATATAAAATTCAATGTATTTTAAATTACATGCTAAAAGTGAAACTGACTAGCATGAAAAACACGAACATTCCTAGTCATTGACTCCCAGAGTTTCAAGCTCATATCTAATGTCACCAAAGTAAGACAGTTCTCATGCTGCTCTCACAGACTGCCCTCTGTCCCTCTCCACACATTCACACTCACAGGGGCTCCCGTATTTTCACGTGACTTTACAAATTTTTCCTTTCCAAAGGTTACTCTTGTAAGAAGAAGGGGATAATAATTGTGTCACTTGACCTTTAGATAATCTTATGAGGCCTGCACTATTATTTTTATTCCGATTTTATGGATGTGGAAACCGGTTTAGAAGGGAAAGAAAATTTCCCCAAGGTAACGTAGCTAGTTAAGTGGAGAACCAGATCCCAAGGTTGGGACACCCCCGGCTTGTGAAACTTCTCAGTCTCTGTTCAGAGGTTTCTCATGCTAACAGTATCCTTATGTTACCTGAAAAGGTTGTGCTCAGCTGAGGAGGATGAATCCTGATCTGCTCAGCCATCTGGGCCATCATTTCACCACTTGGCTGTGGATGGTGCTACGGTAAATGTTTCCTTCCTGTAAGGGAGTAGAAGGGAAAGACTTTTCTACTTCTCCCCATTTCTGTCCTTTTGAGGACATTCTTGTGTAAGAATCACTTCTGTCCAGTGAGGCAGTGCAAGGGAAACCCTTTTTGCTCCCAACTGCTTCTGCCCTTCTGATGACACTGTTATGTGAGAAGGAGATGTTTGGACCTGTGGGGGTCATCTGATGATCACAGAGGAAACATGGAGTGAAGAGGAGGAACATCACTCCTACCCAGAGCTGATGATGAGAGTCAGGGCCTTGAAGATACCGCTCTGATATCAGCAACCTCTGGGATTCTTGTTCCCTCACTTCATGACATTATTCTGCCACTTTGAGCCCAATGGATGGATTTGGCTGGGCTCTCTAAGGCACCTCAAGTACCAAACTGTGGTGAGGCAACAGTGGCACGCCAAGTTGGTGCAGATGGAAAATAAAACTGTGACTACAATTGAAAGATGAGAATAGCCCTTACCAATAAAAGCCCTTTAAATTCATGATCCATATTACAATAAAGTTTCATTTTCTGTCGCTATGGTATCAACTCACCTTGAAAAGCTATGGAAGACTGACCAAATGTTCCTCCTCACACTACTATCTGAGAGGGCAAAGCAAATATAAATTTTTGAAACCTTTAAAAATGTTTTCAAATGGAGAGATTCAACTCAGTATGCAGTATTACATATAGGTTTAATGACTGGGTTTGGTTGAAAATTAAAGAAGCAGATCAATTCAAACTTTTTCACATTGAAACTATCAAGGTTGTTGATTTTAATTTAAATTTTTCTGTCATTTGTTCCAACTCCACCCAGGTTAATACAAAAGTTGTAAGTCTCTGTATCTTTTAATAGCTGCATAGTATTCCATGATGTTCATATACCACAGCTTGTTGATCCATTCCTGGGTTGGTGGGCACTTAAGGTTGTTTTCACATTTTGGCAATTGTAAATTGAGCTGAGATAAACAGTCTAGTTCAAATGTCTTTACGGTAAAATGATTTTTTTTCTTCTGGGTTGATGCCTAGTGATGGGATTACAGGATCAAATGGGAGGTCTAATTTGAGTTCTTTGAGGATTCTCCATACTTCCTTCCAAAAAGGTTGTATTAGTTAAGTAGCTAAACTTCAATTTCATTTAATCATTTGTAGCGACAGATTTTCTTACAAAACCAATGATTGTTCTCTGTAGTTAATTCTCAATTTAAAAATTTAAATTCTTCATTATTCTTACTCTATAGGATAAATAACTTTATAATTAATTGTTTAATAGCCAACATGTATTCCTGATCAGTATATGTCTTTAACATTTTATGCAAGGTTGAAAAATAAGGCAAAGCTTGTAACACAGAAACAGGTTGTTCTTGCTTACCTACACTTCTTTAAAAACTAAAAAGCTACATAGTTAAAGGGAAGTATTGGCTTTTGCCATCTACGTACCCATTGTTCTTCCTAAGCTTTTGTTCCCTAGCTCAGGCTAAGAATGGATAATTATATGTAATGGAAGACAGCTGTGATGTACCAAGTGCATTTTTCCCTTTTTATCTTGTGCTTGAGTGCATAATTCCTCTCCTGCTTCACTGTTACATAAGGCCCAATTTTCCTATATTTATTTTAGTCTGAAATTTTAGTGTGAACATTTTAACAATCAAAAATCAATTATAGTTTTGTTACTATCTTTGAATAGTGCCTTAAATTATGGAATAAAGGGTAAGATTTCTATTTCTCGGTAATTTTTTAAGGAAAGTGGTAATTGTTCTGTGTATCTAAGGAATGATGCTATTTAATGAAAAGACAAAAAATATTTCAATATGTTATACTTCTATTTCTGTTCAAGTATTATATTGGCTAATGTTGTCAACATTTTGGGTATTTGGGATTTTTTTATTTGTTTCCAGTTCCAATCCAGACCTTGATTTTCTTTGTCTTTCAGAGCTCCTTGGTTTATATTTACATTGCCTATAGAATTTAGTATAATCTTATTACCGAGTATATTGCAATATTTATTGCATTCATTTTCTTTGGTGTTATGGCCTTTCTGGTACATTACTGAAATGGGAATATAGTGTTATCAACTTTTGATGGCTCCACACGTTCCCTTCTCTCATGCCCTTAATTCTCTCCACATACTTTATATCAGTGGTAATTGGTTAATTAGCCAGAAATGCTGTCGCCTGAGTAAGGGAGTAAGAAATGTCTCATTGAATAAAATGATCTTCCTTTGTACTCAGATTCATTTTTGATATGCTACAACTCAATCAGCAGGGAAACTTTCCTCCCCATCGAGACTCTAACAAGCCTTTAAGACAAGAATAGATAGAGAGCTTCTGCTATTAGTCTCAATTCTAAGGCAAATTGTGTTACTAGGCAGTAGTCACATTTTCAAACCGCCCAGTATGAGATCTAAGGAGATGGCAGAAAAATCTTCTGTTGAAGGTTTGATGAATAACAAGATAAGGGTTCTATTGTGGGCCACTTGAAGAAAAGTTGTAGCCCATTTGGCTTTTAAAACAAGCCAGAAAGTCATTTCTAAAAGTCTGAAAAGCCTACTGGGTTATTTGGTTTCAACTCCATTTTGATGCAGTGCATAGATAACCAGAACAAAATGCCCTTCAGTGAAGTAAATTCTGTTTCTGGCTATCAGTTGCATCATGATTCCCAAGCAAATAGCTGAGTAAAAGAAAACATCCCTTAAAAACTCTACTGCATTTTTGTAATAAATCACAAAAACATTGGGATCAGCTTTCTCAGTCATTCTGCGAGACTATAGTTAAGAATATTTCCAGATGTGTCTTACTGAAGGGAAGGTAATTTTCTTTCACACACAAGAGATCCTTTCTTAACATGGTAGGGAAAAAAAAATCACACACTTTTGGAGTCCTCTGCAGGTGACAAAATTTCAATTTCCTGTATGCTTGGAGGGCTAGCATTTTACTCTTATCCCATGGGAATGAAGAGAGATATAATCATAAGACTACAAATACTTCTAAGGTGATATAAATGAAGAAGGCAATTTGCCAGTTTCCTGACTACGTAGCTTCATGGAACAATAATCTCGAGGAAAAGAATGCACAGGAATGGAACTGATTGCTTGGGTTTGTGGTAAATGAACTATCCTTTAAAATTTCAAGTTAAGAGCAAAGGAATTTTCTTAATGCGATACGGGATTGTTCTCCGGGATAAACAGAAACTTCAATGGAAATAATGTCCCAATTTGTTAAAATTAATGATAGACCAAATCTTTCAAGTAACAACAGCAAGCCTAGCAGACAATTTTGTCTTCTGATCATATTCTTGGTTGGTGAAGCAAAAAACAGATCTATTATGATCTAAACTCTCTTGCGTAAACTGATGCTGTGTGAGGTATCACAGTGTGACAGCAGGAGACATCTTGTAACCTCTAGTATTATAAAGTAAATTTCTGTTTCTCTTGCATTATCCCACTCCAGCCCCTATATTCTGGACAGATAAATGCAGTATAGACAAAGGCCTATATAAACTATCACTATGCATCTCCATTTTAAAGCCCTATAAGTTAAAGTATGCGTATCTTCACCAATGTAATTATGTGAATGAATACGTACTAAATGGTAATAGATAATGAGCTCTCAGACTTCCAGATGTGTTTTGGTTTAATCACCTAGATTACTTTGTGAGTTTAGACCACAACAGTGTACTTTTATTAATAGAAAATAGATATGTGCTTCTAGCTCCATATGATTCTCTTAATTTAAGAAAATATGTATATGTATAACGAAATGGCCTAGAAAGGTGGGGATGGGAAGCAAGGTTCTACAGCTCATAAATTTGGTAAATTTGGTTTGTTTATGGTAGAATTTAGCAGTCTCCATATTTTCTAACTTATTTTGGACAATCATGGAAAACGTTGTTGTCTATAAATTTTTCTTTTTATCCCCCAACTACAGACTTACAATTATTAAATGTAAGATAGTTTTTAAAATGTTCTGTTGGTTTGGGTCAACAAATGTGTGTGTTCCATTATTATGCTTTTGTAATACTTTGCTGTTATTTATTCCCTTTCTTTTCCTGGTTCTAAATTTCATTACAATCAGAATGATGATTACAAAGAGTATACACATAATATACACATAAAAATAATACAAGGAACATAAATGTTTATTTTCTATAATGTGCAATATTATGTTTGCTTAGAGAGCTTGAGACATATTTTCTAAGTATTTTTGTTACAGTTGAATTTGGCTGAGGAAATCTGTGATGTCTGTAGATATTGACATCAATGTAGACATTAGGAGATGTGTATCTATACCTTCCATTTGAGAATTTTGTCTAACATCTGAATATAAAGCTAAATATCCTTTACATCAGCATGTTGGTTTATTCCAAGGGGTCTTGTTCTGTTGAGTTAACAAAGTGTAATTCTATTGAGTTAGTGAATGTACAACTGTGTAGTAGACAATATAGTATGTGATATGTACAGTTAAAAAAATAGTTGATCAAGCAAGTAAGGTTTTGTGTGACGTTCTTAGATTAAAAATGGAACAGCATAGACAGGTGTTGTTGTGGGCACCTGTAGTCCCAGGGAGGCTGAGGCAAGAGAATTGCTTAAGCCCAAGAGTTTGAGGTCACTGTGAGCTGTGACAACACAGCACTGTACCCAGGGCAGAATAGTGAGACTCTGTCTCAAAAAAAAAAAAAAAAAGGGACAGCATATTTATTCAGTCCTAAATGAGAAAAGCATATTGTGGTGAGAAAATATTTTGCTATTTTGGTGTTAGACTATACTTGATAAATATGATAAAAATCAAAACAATATGGCATATTCACCATAGAAGTGTTGCTACGGCATTGATGACAATTTGGGCAGTAATTTGTTGTTACTTATTTGGCATTGTTCATACATTTTATTTCAACTATTTGTTTTTCACTTAAGTACTACACAAGGGGAATGATGCTCGAGTAACCCAGGTCAACTTAATAAGTAATAAAATGTATAGACACACATCCTGATCTAAATAGGTTCCAACGAGCCAGGGAAAACAGTGGCACCAGTATGGTTCAAATCATAGGTCAGATTCACAACGAATAGAATGGAAGTGCAAAAGATAGAAAGTCTGTTTCCAAATATATCTATCAAGATATTGTTGTCATCTATTACAAAAAAGTAGTGTTCAAATATGAAAATTTGACAGGTTAAACAAAAAACCCAGTCATTTAAAAAATCATTTATAATCACGAAGACCTTTAAGTAACATTGTGTGGTAGTGACCTTCTTTATTTCTCTTATCTTTTTCTCTTGCTCTGGTGAGATGGATCTTTCTTTCTGTTGTAATGTTATTAGGTACTAAAATGGTAGTTTTACAGTTATTTTCATGTAATTTGCAATACATCTATTTACTTCGCCCAATTTTGAAAATGAATTTCAAGGTTAATTTAGCTTCAATTTAGTAATTAGGAGATTAATCAACTTTCAAGCCATTTTGCATGGCTTTGTTAAATGTAATACCTTGCTTATTCCCTTTTTTTGTGCCTGCAATATTTACTGGTATACCACTTGTAAAATAAATTTTATTAAAATTATTATACCATGTATAGGCTCCTCATTCATAGGTGTCCCAGCGTGATATGCTATATCAATTATTATGTGAGGTTTTTTTAGAAAATTATATTGCTTACACTAGGTAGTTAATTTGTTTTCAGCTTTAATAAATGTTGTGGATGCCAGAATTGTTATCTTTTGGCTAAGAGCTAAAATCCAAGGCAAAGATAAAAGTTCAGAAAAAGGTAAATGGAATTCCTTCATAAGCCATGAAGCCAATTGTTTATTTTGCTCACTCATTTGGGAGAGGATGGGAATGAAGATTGATTAGTGTTCACTTAGAAGGTAATAAATTAACATATCCCTCCCGATGAGGAAGTGGTCAATCCAATTATGCTTCTAATAAGATGGGGAAAAGGTGGTCAATGCATTTGTCAACTACAGAAGTAGCATTGAATGCAGCAAACTGTCTGAAGGCCTTTACACTGTCATGATGGCAGTAATTCCTGAGCACTGTATAGGCAACAGGTTGCTGTAACAATAAATTTTAATAGCAGAACATAAAAACTTATGTTATTCTCAGCTGAATCAGTGTGCCATGATGAGTTCTTCTGTACTTTCCCAGATGAGACATTTGTCTGTCTAGCATTTGCCAAAAAATGATCTTGACGGTAGTGAGACCCTCCCATCCTTCACTCTTTCAACTCCCGGTTGTTGGACCAGAAATAGCTTACAGTGCGATGCTGACTGCATTTGTTGGGTACATTTTGGCATATTTCCCTAGCCTGCTAACTAAAAGCAGCTGAAATTTAACTGAAAGAACATGGTGGATGGAAACCAAGTATATGAAATTTCAGATTCAAAGAATCCCTTGAAATGAAGAAACTATAAAACAAGTGTAATTTTTGGCTTTATTCCTGCAGTTACTGGGAGGAACTGTTGGCTCAGTGGTAAGAGAGATTACCTCCTCTCAACCCCATGTACAACTGACAGTCCCTCTGAAGTGGCCTCCACTGCTGGCTTACCACTGGCCGGTTTCTGCATTCACACCATTACTGCACATAGTTTGCATATTTCCTGATTGGCTGCTGCTTCTTGCCTTAGTCCTAGAGATCTGAAAATTTGTAGTGAAAAATGCAAGCATTTTCTATATAAAAGTTTCAGTAGTGGATGTTACTTGCTTTTACAGTTCTACATGGATCAGATGCTGACAATTTTTGTCTCTAGGTTGACAATAATATGTCCTACTTACATAAGGCAAGTCATTTTCACTCATTGCCTCATCTGAACAATAGAGATTATCGAATAGTTCTATGAAGGAATTGAATGAGAAATGCCACACAGAACATTGCCTGAATTGGAGCAAGGACTCAGCAAGGACTTTGCATAATCACGTGGGCTATTTTTCTAGATATTGACCTGGTATAAACATGATCAGTTATTTCTTCTGAAAATTGGATTTTATAGGGCCAGCATTCACTTAAGCTTCATTAAATAATCTCTTTAGAATACGGGGGTTGTCTTTGCTATTTTTAAGCCGGTATTTCCCAAATAGCTGGAAGAGAAGAAATGTAGAAGAGGATTTGGACTAGTGGTGTATCAGAATTACCAAAAGAAATGCCCTGAAAAATTCTGGTTTAATCATTTCCCACCAAAGCACTACCTTCTGCTAGTTGGTGGGAGGTTTAGAGCATATATCTCAAGTATGTTCAGGGTAGGATAGAGTCTGAGGACCATGTTTATGAATGATTTTATTTATTTATTTAAGTTTACTAAGATTTCACGTGCATGCAAGTGACTTTTCAAGGATGAGTCTTGTGAATACTCTCAGACATGATTGGAACCTTCACAAACTGCTGCCTTAAATTTGTTCTGTTTCCTATTGCTGCTTTAACAAATTACCACAAATTCAGCAACTGAAAGCAATGTGAACTTATTATTATCTCACAATTTATGACAGTCGGAAGTCTCAAGGGGCTCAGTTAGGTTCCCTGCTCAGGTTCCCATAAGGCTGGAAAACAAGGTGTTGATAGTTCTGCATTATTTACTGGAAGCTGTAGAGAAGAACCCACTTCTAAACTCACTCACATTGTTAGTCGTTCAGTTCCTAGCAATTATGCATGCAAAAACAAATTCTCTCATTTTTTGCTGCTTGTCAATCAGAAACTGGTCTTTGCTTCTAGGCATTGCCTTTATTCCTTCTCTTGCTTTCCAGGCAGCCCTATCCAGCAAGGGTAGGTCCAGTCCTGTCACACTTAGTTTCTCTCTGACTTCTTTTTCTGCATTTCTTTCATGAAAGCAGTGAAAATTTTCTTCTTTTAAGGGCTCCTGTGATTAGACAGGGCCGACCTGGTGTTCTCTCACTGAAATTCAATAATTCTGGGAATTCCAGCATGGACACTGAGTCTGTCTACCTCACTGAAGTTGTGGTACATCTGAACATTCTAAATACGAGCCATAGGCGACCTGTTCTTGGTCCTTCCTTTCACTCGCTCAAGCAACTTGTCTTAAATATCTTAGGGTGTCTGTGAAACTTACAGTCTAGTGGGAAATGAAATCAATATACTTCTAGATATAAGGGATTTAAAAGGTGCAAACAAGATGTCCAAGGATACAAAGGAAAACACAGTTGTTTCTGATGGGGAGAATAGAAGATTAAAGAAATCTCCCTTGAATAGGTAGCTTTTGAAGTATGTCCTGAAAGATGAATAAGAGAAAGTTATTTTTTGTCTTATGAAGAATAGAACATGAGAGCAAAGACATACGCTGTATTCTGGATGTGGCGGAAGCCGGGACTCGTGGCAGTATTAGTGAAAAATGGGACTTTATATAATCATGTTAAGAAGTTGGAATTTTATAATAGGTGTCATTGAAGCTTTTAGACACCTGGAAGTAATAGACTAAAAGTCATGTCTTAGGAAACTGAAGTCTGGTGGGGGGCATACTGTAGGCAGAGCCCATTGGAAGCTGTCATACCCAAAGGGGAATCAGAGACGAAGAATGTGGTGGTAGAAATGGAAAGAAACCAGGAGGCCATGAAACACTTCAGGATGACCAATTGGAGTCCAGATATGGCACTTTCTAGCCTTGGATTGTGGGGAAGGCGATGTCGTTTTTTCAAGATAAGGAGACTGTAAAGAATAGATTTTCTTTTTTTTTTTTTTGAGACAGAGCCTCAAGCTGTCCCCCTGGGTAGAGTGCCGTGGCACTACAGCTCACAGCAACCTCCAACTCCTGGGCTCAAGCGAGTCTCCTGCCTCCGCCTCCCAAGTAGCTGGGACCACAGGCGCCCGCCACAACGCCCGGCTATTTTTTGGTTGCAGCCATCATTGTTGTTTGGCGGGTCCGGGCTGGGGATTCGAACCCGCCACCTTAGGTGTACGTGGCTGGCGCCTTAGCCGGTTGAGCTATAGGCGCCGAGCCAAGAATAGATTTTCTGAGTAAGTAGACAAGGAGTTTGGAATTGTATATTTAATATATATGCTCATGGAATTTCCAAGGGTAAAAATATGAGAAGGAAAATTGAGTTCCAGGCCAGAGACATCTAGAGGAAATTTATCAACATGAATATGACATCAAGGCAGAAGAATGGATAAGGTCATTCAGTGAAAAAGAGGGAAGAACCCCACAAACTCTTTATTTATTGAGATTAAGTTTATTCTGCATATGAAGAGGAGGTGGAAGAAGTTTAATTGGTAAGGACAGTTCAGGTGCAGTCATCTGGGATAGTGGAGAAAACTGTCTACCATGGAAGCTTCATAACTAAAAGGGAAAGTTTAGGGCAAAGTGAGGAAGTACCTTCTCCCAGAAGGGAAGAGAGCTTCGAGTAGCAGAGGACAAAGAGAGGGTTCAGTGGAATTCACATGCCTTCACATTTCCAAATAGATCAGATGTTGACAGTTTTCATCTCTAGATTGACTATGGCCTGTACCACTTACTTGGTGTCATAAACAGGGCAAGTTAGTTAAGTCATTTCTCTTAAGGGTTCTGGAAGATTCTAGCAGGAGCTAGAAATGTACTTCAGCTTCAACTGAAGGCCCTTGATTTGCCAAGCAAGCTACATGGGATCTGGGCAAGGAAAAAGAATCAGGGGTGACTGCCCAGTACTGGTTTCAGCCATGCCCATCTGTTGTTTGCGCTGAAGAATCTTTCTTCTTTAGCTCACTTATTTCTGTGCATTTTTTACTTCTATTATTATTATTTTTTACTTTTATTATTTTGTTTTGTTCATCTCCTTTAGTTCTGTAGTAAAGATCCCTGGGGAGGAAGGTGGTGGTGGTGGTGGAAATCTATATTTCCTCTGAATGAGGAGAAAGGCTTCTACCACAGTTAAGCATAACTGGGGACATCATTATGTTCTTAAGGCAGTGGCTCGCCACATTTTTCCCACTTAAAACACCTCATGAAGTAACAGAAGTGTTATTTCTCTTCCCTCCTTTAAGCAGACTTTATTTCTAATGCCCTTGCTTATTGAGGTCATATACTGACATATCCTTCCTCTCTTTCACGCAGTAGTAACTTTCATACCTTGTTCATTCTTTTTCTTTCTACTCCAATAGCTGTCACCATCTTGGAGATTTAAACATTGGATGATCCCTTCAACACGGTGATCTTTCTGTTTCCTGATCTTAACTTCAAAAATCTTTGCTTCCATATTCCTTTGGTTCTATCCTAGGACCTAAGTTGAACATCCCAAGTCTAAAAATCTCAAATCCCAAATGTTCCAGAATTTGAAACTGTTTGAGTGTTGACATATAATTCAAAGGAAATGCTTATTGAAATAGTTCAGATTTGGGATTTTTTAGGTTTGGTATTTCTTACTGGTAAGGATAACGCAGATATTCCCAAATCCCCCAAATCCAAAATCTGAAACACTTCTTGCCCAGCGTTTTGGATAGGGATACTCACCCTACACCAAGAACTGCAGTTTCACTATTATCTAATTTTCAAACTCTCTTTTTTTACATTTAATGCATTGGCAGGACTCTAAGTTCCAGATACAGCCCAGCTCCATCAGTAATACTCTCCATCACCACTACCATCAACCTGGCATGACCGACTGTCTCCTGCACTGCTGTGGGTCTGTTTCTAGTTTCTCTGTTTTACAACAATTGCAAGAGTTCAACAGACACTTGAAGAATGAACGAGTGTTATAGGCATGTTGAGGAAAAGGAAATTTGGGATCTTTCAAAGTGGTTCTTAAATATGTCCTGAGGTAATACTGGTCAGTCTTTGACGCTGCCTTTGTTAGCATTTAAGCTATAGACAAACTGACTTCTGGACTCAGCTGTGTATTCATTTCTTTAACCAAAGTGCTGTGGACATTTAGCCACTCTCATTCCAGATTTCCTCTTCCAAAGGACCTGCAGCTGCTGAGAGCCTGGCCGGCCCTGATTAGTCACATTGCGAGGGCTGGTGAGAACAGCTTAGGTGACAGTATGGCTCATCATCGACTGTCTGCTTTTGATCCTAGTGAAGGAGAGTTCTGTGATGGCTGAAGAGATGAATGAGAGCCGCTTTAGAGGTTTAGGCCTCAATGCGTTGCCCCTGATTTCCTTTGCTGTGTCCTGTGAAAGAATGATATCACCAGTTCAGCTTGCTTACTTTCCGACCCTTTCCCTACAGAGAGCCATTCTTAAAACCCTGTCCCCCCTCACCCTCCTGTTTAATAATGAAGGCCTGTTTGTTGTTTGTTGGCTGAGAAAAGTGGGCTGAAGAGTGAGCTAGGAGCTCTGGCATCTGATATTTCAATCTCAAATCTTGACAATATATAAGGAATGTTCCCTGTGTTCTACATGACAGGTGAACATTTGTCAGAATGATGACCTTGAGGCACTGTAACATCAAAGTTTCCATCATGTTCAGGGAACTCTCTCTACTACAGTAATCTTGTTTATAAAGTAAAACTGATTTGAAATTAAAAAGGGCTGCTCTGAACTGAAGGTCATATGAGGTATTGGCCTAAAGCTTGGGCTTCAAGAAAGAAAGGCCAACGTGAATTCCAATCTAGGTTTACCAGCTACTGCATTTGTAACCTCAGGCAAATTACCTCACCCCAGTGGCCCTAAATTTTATTGTGCATCAGCATCACCTGGGGGTCTTGATGAAACACAGATTCCTGCCTGTCCCCCCAGAGTTCCCAATTCAGCAGGTCTGGGGTGGCCTTCCAAGGTCTGCATTTCCAAAATGTCCCTTCATGATGCTGATGCAGCGGGTCTAGGGACAGCTCTTTGGGAACCACTGCCTTAAGCTTTTAAAGTCTGTTTTCTCATATCTAAAATAGGAAGCTGATATCTCTGGGGTTGTTGAGAATAGGGCACACTTCAAAACATCACGCTCATCGTCAGACTCAGTGGACTCTTAATCTTTGTGTTCAATTGCCTTGAGCATAAAAAATTTAAATTCTCAAAATGTCAAGTTTTTAAGATTGGTGATTATCCTACAATTGCAAAAACGCATTCCCTCATATAATACGCATCTGTGTCCAATAGATTAAAAAATGCAACTTGCCTCTGGGGCTAGCACTTTTTTTATGTATATATTCTACTACTTGCCATATAGATTTGTTTCTATAAGTTTGTAGCCCAAAGATTATTCCACCTCTTTGGCACACTAAAAACAACTTTTGAAAGTGCCAATATCGTGTGAGTAAATGGCATAAATAATATTTATCAACAGAAATCTCATTTGAAAGTTTTTTGGACATATGAACAAGATTGTTTTAAAAACTCACTTGTTAAAAATAATTATCCCTTAGTTCATGCTATAAACATTGTTGGAAAAAGTCAAAAGCATAATCTGGAGTGGAGGTGTTACAAGATTAACAGTTGAATCCAAAATCATAAAAATAAAAGGTTAAAATGGACTTGGGGGGTGTTGTTTAGGATTAGGGAAAATAATGATGATAATTTTCAAGTATTTGTGTTTTATAGATGATGTTGACTATCCAGAATAGAAAATATATCTTGATAAAATGCAGGTAGAATATTCACCGTTTTGTATTAAATACAGTTATAAAAAAGAATTTCTTTTTTTCATTATGCAGTAAGCATAAAAAATGTATCAATAAAGATAGGATAGTTTTGTTTATTTTTATTAAGTTGGACTATACCTAAAGGTCAGGGCACATAAGTACATACAGACTTTATCTGACGAGACTGGATCTCTTGCAATTATTGGTTATGCTCTAACTGTTGGGACAATTAATTGTATGTCCTTACAATGTTTGGGTTACCTTGAAAAATTCAGTGACCTTTAAATTTATGACACTATATTTTATCTCCCGAGATGACATCCTCGTAATAAGCATAGGAAAGTTATTTGGCTTCAGATCACTTTCTATATTCTTCTGGTGACATGTTTATTCACTTTGTTTATGTGCTTGTTCTTGGCCTTTTCCCCTGGATCTTTTCATAGTTTGTTTTTTTTTTTTTTTTTTTTGCCTTTGGCTAGGGTACAATATTTACTATAGGTTAAATATACTTCTCAAGTTCAAGTTTTTGTGTTTCATATAGAGAATTTATAATGAGACCTAGAAAGAGTAATACAAATTTCCTGTTCAAAACCGATTTCTTATGCTCAAAACCATAGAGGAATTACAACCATTATGTAGATTACTTAGGAAATAGATCTTCCTTTTAGAATGTAATTTGTTACCCCTGAAGCTTTAAAAAAAAATGGAGAGTACTGGTATCATTTGTGAATATTCCCTTGGAATTAACCATACTTTAGCTTTGAAATGTTTTTCTCTTCTCTGTGTAATAAAAACAACATGCAAAAGCAATTTTTGATCCTGATGAAGTTTCCTAGTTTCATTTCCCTTCGTTTTTAAAATGAGGAGCAAAGATTCTTCTCAATTTTCGTCATTTCATGTTGAGTAAGTGAGCCGTTTGTGATACTTTGAGTTTCTTTCGCAGTTCTTTGTTCTTATTAAGATATTTATGTATAGCAAAACATTATTTTTTTCTGTTTAATGCTATTTAAAATACACTTTTCTTCCTAATTATACTCTTGTCTGTGGGCTAGATTTAAAAGTTAAGCTTAAATTAATCCTAGTTCTATCAAGATTATCTGTGAAATCTGAGCAGAAAAGTTTAGTAGTTTAGGACAATTCAGTGAGGTGGTCTGAGACATTTTAACTTTTAAAGACTGTCTTATTGGAATAAATATGATGTGAAAATTAATGAAGAAAGCTGCATTGCCTGGAAATGTAGAGGTGTTCCACTTGCTTAAGGCAAATTATCTCTCCAGGTATTTCTCACAGGGTGGCACGGGTGAATTTGCCTTGGCGAATTTCCAGGTGGGTGCCCAGCTTCTGGCTGATTTAGCAGGTGCAGAAACCTGGTTTGTCAGCACTCCAAGAGTGGATCTGTTTCTCAGAGCAGACTCACATATATTAAGCTCAGAGACACTTATTACTGAATGAGCTACAATGTTAACTGAGACACTTAGGTTCTCTAAACACTAAATATTTGTTGTATGGTGTATTATAAAGGCAACTCCCTTTGAGATACCGCTGGATAAATGTGAAATCAGAACAAGTGATCAAGGTATCATTCAAATGTTTCATGGTGCAGGGTTTAGTCATCCTAATGACATGTTCTTCACATCAGGGACTCTGTGTATCCCCAGGACCGGATTCATCCCTTTTTTTATATGGGCATCCTCTTCACTGGACAGTGGTTAGTGGTGATTTATGAACAAGCTTCTGTTTCATGACCTGTTTTTTGTATATTCTTCAGCTGATGAATCCCATCTCTTCTAGTTAAAAACTTCTTTTTTAGATAGGTCATTCCATTCCATCATAGGAAGAACAAATTTTCGGTGTGCTGGAAAATGCCTTTCTATTTGTTCTGTGCCCTTTTTAGCGTTTAATTTTGGTAAAATTATAGAAATTCGTTGAAATATATGAAAGGAACCTGTAATGTGGAATGCATTTTTATCAGAACAACCTCTGTATTAAAATTATATGCAATTGATGACATGTATATCACCTTGGAAAAGTTTTAGTATTTATCTGGGAGCTATAATGTAAATTTCTGATCTTTTTTTTACTATTTGGGATTCATTGAGGATACAAAGAATTAGGTTACACTGATTGCATTTGTTAGATAAAGTCCCTCTTATAATTGTGTCCTGCCCCCAAGAGGTGTGCCATACACCATGATCCCCCATCACCCTCCCTCCAGCCCTCTCTCCACTCCCCCATTCCCCTACCCCAGCCCTTGTATTAGCTCATCTACTGCCTTCATATTAGAATTTAATACATTGGATTCTTGTTTCTCCAATTTTTAATTCTCACTTGTTGTTCAAAGTTTGTTGTTTGTTATTGATTATAAAAATAAAGCTAACGTAAGCATAGAATATAGAAATGAAGAAAGAAGGAATGAAATTCATCCATAATCCTGTCCCACAGAGAAAGGCCCTCTTAAATATTTTAGCATATATAATTTTTAATACATCTTACCGGATTATTAAAGTGATTATATTAGTTAGGGTTCTTCAGAGAAGCAGAGCCAGTGTCTCCTCACTCTCCCTTTCTCTCTTTCTCTCTGTATGCAGTTTATTTTAGGGAGGTGGCTCACATGAGTGAGTGATTGTGAGAACAGTCAGCTCGGAAATCTGCAGTGCATGACCACAGAGCAGAGACACACGGAAGGGCCGTGACTCCATTCTTGAATCCAAAGGCAGTCTAGAGGCAGAAATTCTTGGGAGACCTAAGCCTTTTGTCTTAAGGCCATCAACTACTTGGATGAAGCTCAGCCACATTCTGGAGAGTGATTTGCTTTGCTCAAAGTCCAATGATTTTAAGTGCTAGTTACATCTAAAACATATCTTTAGAGCAACATCTAGACTGTTGTTTGACCAAATGACTGGGTACCATAGCCTAGCTAGAATGACACATAAAATTAATATAATCACAGTATATAAATATATGCTATATTTATATGCAACATAAGACATATTATATACTCATACACATATACCGTATATATGCATATATAAAATATATATATATACACATATTTGTATGATATACATAGATAGATTTCACATGTACTAATTAACTGGTTTGTTTCACATTTCACTAATTGACTGGTCTGTTTTATGTGCCGATTTTGCTTAATTTATGTCTGTTTTTTCTTCTTTCCTCCTATCATCTCTCTCTGCTCCTTTCTTTCCATCCTTCTTCCTTCTCTTCCCCTGCTTTTCCAATCACTCACTCATATAACTGATGACTTCTAGAACTCTCCTCTTGACTGCAGACACATAAGTGCTAAAAGTTTACTGTTATCTCTGCTTGAACATCCTATAGGCACCTTAAAAAGAAAATGTCTGACACTGGACTTACCACTTTTTCAAGTCCTTTCCTTCTTTTCTTCTTCTCTCAATGAATATACTTGGTTCAGGTCATTTTAATGTCATTATTTTCCCCTATTAACCCATTAAGCATTGTATTCCATGCCCCAATGCATAGATTTATTGACCAAAAAGCTCACAATCCATCACCATCATTTGCTATTTTTTTTAACAGGTACCTCTGCCTATAGTCTCCATCCCTTTGGAACTATTTGCCACACAGCAAAAAATAAAAATCTATTTGATTGGTGAAGCCAATTTTATCATTTCCTTCCTTAAAAATCTCTCAAAGATATCTTATTGCCTTCATAGCAAAATGCGAAATACTTAGCTTATTATTCAGCCTCCTCTGTGGTTTAATTCTTACCTAACTCTCTTATCTCATTCATAGGAACGTCCCTTCTTATGGCTAAAATAACAGGACATAGAACAGTGATGACCAAGAACTGAGCAGTGGGCAAGCACTGGATGCTTCCAGTGAAAAATTCCTATAAGAAGGAATTACAACATGATAGGGACCTCAATTTTTCCTAATTTTTGTTAGTGACTTGTTATTGTTATCTGAATTGCTAGTCTCCTGTTAAAGAGTTTTGTCATATTTAACAGGAGTTTTTATAACATTCTATAGGAAGTAGGTATTACACTGCAGAAGAAAGATGTTGTCATGATAAGGATGTTTTCTTAGTTGGAATCAGATCTGTTTCAGAGGTTTAAAACATTCAAAAAGTAGAAGTATAAGTCATATTTGCACTTCTACTTAACACATCCTAAATTGCTTTGCTTAATTATAAATATCCTATAATCCTAAATGAGCTCTTTAAATGGCTTAAGGGATTGCTAGAAACCATTAAAAACGAACGCATACTAGAAGTTATGTTTCATTTCCTAGGAACTGATTCTGAATTAAAACATGTATTAAATTTCTGGGAATAGTTCACACATTAACATGTTGGTTAAATTTATGATATATGAAGAAATTATTATTCATAATTCTATTGATAACTAGCATAAATGCCCCAGAAGGATTTGCTTATAATAATTTTTATATATTAAACTCAGAAAATCACTAAATTTTTGGTAGTTTTTCAAATGGGAAAACCGATGTGTTTATATATACATTATTTTGGATTAAGAGTATTAATCTAAAGATACCAAAATTTTAACACAAAAGCTGCCTAAATAAGTTATCTATGCTTTTTTTTATTGTAAGTTTGAATGCTGTACCTTTATATTTTCAGATCTTACATTAATGAAGATCATTTAATAATGGCTTACAGTGCTGATATACACTTTCAAAAACTGATTTATATATTCTCAAATGCTTTTAGGTGTTTTTTTTTAAAGCAAATTTTTATACTTTGCCTGTTACAATTTTTAGCCATATTTTATAGCAAACCATATAGTGAAAAAAACAACTAACAATGATGAATATTTTAATATGCCAGAATCTGTAGTAAGTGCTTTATATGGACTATAAAAGTATCATATTAAATCTCCCTAGCTACTCTGTGATGAGGGAAATGAGAGCTGGTTAAATCTTTGACTTGCTCAAATGCTGCAAGGACTGACAAACCTTTTCTTTTCTCTTCTCTCTTCTCTTCTGTTTTCTTTCTTTTCTGTTCTGTTCTTTTCTTCTTCTTCTTTTTCTTTTTCTTTTCTTTTCTTTCTTTTTTTTTTTTTTTTGAGGCAGAGGTTCACTCTGTTGCCCAGGCTAGACTGCCATGGCATCAGCTTAACTCACAGCAACCTCAAACTCCTGGATTTAAGCTGTCCTTCTACCTCAGTCTCCCGAGTAGCTGGGACTACAGGCGCCCACCACAACCCCTGCCTTATTTTTCCATTTTTAGTAGAAATGGGTCTTGCCATTGCTCAGTGTATTCTCAAATTTCTGAGCTCAAGGGAAGCTCCCGTCTTGGCCTCCCAGACTGCTAGGATTACTTACAGGGATGAACCCCAGTGCCCAGCCACTTGCTCTCTTTTTAGTAGAGAAAGCAGCAAGTAGATTTTTTTTGACAATAGTCATACAAAAAATAGGAATATGTGTTTTTAAAATGCAATCTTTTATGTTTAGAATTATTTAAAGATATCTACTTGGCTCGGCACCTGCAGCACAGTGGTTACGGTGCGAGCCACATACACTGAGACTGGCAGGTTCAAACTCAGCCCGGGCCTGCTATACAACAATGACAACTGCAGCAACAAAAAAAAAGCTGAGTGTTGTGGTGGACACCTGTCAGCTACTTGGGAGGCTGAGGCAAGAGAATTGCTTTAAGCCCAGGAGTTTGAGGTTGCTGTGAGCTGTGACAACGTAGCACTTTACTGAGGGTGACATAGTGAGACACTGTCTCAAAAAATAAATAAGGAAGGAAGGGAGGGAGCGAAGGGAAGGGGAGAAAGAAATAATAAAGACACCCACTAAACATTAAAGTTCATAGATGTTGTTATCCCTCACTGAGGTGTTTCCTGGAGCAGAAATGGATTTTCCAGAGACATAAACATCCTGTTTCTCTTCAGGAATCTTTTGTATGTGCTTGCTGCGTAATAGCCTACGAAGACCAATAAGCAGGGAATAATAACAATAATAATTATACAGGGCAAATGCCAGATATAATTTGCTGCGTTGAAAGGTTCCCTGATCTAAGAACCAGCATTTCTGCTTCAAGTATCTGTGCTCTGCGACTATCGTTACTTCCTGTCTCACAGTTTTCTGGTCATGAGTTCTCCTTTGCACAACCCTATCCATACGAGACTTCCTAAAGGGCTTTTTGTTCCCCCAAATCCATTAAAAATTTATTTACCTCTGTGTCACACATTTGCTCTAAATATTCTACCTGTGACTTTTACTACTGGGCAGTAGCAGGGGATCATAAGGACGACGACTTTGTTATTATTTTTTCTTGTTTTGTAACTATTATTTTCAGTGTTCCCGATTCATTTTTTTTTCTTAATAAGCTTGGTATCTGGTTTTAAATCTAATATTAAAATTTGCTAAGAAGTTTTAAAACACAGATCGATACTGCTATTTTCTTTTATTCCAAAGACATTGTCCTAACTTGGCTACTCTGAATTAAAGGTTATTAGCCTGCATTTGAAAATATTGTTTTGAAACCAAAAACAATGCAGGGTCCCATCTCCAAAGGGAAATTGGTAGTGGTATGTTGTGTAATGACGGGAACACCTTCTGAGGAACGTGTCTTCAGGTGACGTTGTTGTCGTGTGAACAGGAGAGACTGACTAGCACAAACGGAGCAGGTGCCGCCCAGTGTACAGCTGGTCTATACAGTGTGGCCTGTTGATCCCCGGCTGTGAACTGGTAAACCATCTTGAGGTGTTGCACACTCTGGGTAACTGTAACACAGTGATAAAGGCTTGTGTATCAACACATGTCTAAACAAGGAAATGGTAGAGTAAAAATGCGGTTTTGTGATCTTTGGGGAGCACTTTTGTTCATGTGGTTCTTCATTGACTGAAACGTTATTATATGGTGCGTAACTGTGTGTACACATATATATAGGCACGTGCGTATGAATAATCTATAAGAGGGAAAGGAAAAGAGAGGTTGAAAACAAGAACATGAAGGTCCTTTTCTAACCCCATCTGTCTGAAAGATATTTGAAAACTATGAATTAAGCAAAAAAGGTTAGGAGTTCCTTACACAAGTGTGCTGTGACCCACCCTCCTCGCTGGTCCTTTTCCTCTTGTATCTTCTGCTCCTGGAAGGCGTAATGACAATCCGTAGAAAAGGGAAGTAGGCTCGGTGCCTATGGCTCAAGCGGCTAAGGCACCAGCCACATACACCTAAGGTGGTGGGTTCGAATCCAGCCCGGACCCGCTAAACAACAATGGCTGCAACCAAAAAATAGCCAGGCGTTGTGGTGGGCGCCTGTGGTCCCAGCTACTTGGGAG
>NW_003852404.1:23453171-23523011 GCF_000181295.1 Otolemur garnettii | reverse complement strand
AAAAAAAAAAAAAGAAAGGAAAAAAAAAAGAAAGAAAGAAAAGAAAAGAAAAGAAAAGGGAAGTAATACGGTGTATAAATAACTTAATTAAAGGCTAATAAGTTAAATGTAAAAAATCACACAAAACAGCATTCGAAGATTTATTTTCCACTTTATATATTGGTTGATTTTCCTACAGTGCCTCCACATCATCAGAAGAGGTTAACCTCTGCTTTGAAGGAAAGATAAGTAAAATCACTTTCACGTAGTCAGGTCCTTAAACATCCTGTAAAGTGTTGGCTGTTTTTTCACATGTGGTTGTAATATGATATAATGAAGTGAGAGATAAACTGGAATTCAAAAGACCCCGATCCCTGCCAAAAGCTCTCCAATAAACGTGTTTATGAGAACATTTCCTATGTTCCCTATAAGTCAGGGAAGGGAGTCGGTCGGGATCCCTTAAACTTCTATAATTTCAAAGCGCTGCTCCACTGAATTGGCCACCCAGCATGTCACTGGAAGATCTAAAAGACACGTCAGGCTTATTCGTCCAAAACAAATATCTGAAGACTCTCCACTCACAGGCTTCTCCAGCTCGGGAAATAGGAATTCCATCTTCTGGTCGCGCACCTTAAATGCCACGATGTCCTCTTTGACTCCTTTCACGTTCCTCGTTCGCCCATCGGCTCATACCTCCACCTTCAGTATGTACCCACTCTCACCCTGGCTTCCTCCCAGCATTAGAATGTACTGGGGCAGAATGAGCCAGTGTCATTTTCACCTTCTTGACTGAACTGGCCACCTAGGAGGGCTGCTAGGTGACTTACAATACGCTTCCTAAGGCAGATAGAGTGATGCTTCTAACTTGCAGGTCAGTCATGTTCTAATCTCAACTCTTGGAGAGTGTCAGTCTCACTTTGGGTCAAACCCAAGGTCCCTATCCAGACTATAGCAGACTCTGTCCATAGTCCTCTGCTTGCATCTCCAACCTCTGTGACCTCATGTTCCTCATAGAGACTCTCTTCTCCCCAGCATTACTAGACACCTTCTGCTCGGACCTATCCCCAGATGCCCACCTGGTCCCTCCCTTCTCTAAGGTCTACACTGCACAAAAGTCACTAAGACAGAAATTTCTGGACCACTTATGCAGCAGAGCCATCTGCGTCCTACCCGGCCTATGCCGTGCAAGCCTTTGAGCCTGCTTTGATTTTTCTACAGAGCGCTAATCCCCATGAGTGCAGGACTCCTGTGTTCACTGCTTTATCCTCAGGACCCAGAACAAATTTAAGTGAATGAATGAGTGAGTGAGTGAAACACTGCTTACTGATGCTGTGCTATAACTCCTTAAGAATTTCCTCTTTGATGGGTAAGATAAAAGAAAAAACAGGTAGTAATAGGCCAGATGGGACTAACACATATATGTGGTTGTTGAAAATCATAAAAACAAAGTATTTTCTGTTTCCTCTGTGCAATTACAGTTTGTGTTCAGAAAAGTAGCAAGTGTTCTTAGCATTCAGAGTGCACAGGCTGGTTTTCTGTTCTCTTTTGATGGGAATAAATGGGGCATAAGGTCAGAAGAATGATCAGTTGCTTGACAACTTTTATAATCTTTTGACAGTTTTTTTCTTTAATGCTGTTATAGCACAAACAAAATCAATTGTATATAAAGTGTCATATATTTAGTTACCTTAATTTTTCTTCTTACCTGAAAGCAGAATGCATTTCAAACAGAATGGTAAAGAATTTCTGGACCCAGATGAGGTGTCCTGATTTGATTCTTCCTTTAACTTCCTGTGTGGCCTTAAAGAAATCTCACGGCCTTCCAGGACAGGCCCTTATCTTTAAAACAAGTGTAATATTAGGTGTAATCATACCACTCTCTTACCTAACTGACTGGGTTGTTAGGTTTAATCACATAATGACTGTTTAGGACTTAGACGTCCTTGAAAAGAAGGTGTTGTTGTTTGGGAAATATTTTTCTAACACTGATAATTATTTTGGAGAAGTTCCCCATCCGGGAATTTTGTCATAGCTTCCCTGACAGATTCACAGAGGCCTGTTTGTCTTCCTTAGACAACTGTTCTGTGGTACAACTGAAGGTGCTCTCCACGTCAGCACAGTGAATCTCTAAGATCCACCAGCTTTGGACGTGTGTCCCGCAGTGTAAATATGAAAAAGAAAGAAACCGTGACCTGAGACGTTCCTGGCTTCTCTGATGCAGGATGCACGTTTGTACACTCCCATTTTCTAGGACAGTAATTTGAAACTCTTTAGACGTACCTGTCTAGGGTAAACTGGGTTCATTAAGAAGTTATATTCTAGCCTTTGTCTGATTTCATTTTGTCAAGACAATGTCTCAGAAGTGGATATCTTTAAGAATCTAAGAGGATTTCCCCTTCCCTTGCCTGTAAGAAAATCATTTCATTTTGTAGCCGGGAGCCTAGATTTGATTAATCGATTTTCCTGTTCTATTTAGGGATTGTTTTTATTAATGCACTTTTCAAGCTGAGACCCAGCATTATCGCCTTCTCCATCACTGTACTAAGTGTTGAGATCTGAGCCGGCCAGCTGTAGCAGCTGTGTCTCTGCCTGGATCTCAAAGCGAAAAACTTTCATCTACTTTGCTGTCTCAGCTGCTGGTCTGAGGCTACGGCCTTCCCATAACTCAAACCAGTTTCAAAGCAACGTAAGTAACCTCTTTGGAATGCTTTTGGAAAACCACAGAAAGGTTCTTTAAAAGTATACCACTTATATACTTTAAATTAATGTTTCCATTTTAAGGTAGTAACAGCATAATGTCAGGAGTCAAAGGATAATATTTAACTACACTGTGAACAAAGTGTAGACATGTCTGTGTAGACCAATTAAAAAAAGGGGGGGGGGAGAAACACCAGACTTATGAGTTGGTATCTTTTAAATGATCTCAGAGGTGTGGAATCTCTGAACCAAAGATTATCTTTTGAAAACTTCTATTTATAAAATAACATTTTCGATAGGCTTAATGACTTCTTCCTATAGGAAAGATCATGGGAAAAGGTAGCGTCATCAAAATGAAAATGGAATTGATTGCCTTGATTGGTGAGAAGCCTTGGAACCACAGGAAATGTATCAGAGTGAACTTCAGTTTACTTGGAGAGTGGGGAGTATATGCATGGATTTCAATAACAGTTGTTTATAGCAAATTATCAATAAAATAAAACATGATTAGTGATTTATGTGACTGAAGGTTGTTCGAATGAAATATCCCATTTTACGTCTAAGTCCAGAGAAGAATAAAAACTTTTGGTTTTTATATTTGTCTTGGGTTCCCAAAAGGAAATTGACATTGGAACTTCACTGGTTCTAAGTGGTGACTTAACTATAGGATTACTCTGTGTTGCAGTTTTGTTTGTAATTATAAAAAAGATTACAAATTAGATCATACATTTATATCTGTTTTACCATCTCCCTAGTGTTTAGGGGCAAAAAGAAGCCTCTTTCTAGGGCATTTGGCACAGGAAACACACACGCACACACACACAAAAATCTTGTCTAAGTGGTAAGTGTCCAGTGATGTTAGATAAAAATAAGCCAGATTTCAGTATTTCTGAGTCTCCAAGGGCCCCTTTTACCAGGGAATAGAGAGCAATACTAGAATCCAGGAAAAATAATTTACTGGCCTCAATTCTGAACACATTGTTTTTTACGAAATGATTTACTGCATGGATTTTAAAGCTTTTCTTCATAATCACTTGTATTACTTTATCTGAAAAGACAGCTTATTATACTTCTCCAGAGCAACTGCCTGTGCCACCAGGGGATTAAAGCAGGTAGCCCTGCTATCACTTTCCCCTCTAGGGGCTCCCCAGACATTCTGAGCATTATGCTGAGCTCCCGCTGACCTACTCTTGAACTTGGGCCATTCAAAAGCAGCAGTTGCTTGTGGAGTATTTGAGGGGATTCCTTTTTTTTATGTTGTATGCTTCCGGAAAGTATTTTCTATGATTTATTCAATTTCTTTGCAATAAGCACTGTTTTCTTTTCACTAGGAAATATACATATATGTGTGTGTATACATACATGCGTGTACATACCATTACAGTAAAAAGTACACACAGGAAAGGAAACAGAAATACAATGTAAGCTACAAAGTTGATGAGCCACACGCATAATTTTAAATTTTACCGTAGCAAGAACAAAAAGGTAAAATCTTTTACTAACATTTTTCATTTAACTCACATCTAAAAATGTCAACATTTTAAGGGGTAATCAATATAAAAAATCACTAGGGTGATGTACTTTTTTCGTAAGTCTTCAAAACGTAAGCAAACTGTACACACGCAGCACATCTTAATTCGTGAGATCCACGTGCCATCAGTGACTACTTTATTAAATAGCACAGGAGATGTGTCCTTTAAAGGCTTATTCTGTAGTACGTCTTTACATAGAGTCTCAGGAATTCTAATCTACATTTTCAGCACTTTTCCCTTCAGTGTCTTCAACTACAACATCTATTTCATAAAGCGATCTTTTAGTTTAACAAAATTACCTTAGGTGCAAACCTACCTTTTCAACAGCATTGACCCACTAAGGTAACACATAGGTTTACTTAACGCTGCACCCTCTATTTTCCGGAGACTGCTCTGGAGGAATTTCAAGGTGCTACCTATACCCAAATAGAAGCCAGATTCATTAATTATTAAGCCTTGAGGCCATCCCCACTTCCCTATTCTTCGTAGAATGTATGCACTCTTGATTTCATTGAAAATACTATATGGAAAAAACTTCATTTAAAAAATATAGCACTAGAACCCGACTTTAAACTTGTATCTCGTTATATTTCTATTTACATTGAGGAACAAGCAGGTGAGAGAGCAGAGAGGGCGCTCTTGCCCAAGCACGAGGTTTCCCTGAACCTTCTAAATGATTTGCCCTTTGCTCATAAATCTTTCGCCATGGTCAACACCAGGGCGAGTATTGATTTAGCCGTGAACCATCTTGTCATCTCTGGGCTCAGGGCCTTTGACCTTTTATTTGTTCCTGTAAAATTATGGTGTATCACCAACTTCTTTTCTAATAGGTCCTTTAAACTTTCAAAGGCCAAGAGACTCTGTGCGAATATATTAAACAGTTGGATAATCCAGAAAAAAAGAAATAAAAAAAAAATAATGATTGCAGGCAGCTAAAGGTCAGAAAAATCCTTGTGGAGTCCAAAAACAAAAAACAAACAAATTCTCTTAGGAGGAAAGGACTGAGAAGGAGAAGGCCTGGGTTCATTTGAAACCTAACTAAGTTCACTATTTTATTCATAGAAGCTTGGCGGGGGACAAAGCAAATTTTACAATGTGACTGCTTCTAAACAATGTAAAGGAACTAGAAACAGCCATTTAAGCAAGTGCAGTGCGTCTGAATGGAATGATCACCTTGTGTGTCTAAAAAATACTCGTATTGGCATGAAGTGATTTCAGTGAAGTCCGTGCAGCCTTCGCTGCACTGTTTTGTGCTACAAATGCTGATTTACAGATAAGCTACATATAAGTTTAATAGCTGCATCTTAACAAAATAAATGTCAAATCAGGATTTCTACTTTGCTTTGCGTTATTTCATTCAACTTCCTGAGAGTTCACTTCATCATACAGGCTTGCCACTTGGCAATTCCTCTGCTATCTGCATTCTGTATTTTATTTCTTTCCGTTTCTGGGATTATTCCCTTTTGGTGCAAATTCGTCTATGAACAATAATGACTTAGTTTTGTATTTTGTATTGCATAATTCATTTCTATCATGGCACATCTCTTGTTAAAACTTTTAGAGAAATGTACTATTATCAAAGTTTATTTTCTCTGAGAGACATCCACCGGGCACCTGTTTGTCCCAGGTAAGGCTAAAGTTCTGGGGTTTGTTGAAGTTTAACTACAGAATGGAACATCACGGAGCTGTTGGAGAGTTGCAGTGTCTAAAGAAAGAACGTTGTGTCAAATGTTTCATTCTTTCTTCACAGATGAGTGCTGTGATCTGCAGCACTGCTAGAGAGAGAGTAAGTAATGTAAATTCAGCTACATTGAAAGAGTATTGGGCAAAATCTCAGTTAAAAAAAATGAGGTATTGATTTTTGATCTGAAAACCACCTTTTTAAAAACCACCTTTTTAAAAAAAATATTAAGGAGGCACAAATGTTTTTGGTTACATGGATCACTTTTGCAATGCTTGACACAGCTGTGAACATGCCCATCACCCAATAGTATTATACACCGTACCCGTTAGGGAGGTTTTTGTCCCTCCCCTTTGCCCCTTGCTTGATTTTCACTGAGTTTTTTTACATCCCTCTGTGCACATGTGTGCCCCTTAGTTCCAATTTCATAGCAAGTACATATGGTCAGATTATTATTTTTAATTAAATTTTTAAACAGTAAAAACATTCACCTAGTTTAATATTACAAAACCTTTGAAAAGAATATGCAGTAAATTCTTCCCACCTCTTGTTTCCCCACCACAAAAGCACCCCAAATTACTAGTTTAAAAAATACTTCCAGATATGATTTTAAGCACATGAAAACAAATGCGTGCTTTATCATACAAATGGTAGTGTTCTGCATACCGATATCAGTAGATAAGAAACTTAGTTCTTTGTTGTAGATGGATCGTATTCCGTTGTGTGAGTAAAGTCTACTTTATTCGTGTCCTTCTTAATACACAATCCTATAGATCCCTGTTCCTTTGTTGTGGCAAACACTGCTACAGTGAACAGTCCACTATAAGTGTTATTTTATAAGTATGCAAAATTATCAGTAAGGTAAATTTCTAGTATTAAATCACTGCATTAAGAAATGTATTCACCTGCAATTTCATTAGCTACTGTCAAATTTTTCTTCCTAGTAGTTATAAAAATTATTGCCTTCCCAGACAGGCAAGTTAGTTCTCATTTTTCTGAAACTTTAACCAAGTGTGTAAAGTTAAAACAAACAAACAAAAAAAAGATTGCTGAAGTTTTGCCTTACTGATGTATCAGTGTAGTTTTCATTTTCATTTCTCTAGGTAACAAAGAGTATTATTTAATGGGTTTTGGAGTCATTTATACTTTGTGTGTGTGTGAATGACTTAGGTGTATGCTTTTCTGTGTTCCTTGTTAGATTTTTGCTTATTGATTTGTATGAATTCTTCAAATAATACATTAGGGAAATTCACTATTATCCATGATATGTCCTAGGAATTACAAATATGTTCATAGTTTTTCATCTGTCTTTTCATTTTGCTTATGGTGGTTTTTGCAGTACAGAAAATTAAGGCTGAGTAATTAACTTTATTGATTTATTTTTTTCTTTTATGTGTCTGGCTTTTGTGCCATTGTTAGAAAGGCCTTCTTCCCTCCATCAAGGACATAAATTATTCCCCCATCATTACTTCCACTTCATTTATGGTCAAAATCAGGTAATTGGGTCGAGTCAACTGTCAATATTCTGGGCATTGTAACTGCCTTGCTGATTAATCCTGGCCAGCACACTGCAGAGACCTTGTCCTTGTTCTGATTGTGGATGGAAGGAGTTTCTTTATGTTTCCCAAGAGACCCAGCCCCAACACTTGACTGAATCTCCTCTAAGCCCAAAGGATGCAGCAGTAACAAGCTGTCTAATTTCAAGGCCTTCTGGGGGAAATGAGTGAATACCTGGTTTCCTGTATGTCTTCGTAGTTTACGGATGCTCTGATAATTGAGAGTTGAATAGAATTTAGTTTAATCAATGATTTGGTTTGATCTATTATCTTATTCCTCACTTTCCTAGATAATTTGAGATTGTGTGTTGTTAGTGTATATTATTTTATTAACGTACAACATTCCATTGTTTGCTTTATAAATAATAAACTACAGCATATAGTTTACTTTTAATAATTTAATTATTAGAATTAAAAGGCTTGTTTTTGTTATTTTGCATCAATGTAAATAGAAATTGATTCTCCATATTAATTTATGGTGTAATATTCATTTCAACTAAGTGTTTTGATTATGTTACTATGAAGGGATTAGAATTTGAAAGTAGAATGAGTCGATTACTAGCTACATAACCTTGTACAGTTATTAGGCATATGGCCTGCTACAAATGTGATCTGTTGCCTTGGTTTCCTCGCCTTTAAAATTTGGGTTAAAATAGTATTCATCTTTAGGTGATTGTTGTGATGAATGAATAAATTAAAACCTATGAAACACCTAACCTAATTATGGAACTTAATTGAAGTTTCAGTGAATATTAGTGATATTTTTTAAAAAATCATTACTTTTGTCCCTATTATGAAATCCAGATTCATATAATTGGTAGAGGATGAATATAAGTGGTAGACTAGCTATAGTCCATGGACTGTTTTACTTTTTGTTCCATATGAAGGTATAATTTTAGTCACTTTCAGCTATCACCAGATGACAGCATTTTTTTTTTTTTTTTTACTCTGAGGCCATATCTATTTCCTTTGGAAGATCAGGACAGCTGAACATCTAATCCATTCATTTTGGCCCTCATTGTGATTGAAACAGCTGAATCCATCATGCAATGATTTGCTTTGATCATTAAGACAGCCAAAATGAAAGCATTGGCCATGCTGCCTAACGTCCATTTATTTTGGAAATAACTTTTGACGGGTAAGACATTGTCCCATATTTCCTTCCTGACATCTCATTCATATCTTATGCAGCTTCTGGTAGCATATTTATCATTTAGCTAATACACTTTTTGTTATCATTTGTTCTCTGTTATCTTAATAAATGTAAACAGATGATTCATGGGGATGATTCATTCAGAACCGTTTTAACCGTAGATGGCCTGAGACGCAGCAGAGGAAGTGGCGTGTGTGCTTCTGTTACCGATGGTTGTGATCTAAGGGATGAGGATAGTTCAAAGGAGAGAAAGTTGAAATGGTTGAGGGAAAGAAATAGTTTTCATAGACTTGCGTAGATCCAAGTCTTGGGTTTTCGGTGTGTTAATGTTTAGTTTGAATTGAGTATGCTTAAAGTTGAGAAATCAGGCTGTTGCCAGGATGAACATGGATTTGTTACTACTCAGAGAACTTTACTAAAATGTTGAATGGCTTCATATAAGAACATAACAGTTTCACAAATATTACTGTTGTATCTTTTTCCATCCTAATAAATATCTGTGTCGTTGATTTAATGATTTAATATCTTACCCGTCAAAAGTTTATTTCCAAAATAAATGGACCTTAGGCAGCATGGCCAATGCTCCAGTAATGTTACCAACAAGTGTCAATTAAGAAAAGAATATCTAGTGCTAACAGCACAAGTGGACCAGAGAAAGCCACCATATTGCATGTAGATAATAAATATGATGGCGATAATAATATGTTTAAAATGTAACAGATAGGGTCAAGTGCTCAAAAATCCTAGCCACCAAAATTTGTTTTTGAGTGTTGGACAACTGTAATTCAATGAATCTTCTAGAGAATGCAGCAACTCAGAACAATAGGTCTTGGGCAAGATCTGTCTTAAAACTGTGACTTCTAGCTAAAGGTGAGAAAAAGACGAACCCACAAAAAGGATTTTTCTGGACTTGAGGGTGAATGTTTGTTTGCTTATCAAAGTTACAGTTAAAAATGGTTGACTAGCATGATAGTGGCCCGTAGGAAACAACCTTTAAATTCAGAGACTGCCCGTAGGACTGCCTGAAATGTCTATGTTGGGGAATGCGGAATTGAGGAATAGGGTTGGGAATCCTCTTGTCTTTTTGGCCAGGTTTTTGTGTTTTTATCAAGGGCATGTCTAAGTGAAATAAGTAAAAATAGTGATAGGCTGCTATAGTTTGGCTGTTTGTCCCCCAGACCTTGATGGAATTTGATCCCAGTGTTGGAGGTGGGGGCCTAATGGGAGGTAAGTTTGAGTCACAAGGGTGGATTGATGTCCTCCCTCAAGGGAGAGTGAGTTCTCCCTCTAGTGGTCTCACAAGTGCTGGTTATTAAAAACGACCTGAGTTCCCCCAAGTCCCTGGCTTCTTTGTTCACCATGTGATCAGGGCACACACGACTGCCCTCTTCTTCCACCAGGAGCAGAATTAGCCTGAGGCTGTCACTAGAGGCCCAGTCTTGAACTTTTCCAGACGTCAAGATCATGAGTCAAGAAAATCTCATTTTTCTTTATAAATAACCCTGTCGCAGGTGTTCCTTTACAGCAATACAAAATGGACTAAGACGTAGGCTTTGCAAGTAGTTGAATCAAATAACAATCCTCAAAGAGGAGAGCCAGACAGACTGTTGGTCATGTATTGATCCTTAAGTACACATAGATTGTGGTAACTGTCAACATGACCTTTAATTATGATGGCCAGTGTTTCCATTTTTGCAGTTTCTTTCATAATGGCCATTTATGGAATCAATGAAAAGGGAGCATGGAAAGGTTAGACTGTAAGTTCTTCCCAATCTGACTTAAACTGTAAAAAATATGAATTAAACCCTAGAAGTTAGCGTATTGCCAGAATTTATGTTCACAGTAGGCTTTGTTGTATGGATACATACGTTCAGCGCTATTAATAATCTTGAAAAGTCTTTAAGAATTTTAAGAACGTTTTAAAAAATAAAAGCAAAATACTGAAAATATGAGGGCATATTTATACACTTGGGAATTTCATTGGATATTAACATTAAGTTAATAGGGTGAGGAGATTCACCTTATTTATAACCAGGTGTTACATCATTATTCAGAAAGGTCTGAGTTTTGCCATCTGTTCATCTGGTATTTGACGTTGCTGGTATTAGTGTACTCATAGGTATATGTTTGCATAGGTAATGTCATTTATAATTGTAATATCTTTTTATCCATTTTATGTTATTTTGATTTTGATTTTTTTTACAATATAATTATGAAATGTTTAGGTGTAGGCCCTCAGATGCGATGAATGTATTCTTTTATAAACAGATAGAAAGTTGTGTTGATGCCATAGTGCCCTCTTTTTGTGTTCTGGCTTTGTAAATCACAAGAGATTTTTATGTCCTTCCTCCTCCCCTCTCCTCCCCCCCTCCCTTTTTTTTCCTTTGGTATGAAGAAAAATGATCTTAGAATTTTTTAGATTTGAGCACTGAAACTTAAAAAATGCTAATTTGTCTGTATTATTGTCACACCCAAAAGATGCCATTTACAACTTAGCTTTATAAAACAAGGAAAGAACATCTTAGATACTTTCCTTTATTAGCCTGCCCGTCAGTTCATCCAGATAGAAATTTAATTTACCATTTTAATCAGCAAGTAGTTATTTTACCATTTTCTTTTGGGTTTAGCCCTAGCAAAAAGTTATCGTTATTATCATTTTTATTTACCGTAGTTAATGAATGGTCTGCAATGTAGTTTTCGAAGGAAACTTTTGAACATGAGTGCTTTTTATGTTTCTCCGATGGAATTCCTAATTTGTAAGATTTATACAAGGCTTTGGGAAAAGCTCATGAGGAGAACCAACTTCTCTTTTATAACTGAAATAGGGAGATGAACCATTTCTAAGTATTGGTTTACAGATATCTACCATAAAACATGTTCTATCAATATTTGAAAGAGTAAAAGGGATCAATTGGTTTAAGCAGAATTCTTCAATTATGCATTTGATCTCTTTTTTCAGATGAAGATGAGGGTACAAGTAGTTAGGTTACAGAGTTTCCACTTGCCAGGTAAGGTCCCTGTTGTGGTTGTGTCCCACACCCGGGAGGTGTGCCGTCCACCCTTCCATGGTGCCCGTTAGGCCACATCCCTATTTTGTGCACAGTGAATTCGGTCTAACTCAATGGAAACGATTCAATGACATGACAAAAACAGGTGAAGTAAGTTAGAATTTTCTCTTAGTGCTTAAAAGAAGTATTACAGCACAGTATGGAAAATGTCAACCCTAAATTATAATTAATTAGACTTTTGCTTTTCTAAGATAGGAATAATTTTAGTTTCAAACCTAAATATATGACTATGGCTTTAAAAATGTTTAATTTGGCTGTCTTACTTCATTGAGATGGAGAAGATTAGTGTAGCAGTTAAAAAAATAAGGAAATGTGCATTTCCCAGTTGATTAAATGTGGAGATTCGTAGTATGTAAGTTGATATAATATTTTAGACATATTGTCTGCATAAAAAAAAGAAAAGAAAACTATGGGTGTATCATTTCCCAGTATGATTTTTACCTAGCAGTTACTGTTTGATAATTCAATCCTAAGCACTCCCTGTAGGAAATTTAGCAGACAGTGTTGTGATGTGAGGAATATGGGCTACTGTGTCATTGCAAGGTCTTCGTTATTTTCATTTGGAGGCATTAATAACGTTGCTTATAAACTTGCGGCACTGAATCACTGTCTTTTAAAAACGTCATGTTCAGATGTCTTGTCTGCCAAGTTATAAATCTCATCTCCGAGTGCTTTTCTGTACCTTTCTAGCAAATGCTTATCTTGGTGTTCTTTGGGATAATTTACTTTTCCATTGATTGCCCTTTGTTCCCTCTAGAAAGCAAAGTAAGATAACATTTGGAGAATATTATTAAATACATAATTTGTGATGACATTCCTCACAGAGGAAAAAATATTTCAGTTCTTTAAAATGCGGGGCTTGAGGGAGTGAGTCTAATGGAGCCTTCTGTTCTATGAGTAATGAAAACACTAGATGGCAAAAACATCTGTTTTAATATAGGATAGACATTGATTCATCTTTTGGCTCCCCTCTGCTGTAATACTCTGTCTGAAAAGTGAAAAAACCCACTAGTAAAACAAAGTTAATGTTTTCGTTTTAAAGGTTTAGTTGGGGACAAAGTTTTACTCTAGACTTTAATTTTATGTCATTATATAAACGAAAGTGTATATTGTATATGTATTTCTGTAATCAATATGGAAGAAAGAAAACTTACCCTGTACTAACAGTTTAGTACAAAGTGATTTTAGTATTATGGAAATATAACCCTTTATTTAAAAATTTTCAAAGCTCGCTTTTAAAAAATCAAGTCCAAAATTGACTTCAAAGAATGTAGCTACTTCAGTTGAAAACGAGGTCAGCCTCTAAGGTCAACTTGGTTTGACTGTGTACAGATAGTCATTCAAGGCTAGATAAGGAAGTTTGTGAATAGATTTAGTAATATTTGCCTTTTAAATCCTGGTTTGTATTTTTCAAAGAAATTAGTTCATATCCAGGTTAGTAATAGTTTTGATCACTATATAGCTTAAGTACTTGATCATGAACTTAATACAAATTGGTGGTTTAATATGACCGTGGCTGTACTTGGTACCTTTCTAGTAATCAAATGTGAAAAACTCACATTACTGTTGTGTTCTGTTCTACATCTGGTGGCCTGGCCTCATATCGTAGATGCTTCCTGTTGTCCTTTGGTAAATATACCCAAGCCTTTCTCAGCCGTAACAGCTACTTCACGGACAGAATATATTCCTGGATTCTCTTTCCCCCTGCCCTCTTTGTTCTCTCCTCTTTTATGACAAGTTTTGGAAATTTTGGTAATAGCCTAATCACCCTTGGTTATTAACCTTCCATTTTTGGAAAAATTGTCATATTCTGGTATCGGTCACCATCATTTCATTGTAAGTCGTCTTCTTCAACTCATTATCATCCTTTTCTTTGCAGTATAGAAGGAATAATTTTTTCAGTTCCTGTCTTATTAGCTCTATTTTGAACTTTTATAATATTACATCCTTACAGTCTATAAAATGTATCCTCTTATATAAGCTTTCTGCTGCCTTCTCTGCTTATCCCAGAATTGGTGTTTGCTTTAGATCCAAAACGTCGCCCGTTGTTTGGTTATGGTTTTACTAATTTTTGTTGATGCTATCACCCTGTGTGCTCTTCTTGGTTTTGCATGTTCAGGATCGTACTATCAAATGCGATGTGGAGTCTTTAAATGTTTTTCCCTTCTACCTTTTCAGAATTTTTGCACCCACTGCCTATCGGTCATCTCCACCCTCATTTACCATAAGTGCCTAAGTCATAGGTGGCATGCATGGAATATTTACTGTATGCCAGACTCAATACTAAGCACTTTAGGTGTTACTTAATTGATTACACATAGCAATCTGAAGAAAATATCCCAAGATCAACTCATCTGTACAATCAAATATCTTTTCAGTGTTATTTTTATCAGTTGCTAGTGTGACCACCTATCTGGTCAACTAAGCTAAAAACACTGTGAGTAATCCTTGACTTTGCCCTGATTGCACACTTACCATATTCTCCACATCTAATTAACTATTAAACGCCATTTAATTTATGAACTAATTTTATAAACAATTCCTACCCTTTCATCAGCCTCATTTTTCACTGCCCTACATTAGACCCCTATGATCTCTCATTTGGAGTAAGGTAACAGTGCCTGGACTGATATTCCTTTGAAACCAACCCTGCCTCGAGTGGTCACTGTGATCTATCTAGAATGGAAATCTGACCACATCATTTACTGTTTAAACATTTGGCTCCTAATTACCTGCAGGATAAAGTGCAAGATCCTTACAATGTGATGTGAGGCCCTCTGTTACCTCGCCCCTGCTAGGTCAGCTGCCTCCTCTCCAGTCATCCTAAGCCCCCTACTTTGTTGTGCTATAATAAAACTGAACTGCTGTACTTCCTTGAATACCACCTTGTTTCTCTGCTCTGTGCTTCTCCTTGGGCCGTGCTATATAGGTTTACAACTAAAGGCCTCCTTTCATTCTCTCCTTTGTATTCCTTTTTTTTTCTTTGTCTTTTTTTTTTTTTACTTTTATTTTTTTATTAAATGATAGCTGTATACATTAATGCAAACACCGGGTACAGTTGCAAGGCATGTTTCCTATCTGACATGCAAGTTCATCCGAATAGCTTAGATGCACCTCTTGTCTGCTTTAAGAATTCTAAAGAAACACCCCTGTTATTGACTTGCTACCCAGTTTTTTATGGTAAAGCATATCCTGGTATCCTAGTTTTCTTTGTGTACCTGACTCTTCCTATGTAACACAGTGCTAGTATTTACTTCATACTCTACAAATATTTGTTGAGTAAGTGAGAAAATGAAACATTGGGTGTGTGAATTATCTTCAAGCATCACTATGTAGCAGGGAGGGGCAGATGTCAAGTAGCTCATGAGGTTAACCCTCTTCTAAGCAAAGGACAAGAAGGAGTGAGTCACCCCAAGATTTCTGTCGCTCAGTCATTTTTGGCTGAGATTGCTTTTAAGGTGGAGTGTATGCACCTGCATAAATATCTGTGTTTACACAAAAGAATGGAGGATGAATCAAAGAAAATATTTTGAGTTTAGAAAGGAAACAGACTGTGGAGAAAGGTTCGAGAGAAGGACCAGAAATTCAAGATGTATCTAACACTAAGCTATCATCTATGTGCTGGTGAATGGACAAAGAAATCTATCTCAGATGAATACAAAGATGGATTCAGCACAGTCAGTGATCCTTTTTTCTTTTCAAAATTTAAAACAACATCACAGGTAGAAAAATTAATGAAATTAATCCCTATGTGTCCACTAATGATATTTAAGAATTACCAGTCTTTCACCAAAGTTGTTTTCAGGTACTGTCCCCTCTGCCTTGTCCCTCTCACATAGAACACACATTCTTAGGGAGTGGATTTGAGGGGTGAGTGAATCACTTGCAGAATACTACTTACAGTCATTTTCAGATGGGAGGGATTATCTGATACGTCCTCTGTATTGTGCACAAATGCACATTCGTGCTGTGTATTTTATTAGCTGTTTAACAAATGTGATTGGAAACACCAAGGGCGGAATGGCGATAAATTCATTTAATGTCTCTGACAGGTGGTTTACATCTAAAATAAATATCACACAAAACCATAAACTTTTATTTGCAGGATGTTATGTTTTTATCATCTTTCTATTTGTATATTTATGGAAGAATTTTCATCTCATTTTTTTTAGATGGATATTCAGTGTCCATGTCGCCTAAGCTGTACGTTACTACTGTTTATGCTCAGATTTTCCCACATGCCTGAGAAACAGCGTATGAATGTGGTTTGAGTTGTGGGGTGGCGGCTTATTAATAAATAATAATAATTTTATAATTATTATTATTTATTATTATATTTTTATTATTTATTTATAATTATATTATTATTATTTATAATTATTTATTATTATTTATATTAATTAGTAAATATTAGCCATATTTTGAATCTAGTTCTTGATTTATATCCTGGAAATTTTCTCCTGGAAGTTCATGAGAACTAAGTTCAATTTCTGTTTATTATACTTTTTAGCAGAAAGGTCTAAATGATCTATTTAATTTGGACTTCCCTTTTTTTAAAATCTGAAATTCTGGATTATTATAGAGATAACAATCTTTTAGAGAAAGATTATTCCCATACTGTGGCCTGCATCGTGCATCTGTGTTTAAGTGATAAGTAAATGTGGCCAGCAACATCACAAGGCCAGTATTGGTGCGACACCAGGAAAGAAGCCGTCTGGTAGTGGTAGTGTCTTTTGTTCTGTTATGATTTGATGCTGAAAAATGCAGAGTCAGACATTTTAACAATTTAACCAGGACCAAGAGGCAGATGAAATACAAGAAAGAAAAACAGGACTGGATGCATGACTGAGCTTTGTCTGTAGCCCCCATGGATGGATTCATTTTGCAGAATGTTAATGGAAAGTAGATGATTAAAGAAGTTCATACTTGGGTTTGTGTGTCACCTTTTATCTTGTACAGCTCTCCCTCACCTTTGTAAATTGAGTAGTAAAAGTGAACAAAATTTACCCCCAATTTTGTGTCTATTCATCCTGTCCGTTTCCTTTGTTCTTATGTTTTTAGAGCCATAAGAAAAGGATAGTCTTCAAACATTCCACTATGATAACCAGTATTTCTATATTTCCGCCATAAAATGTGCTTGTGCAACCTGACCCTTATTAGAATATACTATATAGCCAACTTGTGAAGAAGGTCTCTCTTTCTTTTTTTTTTTTTTTAATTGAATGGTAACTATGTACATTAATGCACTTCTGAGGTACAGTGTGGGGTTTTCACATGCAATCTGAAATACTTCCATCAAACTGGTCAACACAGTCTTCATGTCATTTTCTCAGTCATTGTTTTAAAAATGTTCCCATTCTACTCTTAGAAAGATTTACTTGTACCCCTGTAGAAAGACCTCAGAAGTGATCCCTCCAATCCCCATCCCTCCACCCATTCCCCCCTCCCTTCTCCCTCAAGGTCTCTCTTTCTAAGGGGAAGTTAGTACTCTTCTTAGGACAAGCCTCCCTCAGGAGGGAGCTTTCTGGCCATCTTTAAGAGTGAAAACAGACACAAATCTAAGGGCCACCCTAGGGAAAGTAGAGGAGAAAATCATCAGCCTTTGACGACGTACCTATATTTCTGTTATCACAGATCTCTCCTCGCGTTGTGTATTGGGGGAGGGGGGCCCTAAATACAGTGTCTCGCTCTCATCACCTACTACACAGATGTTTGGTGGGTGGAAAAATGGAGCAGAAGCAAAGAGATGTAAGACCAAGGCCACAGAGTTAATCTTGAGCTATTAACTTTGATTGTGAATGATGCCATTAAAAAAAAAATGAAATTTAACAACTACATTTTCAATTTATTTTGTTTTCCAGATATATTAAAAATTACACTTGGTTTTTGATAATGAAAGGGTATTATAATAATTGTAATTTTTCTTAGATAAAGGAAAATAAACCTTTTTACTCCATGAAGTATTTTTTTTTTAATTTTTGGAGGGGGACAGGGTCTTGTTCTGTTGCCCAGACTAGACTGTAGAGGCATCATCAGTCATGAGAGTCCACTGTACCCTCCTGCTTCTGGGCTCAGGAGTTTCTCCTGCCTCAAACTCCTGAGCAGCTAGGAATACAGGTGCACAGTACCATGCCTTGTTAAGTTTTCTATTTTTTTGGTTGAGACAGGTCTTGCCTTGCTCAGGCTGCTCTTGAACTCCTGGTCTCAAGTGATCCTCCCATCCCAGCCTCCCAAAGCTCTAGGACTCTAGGCATGAGCCATAGTGTCTGGCCTCCATCAAGTATTTACAAGGGCTTACTTTGTTTCAGACACAGATAGTTGTTTTTTTTTTTTTTTTTTTTTTAAGGGAATTAGGCAATATAGTTACACATTTATCATCAGCATACTTTAAATAAAACTTAAATGGTATTTTTCATTATAGTACTAAAAAAACTAGACTATTAGTATCTTGCCCAGTAAATAATCTCTTACACTTTACCTGTTTGCAAATCACTGTGCTCCTATGTCCCTGAACTTTGCTGAACACTGTTTGGTGATATGCTACGTGTTTCTCTGAGAAACCTTCCACACTCCTTTGATGATAGAAAAAAGGTTAAATACATGAAAGTTCTTTTTCTACAGTTAATTAATAAACTGTCAAATTACAGGATTTATACCAGGTAAAATAGACTTGATCTGATGTAATCATGAACTGAGAAATTTCTCTACTGAGACACCACCTAGTTAGTGGAAAAAGAGAAGGCAGCAAGATTTCGGATAGGATTCTATGCTTAACAAGTTGCTTAACCTTTGTTAAGGGCAACAGTTTGTTCATCTAGAATATGAGGAGCAGAGACCAGAAATATCCTGAGATCCCTTTCAAGTTACAATACTCCATGAGTTTTATATGATCAAAACCATGACGTGTACTTTGTGATGTAAAATAAAATTTCCATTTCTTTGTAATTAAAGTTCTCCACCTATCTTTTTTGTTTTTCCATTCGCATGTTGGAACCATTTGTCTTAGGATTAATATGGTAGCATGAAACTTGCCTGCCAGTAAATTATCGTTCTTATGCTTGGATATGTGTAACATTTTCCTAGATCATTAAGCACACATTCTCAAATGAAGGCTACGGTAATAAATTAGCGCATTGTAATAGTGCAGTCTGTTCCACTGACCACCTTCTGCCCTGTTGGAGATTCTCTGGAGCTTGTTAGAAACTTGTGTTTTTAGATACGGTAAAACTACATTCTGGAAGACTAAATATGCATAACACGGAAGTAAAAAATGCATCATCAGTGAAAACCAACCTCAGAGAGTGCATTTTATGCTGAGAAGAAAAATAAGTAAAATTAATTTTGCCATTGAAAAGAGAACTTACCTTCCCCCGTTTCGTACTGAACCTTGTCTATGTAAAGCAAAAGAACCCACCTACAAAGCATGGATTTAATTTTAACATTGGGATGGTTGTAGCATGTTAATCATATCTAGTTGGTTTTTTTTTTCTTTCTAAATTGAGTCTTTCAATACCACTTGATGGTTAATATCATATGCCCATTTGGCTTTGCCATGATACACAGATATTGGGCTGAACACCCTTATAGCCGTTGCTGCAAAGGTATCTTCTAGGATGGCTTAACATTTCGATGCAGCCTTTGAATGAAGCAGATGACCCTCCATTATGTGGATGGGGCGCTTCCAATTAGTTAAAGACCTTAAGAGAAAAAGTCTGAAGTCTGCCTAAGAGGAATTCTACCTCCAGAGTGCCTCCCAGTATGACCTGCAACGTTAGCTCCTCTGCGGGTAACCAGCCCTCTGTACAGGCCTGCAGATTTCAGAGTTGCCAGCACCCACTATTGTGTTAGACAGTTCTTAAAAATGAAGATCTCTATAGGTAGGTAGATGGATGACAAATAGATAACTACACACAGACACGCACACTCAACATTTTGTTCTTTTTCCCTGGGAACCATTGCTAATACACATCAGAAATACATGATTCTACAAATAAAGACCACTGTCACTTGCTACTGTACACTCAGCTGAATGCGGGCTAGTCTCTTTAAATTTGGGGGCTTCAGATTTCTTTTTTATTGGTGGGGATTCATTGAGGCTACAAGTAACCAGGTTACACTGATTGCATTTGTTAGGTAAAGTCCCTCTTGTAATCATGTCTTGCCCCCAAAGGGTGTGGCACACACCAAGACCCCACCCCCTCCCTCCTTCCCTCTCTCTGCTCTTCCTTTCCCCTACCCCCACCATGTCATTAATTGTCATTAATTGTCCTCATATCAAAATTGAGTACAGAGATTTCATTTTTTATTGATTCAGGAGATTGGACCATGTCTGTCATTTTTAATTATTTTAATTCTTAGAAACAAAGCGTTACACTATTGCACAATTGATAACCCCTAAAGACAACTTTTATTTTCAAAGGAAAAAGAAAATGAATAATAGATTTACCATTAGCAATGTGAGAACTTCCATCCCAAGAAGGCTAAAATACATCATTCTCTAATTATATCTTGCTGTTTAAACACAGTATCCAACAATATCTCATCACGATTTCATGTATGTTCTTTTTTATTTTTTCTATCCTATTGAAACACATCTGTTGGAGTATTTCATTGAAGTGAAAGCTAACTCTACATCCCTACTGTACATTTATAATTATACTTGATTTATACTCATAGTAAGTATATAAATATACTTATTAGTATCCACACTGAACTTCCTATTTCCTCTAGATTTTTACACAATAAGAATAAAATGTAAGTATATATGCATATGTATATGCACAATCATATATTAAAATAGCTAAAGAAACATTGCTACCCAGAAAAAAAGGTGGCAACTTCCAAGAGTGAATTGTCAGTGGCTAGGCTGTGCAACCATACAGTTACTTCAGCTGAGGTCCCAAATTTAAATCCATGATATGAAAAACAATTTGACAGTTTCTGTACACAGTATATGGATGCGTAACTTGTATGAGAAATACATACAGCAAAACTGGTGACTATAATGAACTGCCACGGTTCAAGCCGGGGTTGAGGAGCTAGAGCCCTCGCCGTTTACTTCTCTTCCTTCCCCTTCTCCCCTGGCAACATTTGAAGCAATTCAGGGGAACGTTTGGCTTCCCGGGAGCACAGAGCGTAAAGAGGCTCCATGGTCCATTCCGGCCCTTACGTTGGCTCCTGTAGGATGGTTGGTGAAGGCAGTGCTCCTTCCACGGCCGTCTCTCACCTCATACATTAAGCATCTTCTCAGTGACTCTCTTATGAATCCCTAGCAGCATCGGGTTTCTCCACAGATGTTGAAATATAAAAAGAATAGCCTTTCCTCAGGACCTATTAATTTCAGCCAAGTATCATGGCATATTAGGGCTTCAAAATGAGGCACATTACAAACTTAAAACCATATTTCAGAAAGATGATTCTGTAATGGTTCAATAAACAAAAAGTTCATTTAAGCAATAATGGGCTAGTAGACATTCGTTTTATTCTGCAGAATATAAGGTGTGTGGTATATTTATTGAAGGATTACGCGAGATTAACAGAGTAATGCTTCAGAACTAGCTAGTCGTTTCTGAATGTCTCCCTGAAGCTGAGTTCCTTTATGTCAGATGATGAGGCGTTTCTGGAAAATTTAATTTGGCTCAAACAACTTCCTTAATGAGTTACAGCTGACTTAGGACTTATCAGGGAAAATAAAACAGCACTGTAGCCACACTACAAAAAGGCATGTGAGTATGCTGATTCAGAGATTTTTGTATATCTGAGATGGTAGGCATTATTTTCTGAATATAAGATAGAATGTTTTCTTTAATAGGAGCCACAGCGAAGTGACCTTTGTGGATATAGCAGGTCTTTCAGAATTTTAGCCGGAGCCTTCATTACCTTTTTTCTTGTCTTTGCCTTTTTTATTTTTTACACAAGGTCTTGTTCTGTCACTTGGGCCACAGTAGAGTATTATGATCATAACTCACTGCAACCTAAAGTGGCTGAGCTCAAGGGATCCTCCTGCCTCAGCCTCCTGAGTACCTGATACTAACAGTGCACAGCACCACACCTGAATAATTTTTCTACTTTTTAAAGGGACAGTTCTTGGTGTTGCCCAGGGTGGCCTCAAACTCCTGACCTCAGCAATCCTCCTGCCTCAACCTCTCAAGGGGCTAGGATCACAAATGTGAGCCAGTGTCTGCAACCATTATTCCTTTTATTTAATAAAAATCCTTGGGATATGACAGATTTAATCAAGGCACTGAGATTGAATAGTATCAGCACATTTTATATGAAATGATTGTCCCAGAGAGAATATCATGTTTGCAGTTTATATCCAAATCAGATTTACATGCTTTACAGTCTGTTAATTTGAAACTGGGCTGGTATAAAGGTAATCCATGTTGTCAGGTAGGGACTGTTCAGCATCTTAATGAAGAATGATCCCTCCTGGTTGTGCATGTACCCAGTCTCTCTTGTCATAATGATATAATTTAAGGGACAGAAAATAATCAACAATAGCAAGTGGATTTTGCTTTCTCCTTCTCTCTTAAGAACTGATGGCCTGAGCCTTTATAAATGCTGTTTCCTTTTTCACAATTTTTTAATATTTCTGATTCCTAGGAGTGTATAATAGTTGTATCACAGTAGATGTAATGTTTTCTACAGGCACACAATGTGAATTAATCAAATCAGTATAATTGCGGTATCTGTCACCTCTGGCACGTATGATTTCTTTGTTTTCGAAACATTCCAATCCCCTCTTCTGATTACGTTAAAGCATACCCTAACCTATAGCCAATTAGAGCCACTGTGTTGTGCTATCATATACTGTTCATTCTATCAGTCATACTAATTATGTTTTTACACCCGTTAATCACCTACACTTTATCCCCACCCCTCACCACTACACTTCCCAGCCACTGATATCCATCATTCCACTTTCCATCTCCACCAGGTCAATGCTTCTAGATACTTAGCTCTCACATATGAGAACATGTGAGATTTGTCTTTCCGTGCTTGGCTTATTTTACTTAATATAAAGTAAGTAAAATATTTCCATCCATGTTGCAAATTGCAGGATTTCAATCTTTTTAAATGGCTACACAATACTCCCTTATGTATAGGTATCACAATTTCTTTATCCATTTATTTGTTGATGGACATTTAGGTTGATTCCAAATCTTGGCTATTCAAAAATAAACATTGGAATGTGGAAACCTTTTTGATGTACTAAGTTCCTTTCTTTTGGCTGTGTACTTAGCAGTGAGATGGCGGGGTCATATGGCAGTTATATTTTTAATTTCTGGAGGAATCTATGATGGTTCCTCATACCGTTCTCTATGATTTGTAGAACGATATGGTTTCATATCGTTCTCTATGATGGTTGCACTAATCTATATTCCTACAAGCAGTGTGTGAGGTTCTGCTTTGCTCCACATCCTCTCCAGTATTTATTTGTCTATTTTCTTTGATAAAAATCATCTTAACTAGGTGAGATGATATCTCACTGTAGTTTTGATTTGCATTTCTCTGATGATTAATGATACTGAGTGTTTTTTCATGAACCTGTGGTCTTTTGTATTTCTTCTTTTGAGAATGTCTACTGAAATCTTGTGTCTGTTTTTAAATCAGATTGTTTTACTTTTTTCCAATTCAGTTGTTGGGAATATATATTCCTTTTCTATTCTGTTATTCCTGGTCAGATGGATCATTTACCAACATTTTCCCTTCTCTGGGTTGTCATTTCCCTTTGCTGATTGTTCCCTTGGCTGAGCAGCAGTGGGTTACCTTGATATGATTCCATTTATCCAATTTTGCTTTGCTTGTCTATTCTTTGGGCATATTACTCAAGAAGTCCTTGCCCAGACCAAATCCTACAGCATTTCCCCAATGTTTTCTTTTAGCTATTTCATAGGTTCAGGTTTCAGATGTAGGTCTTTAACCTATTTCAATTCAATGTTTTTATATCATGAGAAATAAGGGTCTAAGTTTCATTTTTATGCATGTGGATATCCAGTTTTTCCAGCACCATTTATTGAAGAAGACTGTCCTTTCCCCAGTATATATTCTTGGCAATTTTGTTGAAGATGCATTCACATAGATGAATGGAGTTACTTCTGATGAATACTGTATTTCTGAAGAAAGACAGATTGGTTGTCTTAGGGTAGACGTCTACTAGGACTAGGACATTCTAAGTCTTCTCCTTAGAAATATTTTGGTTAACTTGTCATTAGGTGCCCTGGTTTACACGCTTTGCTTCAGGAGTTTTCCTTTTTGAAAGGGCTGTGCTAAATCAAGGCCCATCTGACGAGTAATCATACCTTGGTAGATCCCACTTACTACAAGGCATATTTCTAGCCACACAAAACTGGTTTCTTTCCTTCCATATGGCTAACTCCTTCATTACTACTGGCTAACTGTTTGTAAGTTCTAGCAATGCCTCTTCTATAGGTATATATGGAAACTATATGAATCGGGTGTTTTCAAACTATACCTGGATTCAAGGACAGTTATTTGTATCTAATTCATTCCACATGCATTTGAGGATCACACTTTTTTAGAATAATAGTCTTAGATGGGGTTTAAATCAAATTTTATAGAAAAATTGAGTTATTTAGAGAAGAAATTTTAAGAGTGCATGACAAAAGCTACATATGGAATCGAGGTAAAAAATTAGCTTTGTGAAGGAAGAAATACTCATTTCTGAGATGGAACAAAAGTATCAGGCAACAGGTGTCGAAGGAAAGGTAAAGGGAAGAAAATGATCAATTAGGGAATTTAAGCATGTTGTCTAATAGGGAAAAGTAACAACTAGTGTTACTGTCTCTGCCCTTTATTAGGAAGTCACCATGAGCATGTTACAGTTATGCTATTTGCTCAATTTAGTCTCCCCAACCTAATCCTTACAAAAAATATGAGAGGCATTATTATCCCTATTAGGCTGAAGAGAGAAGTCGACTTTTGCAGAGCCTAAAAATTTTCCCAATCAGGAGTTGTTTCTAGGTTTAATTAAATCTAAAACTTTTTTTCATAATTTCTATTATATCATGACTTCTATTACATCTTGACTTCCATCCATATAAACTGCATTTCCACCCAGTATCTTAACCGAGTATTCAGCACTATCCACTAAAAATATACTGTTTTTTGCTCAAATAAAGGAAAATTTACGATCAGATTAGAATAATACCAAAATTATGAACTTTATTTTTCATGACAAATTTAATCAAACATGGTAGAAGATATCACAAGAAGAAACATGTGTTATTAGAGAATGAGAAATGAAGAATATTTATATTAAATCTCTTGTCACAGATTAATGTACTCTTGACAGCAGCAAATGTAAAACTTTGGGGACTCTCGTATTGTGCATATTCAGTTACTTGATAAACAAACTTTTTAAATGTTTCTACGATATGCTACATACTGTTCTAAGAATCATGGGAAAAAAACCCAATAATTCCCAGTTTATTCTCTTGAGAAGCTAATTTCATACAGCTTTAAGGAATTCGACCAGTCATTTCTCTTATTAATGTCAGGGAATAATAACTCTGTAGATCTCTGTGTATCTCTACGTTATGAATAAAAATTAAGTACACTCTTCATTTATTCATAAAATATACACTTGCACATCTCCTTGTGCACACACACAGCAAATTGTGACAACATTTAGGAGAAAAAGAGGAAGACAGTACTCGGAGAGAGAATGCAGGTAGGGGTCTACTTTAAATGTGGTTGTCAGGGATAAACTTCTCTAAGGGTGTAACCCATGTCTCAGACAAAAAGGGATGAGTGTGGATTAGGCAAGTGAATAGCTGGAGGTAAGAGTGTGCTAGGGAAATGTTTGACTGTTTGGAGGCAGAACAGGGCTATGTGTGTTCACGAACCACGTAAGGGAAAATTGTATGAGCTGAGGCTGGAAATGAAGGCAGGGCCTTCTGGAGGTTTGCACTGCCTAGATGTAGTCCACCTGCCTCTTCTCACCCCTGTGTATGCATGATCTTTACAGTTTGGTGACAAATGACGGGAGTTACACTGTTTGCTTTTGGTAGGTATATTTGGTGTTTTTCCATCTAATTCTTATTTTTTTTCTTAGATCTTAGACTTGGTATCAAAGAAATAGAGTCATAAATAACTTACATTTCTAGAAACTTTATGTTTGTTCTAAATATTTGTTTATCCAATGAGAGATCTTTACACTGTGGCGCTTTCTATATTTATAGTGATTGTTGATAAACAGGAAGGAGCAAAAAACATCGCAGAACCTGATGGAAATAAGCATCCCAAGACATCAGTCAAAAAAACCCATTGCATATCATTATAATTATTTGTTAAGGTTTTCAAAAGTTTCCCTTTACCACAGAGGCTGGATCTTCACCATTGAAGATATGTCAAAATTAGCTTGATTAAACACAGCAGTATTTCGTTTTTTTTGCCATTAGTATAAAAGACCGAATTGTTATTGAAAAGCCATGGAGTGCAAAACTCTGGAATTTGTGGTGAAAGGAAATTGAAAGAGAACAGAACATTTGGATTCATGTTTCATGAAATAATTTGTGTGACAGAATAGGAAGGCAGTCTGAGGGAAAATTGACATAATTTTTTCCTAGAACTGGGAAAGGCCAGATAAATATGTCACTGTTAATAAACGCAGTATTATGCATGAACAGAGTACATTCTACACACTTTGTAAATATTAAGTTTTAATCATTGGAAAACATTTGCATGATTTTTAAAGGATAAGGCAAATTCTCCTCTTTTGGTTCCTTTTTCATCTTTTTAAATTGTGGATAGATATTTAATTGAATCAGCATAAGGATGGCAAAAATAATTTTTAATTCCTAGAAATGCTGTTTATCAGGGAAGGTTATATATTGGATATGTACTATGGAATATATAATATGGGATCTTCAGACGTTCCTTTGGCAGATCTATAATCTGGCTTTTTCCAGTGTAGAGAGTCTGTCCATATAGAGCTCATCTACCAGATTTTAGATTCATAAAACCTTGTCCCCTAGTCGATTGGATGGGTAGAGACTGTGTCTTTGTGTCTTCAATATTTTCATCTTTGCCCGAGTGCCCAGCAGAGTTTTTGTGTACACAAGGTGCTTAGAGAATATTTGGTTGATTCCGAGACCTATGTTCCTGGAGTATGGGATTAGGCACAGATGTCTACAAAAGTTTGTTGAAAGGAATTGAATTATGTGAAACTTAATTGAATTAAAATAAATTATTCCGCAACCTCATCTCTTTGGGACAAATCCAAAAACTCATTATGTGCTGTTCCGGGAGCTGGGGAGGAAGGGGTTGGACATGTTATTATTAAGAATCTGTTGACAATTAATTATAAACAGTCCTAAATAGTCGGTAAGCTGGTACTAAAACCTTTTCCATATGAAAAGCTACCAATATAGAAGAAAAAATGAATTGGGAAGAATAGGCACGCCCAAGCAGGTAGCAGTGACTTTACAGGTGGGATGCATAGGATAAAATGTCAGCACGATACAATTCACATGTTAGTAGTTTGTATAATTAGGTTCATATAATTTTTAAATTCTATTATGTATCAGTTGGCATTCTCAGGTTAAAAGATTAAATTTTGCTTTAAATAATTTGTACAAAAATGGAGAAATGAGACCAAATTGTTTTCTTACTGGGGCAAGTAGATGAAGTTCTCCTATAATTAGAATCATTTTAAGTCAAATATTACAAAGCAGTTTCGATTGTATGTAAGTGTGTACAGGGTGTGTTAGAGAGAGAGAGAAAGCAGAGGTTTTTTGTCTTGTTTTTGACTATTATTCTCAAAAGGAAAGGATGCTTGAGCAAATTTCATAGCTTCCAAATCAGAAAGAAATTGCCGTGGCACACTGCCATTGAACTTCTGGTTTGAATGATATAAGAGCCAGTCTGTTCAGCAGTTATTTGTAGGAGTTTTAATATAGTTACAGGCCAGTATTTGAAGCTCCTTGGACTAGCTGAGGTTCTTGGCAGGAGAAACAGTGCATAGATCTGGCCATCGCGGAATGGAGCAATTCCAGAGTGGGGAACGCGAAGTCTGTGGTGTAGACTCGAGCTATCAACAATGAATGATTCAAGAAAATGAAATCTCAATTATTATTATACATCTTTAATCGCTTACACTGTATCTACCTCAGTCTCTTTCAAATATGTGTTCTAGTACCTACCGTTTTTATACTTTTAACAAACATTTATTCAACTTACTTTAAAGTTAGAGAAACAGGTTTGAATCCAGCTTTTGTCATTTCCTAGCTGTGCTTAGGCAGCTTCCTTAACTTTTCCAAGGTTCAGTTTGTGCAGCTATGAAATGGCGATAACACTGTCCATCTGATAGGATTACTTACAGGCAAAAAACAGCTAAATATAAAATGCTGAATTCATTGCTATGTGTGTCCTACATAGATACTCAAAAAACTGAAAAGCATCAAACATAGCAGTGCAAAATAAAAGTACTGAAGTGTTTACTTGGAGTGAGCAAATTGTTATCTACTTTAAAAAACTTGCCTCTAATAAGACAAATGATATATACACTAAAATAATGCATGCATACAATCAATCTGACAGAAGACAGAGAAATTGCTGAACGTGGGCTGACTATGAATTCCTTTAACTTTCAAATTAGATCTCTTTATATTTTTATTAGATTGTTCTCTTTCAATTCTGTACCAGCATTCTGGGTGCATTATAAAGACCTGTTTTTAGTCACGGAAGAATGGGCTGAGTCAAAAAGTTTTCAAAGTCCTATCTCATTAGGGAATAATAGCTATGGTGGATCTTAGCTGGGAGCCATTTTTCCCCATTAATTAAATTTTATTTTATTTCTTTTCTTTCAATTCCAGTAAAAATATCAACAGGCTTGGGCATGTGAGTGAATTGGGGGTGCAGTGGTGTGTCGACAGAACATTTTATAGAAGGGCAAGAAACCAGAAGGAACTACAGCAGACATAGGAATAAGAATTAGAGGCCAGGTACTACTTAGGGAGGTAGAATGTTTGATCTCAGGGGTTAGAGATCAGCGTGAGCATGAGTGAGACCCCATCTCTACTAAAAACAGAAAAAACTAGCTGGGTATTGTGGCAGGCACCTATAGTCCCAGCTTCTCAGCAGGCTGAGGCAGGAGGATTTCTTAAGCCCAAGATTATGAGGTTGCTGTGAGCTATGACGGGCACATCACTCAGGGTGGTGACACTCTATCTCTCACACACACACACAAAAGTATATATATATGTGTACATAAGTATATATATGTAAGTACATAAGCATATATGTATATGTGTATATAAAAAAGTACATATATAAGAATGAGAATTTGGTAGGATAATGTACCTTATCAAATATAAAACTTAGTACAAGGATGTAGTAATGAAGATATTTGATATTGGAGCAGGTTTAGACAAATAGATCATTGGACAGATTTGAAAGCCCAGAATCAGATAGATCCACAGATATGTGAAACTTTGTTTATGGGGAAGCTGATATTAAAGGTTATGGGAAAAGGTTTTTCTTTTTAGTAAAAAGTATTAGGACAATAGGTTATCCATATGGGAAAAGAAAAATAAAAGGTGGACACCTATTTCATATGCTACAAAGAAATTAGTTCTGGATAGAATAATGCTTTAAATGTGAAATGAGTTGAGTATAAAATATTTAGAAGATAATATAGAAATGAAGCTTTAAGACTTTAGGGGTGATTAAAGACAAAAAAATTCAGAAAAGACTAATAACAAAGAAAAAGATCATTTAATTTGACATTAAAATTAGAATCCTCATTACATCAAAAAGACCCTATAAAAGGCTAGGCCTGGTTTTTCGTGACTGCAGTCCCACTACTTTGGGAGGCTAAAGTGGGAGGATAGCTTGTGGCAGAAGCTTGGGAAGCTGCTTGTGGCCTAAGCAGCATGATGAAACCCTGTTTCTACAAAAAAAAGAAAGAAAAAGAAAAGATTAACCAGGCATGGTGGCACATGCCTGTAGTCCCAGCTACTTCAGAAGCTGAGGCAGAAGGATCATTTGAGCCCCAAATTTGAGGTGATGCAGTGAGCTATGATGATGCCGTTGCCCTCTAGCCTGGACAACAGAGTGAGGTCCTGTCTTAAAAGAATAAAAAACACCAAAAAGAAAGGGAAAAACAGTATAAGAACCAAGAGATATTTACAACATTTATGACAAAAGATTATCATCCAGAAATACATACGAAAGGTAGACTAGCCCCTTGGTATTCATAGAGATATGTTCCAAGAGCCCCAGTAAATACCAAAAATTCTCAGTGAGTACCAAGACCTGCAGACACTGTGCTTTCTCCCATGTACACATACTTGTGATCAAGAACAAATTAGGCACAGGAAGATTAACAATAACTAATGTAATAGAACATTTGTAAACACATGCTGCAAGTTATGTGAGTGCCTCTAAAAGTCTCATTGTATTGCACTTACCTCTTTTCCCACTCAGTTGGCTACAAGATAACTATAATCACAGAAAGCAAAACCAGATAAGAGAATACTGTAGCCCACAAAGAGAGTGAAAAAGAGAGTTGAATAGGGCTGAATATCAAGTGTTCAGGAAACTTGCAAAGAGATGCCCAAGGTCATGCCGACCCTCAGTGCCAGCTCATCTTCCCAGCAGCAGTTGCAGGCCTGAGGTAGGAACTCTTCAAGGTGGCTGCTGAGACCCAGGGTCTGTCACCCCAACTTGGGCCTCCAAGATGCTGACTGCCTGTGTTTTCACCGGATGTGAAGACAATCATGACTGCCTGCTTCTCAGACATCCAAGGCTAGGTTTCTGGGGTTGCCAGGGTGGTAGCAGGACAGCAGACTCCAAAAATTGTCATGATAACTTTGACCTAGTAGAGGATAAAAGAAGGTCGTTTTTGGTGGTTACCATACAGAGGCACAGTGGCTATCTTGCCATGGGACTATAGGAACTAGAGAAAAGCATGGAAAAACCACTTAATGATATCAGCCTTGGGAAAGAATTTATGAAGAAGACCCCATTGGCAACCTTAGCAACAACACAAATAAATAAATGGGACATGATCAAGTTAAAAAGTTTCTGCACAGCTAAGGATCCAATTAACAAAGTAAATAGACAACCTTCAGGATAGGAGAAGATATTTTAATGTTACAGATTGGACAAAGGGATAGTGACCAGAATATGCAAAGACCTCGAGCAAATCAACAAGAAAAGAGCAAACAACCCCATCAGTCAATGGGCAAGTGACAGGAACAGAATCCTTTCCCAGGAAGACAGATGAATGGCCAACAAACACATGAAAAAATTCTCATCATCCCTAATCACCAGAGAAATGCAAATCAAAACCACCTGGAGATGTGACCTAACACTAGTGACAAGATCCCAAAGCTGCAAGATCCCCAAACTGCAGATGCTGGCGTGGGTGCAGAGAGAGGGATGATCTGATGCACCGTTGGTGGGATTGTAAACTAGTACAGCCCTTTGGGAAAGATGGATGGTGAATTTTCAAAGAATTAAAAGTAGATTTCCCATTTAAGTCTTCAATCCCATTACTAGGTATCTACCTGAAAGAAAAAAGTTCATTTTGTCATAAAGTCATTTGCACATGAATATTTTAGAAGGCCAGTTAACAATTGCAAAGATGTGGAAACAACCCAAGTGCCCCTCAACCTGTGAATGGCTTAATAACCTGTTCAAGAAGGGGGGAAGTAATGAGGGGTTTGGTAAGTTCTTACCTAACGAATACAAGGTAAGGCTATATGGCACATTTTCTGGATGAAGGACTCAACTACAGCTCAGACTTTGGACTTTACCTTACAAATGCAAATAATGTAACCAAATTATATATACTATGGTATTAACCCACAATAAAAAATAAACAAACAAATAAATAAATATAAAGCTATTACTGGATGAACTCTTGTGGTTGCAATTCCTGGCAATCACTTTTGCTAGCTTTATTTTTTAGGACTTCTGAAACGATGTGATGTTGAACTTCCCTGTATATTTCTGATTCAAAAAGGACTGCAGGGTCTCACTCCATCCTACAGGTTAGAGTGTGGTGGTGTGATCATAGCTCACTTCAACTCAAGGATCCTCCTGCCTCTGCCTCCCAAGTAGCTGGAACTACAGACTCATGCCACCACATTTGGCTAATTTTTCTGTTTTTCGTCGAGCCTGTTGTTCAGGCTCAAACTCCTGGCCTCAAGGAATCCTCCCACCTTGACTTCCCAAAGTGCTAAGATTTTAGGCACAAACTACTGTACCTGACCTTGTATCCTTTTTTTAGTGAATGAATTTTGAGTTTTATGAAATGACTTTCCTGGATCTGTATTTTCTCCCGTCTCTTGATGTAGTGAATTCTTAGGCAGATGTAGCTTGGTGATACTACAGGTTTATCACAATAAATGGGCTATCACGAGAGAGCACATTATATGAAAATTTTGATATCCCAGTGCATATAAAAGTTATATTTAAACTATATGGTAGTCTATTAATGTTTGCATTAGCATTATGCCTAAAATGTACATATTTTAATTAAAAACTTCTTGCTGAAAAATGCTAACAATGGAGCCTTCAGTGAATCATAAGCTTTTTGCTGGTGGAGGGTCAAACCTCAGTGTTGAGATGTTGACCATTGCTGACTGATCAGGATGTTGGTTGCTGGGTGTTGGGGTGGCTGTGGGACTTCCTTAAAATAAGACAACAATGAAGCTTGCCAAATTTTTGACTCTTTTTAATGAAAGACTTTTCCGTAGTGTATGATACTGTTTGATAGCGTTTTTACCAATAGCAGAAAAGTTTTATAATATTTGAGTCAGTTCTCTCATACAGTATCACTGCTTTATCAACTAAATTTATGTAATAGTCTAAATCCTTTGTGGTCGTTTCAGTGATGTTCATCGCATCTTCACTGGGAATAAAGTCCATCTCAAGAAACCACGTTCTTTGATAGAAAATCTGTTGTGCAGTGAAGCCACCTCTGTCCACTATCTCTGCTGCATCTGCAGATAACTATCTGTAGCATCTACATCTATCTGCATGTGCTGCTTCTCCACTGCACTGTCTAGTTATGGAGCCTGCTTTTATTCTTAAACCTCAGGAACCAACTGCCACTAGCTTTCAACTTTTCTTCTGCCCTTTCCAACTCAGCTTTTATAAAATTGAAGAAATCTGGGGCTTTGTCTTATGGAAATGTTGGGGGCTGATTTGATCTTTTTGTTTGTTTGTTTGTTTGAGAGTTTCACGATGTTGCCCACAGTGGAGTGCTGTGACTTCACAGCTCACAGCAACCTCAATCTCTTAGGCTTAGGGATTCTCTTGCCTCAGCCTCCCAAGTAGCTAGGACTACAGGCACCCACCACAATGCCCACCTGTTTTTGGTTGCAGTTGTCATTATTTTTAGCAGGCCTGGGCCAGGTTCAAACCCACCAGCCTCAGTGTATGTGACTGGTGCCGTAACCACTGTGCTATGGGCGCTGAGCCTGATTTCATCTTTTATGCAGATCTCTATGACATTCTCCATATCTGCAATTGGGCTGTTTGCTTTCTTATCGTTTATTTGTTCACTGGAGTAGCACTTTTAATTTCTGTCAAGAACACTTCCTTTCCATTCACAACCTTGCTAATTGTTTGGCACCAAATCCTTAGACCTCAGCGTTTCTCTGTTTTTGACATGCCCTTTTTGCTAAGCTTGATTATTTCTAGATTTTAATTTAAAGTGTGAGATGTATAATTTTCTCTTTCTATTGAGCACTTAGAAGCCATTGTAGGATTGCTGTTTGGTCTAATTTCAATATTGTTGTGTCCCAGAGAATACCTGGTCTAAAGAGAGACAGAGAGAGATGGGAGAATGGTCAACTAGTAGAGCAGTCAGACCACACACAGAATGTATTGATTACATCTGCTGTCTTCTACAGACACGGTTCATGGCACCACCAAACACTTAGAACTGTAGCATCAAAGATCCCTGATCTAGATTATTATAACAGAATAATGAAAACATTTGAAATATTGCAAAAATTACCAAAATATGACACAGAGACACAAATGGAAGACATGCTTTTGGATATAAGGGACCACAAGATTTGCTAATAGCGTAAGGGTTGCCACAGATCTTCAGGTTGTAAAAAAATATATATGAAATGCAAGAAAATGAGGCATTCCTGATTATTTTATAATGTTAAAGCAGCTTTGAATTTCTAGATTATAACAATTTCACTTCCCTTCTATTTTTACATATAGAGCCTGAATATAGTTTGCCAACATTTTTGCTCAGTATTTTTTTTTTTTTACATTACTGTCCATACCAGACTGCAATTTACTCTCATCTTACTGGCCTTGTCTAATTTTGATTTCAAAGTAATTTTGTTAGCATGTAATGAGGTTGAAATTGTTTTTTAAATTTATTTTTTTATTTCAGAGTATTAGAGTGGCACACACATTTTGCTAACATACTTTGCGTTTGTACATTTTACGCTGATGTTATGAGTGTGCCCCTCACGCAGAATATATGACCTGCGCACGTTAGGTGTGAGTTCACCTCACCCTTCCCTCCTCTCTCCCTCCCTCCTATATCATTTCCACTGAGTTGTACCTCCATATGTGCATGTGTTACAGACTGGTTCCAAAATGGTCTTGAGTACTTGTGGCGTTTGTTTTTTCATTCTGGTGATACTTCATTTAGAAGAATGGTCTACAGTTCCATCCAGGTTGTTATAAAAGATACTGGATCACCGTTTTTTTTTTTAATGGCTTGGCATTACTCCATGGTACACATATACCACATTTTATTAGTCTGATGATGTTATCCATTTTTTATTTTCTAGAACTACGCTGTTAGTAAGATAACCTCTGGCTACATGAGGCGTTTGGGGTCCTTGAAATGGGGCTAGTATAGATTGACACTAGATTTCAAGGACTTAATTTTTAAAACATATGAAATATCTTACTAACAAATTAAAATATTTATGATATGTTAAAATAATATTGTTGATGTACTGAGTTAAATATAATATAATAAAATTAATTTCACCTTTTTATTTTTATGTGATAACTAGAAAAAAGTTAAATAATATGCATGGCTCACCTAATATAGCTATTGGACAATATTGACTTAGACAATAAATTATTTCTTTCCTCAGAATCAAAGGTACGAAAAAGTCATTAAAGGTACATTTCCCATCAGCTAATAAAGAGGAGATAATGTCAATCTAATGCAGAATAACTATACCCGATATACGTGCACCCTGTTTTGCAGAACATTAGCTTCAGAAACCCACACCTGCAAATTTTCAAGAAGAAAACAGACATATATTTAAGTGAACAGCTTGGCAAACTAATGAGTCTATAATTTGGGAGGCATAGAGCATTTACTTGAACAAAAGAATGGATAGCTCTTTACTCTGGATCCCGCCTAACGGGACACAGATGTAGTAAGTTGTTAAGGCTCAGGAGTAGGACCTAAGTAAGCTTTGCTTGTAGTAGACTTTCAGTAAGTGATACCTGTTGTTACAAAAAGAGGTGAAGGCTGAGATGAATGTCCTAGCCTTCATCCACTGGTACAGGGAGGCAGAATAGAGTAATGATTGAGAAGAGGCTCTACAATCAGATTGTTCAGGTTGAGATCTCTAACTTATGAACTGTGTAGCTTTGAGAATAAAGTGGCAGGTGTGCGTGACATAATGTATTACCATCATCTTTTTAACATGGTTAACAAAAGTGTATTTTGGTTAAATAGAATCATTCTGAGAGTTCCCTTAAGTGATTGCAGCTTAGCTGGAAGTAAGGATATTAATGTTTCACTATAAAAATAAACAAACTTTATTTTAGGATAATATATACATGTTAATTTTTTGTCCAGATGAATAAAGACACATTAATTTTTATATCTTTATATATGTATTATATCTTATGAAATCAAATGGAATTAACAAATGATTTTCAATTTGGCAGGCATTTTACAAACATAGACTTTAATCACAGCTATGATAGGAGTTTCAAGGTTTATGTCTTTGATGACTCTGTATTCATTTTGTTAGCAGAGTATGGTGTGTGTGGTTAAAGCTTCTATTAATAGATGGGTAATATTTGTATACAAACCATTTTATTCCTGATTACTTGAATATTGGCTAAATTATGGTTTTCAATTTTCAAATATTAGATCATATGACATATATGTATATCTGTTTTAGTTTTGTTAAAGAATCACTTCAAATATTCATATCTGAAAGTTTATAGTGTATCTTTTTCTAAAATCTAAAGAAAATTTTATATTGAAACTCTTTAATCAAATTTTATTACACTACAAAAGTAGGTAAATACATTTTTAGAAGTTTAGGTATAAGATGTTAATATTTTATTCTTTCCAGTTTTCTAATTCTATCAACTGAAATTAATGTAATTGCAATAATATAATTAAAATTATGGTTAAGATCAGATTTTCATTTATGGTATCATAGTTAATGATGATGCTTAGAAATGAAAGATACAGTTCACTATTATTATATTTGTCATATGCTAGTCAATAAATATCAGTTTAGAATCTCCTTAATGGCAGTCACTATTCCAGGCGGCCAAAACAATCCCCAGAGAAGACAAAACAGTTACAGGCGCCTTTATCATGAAGTTTATGATACAGAAGGAGAGTATAGCAAATGGGTAGAATATATGCTAAAGAAACACAATAAAACAAGAGGGTATAAAAATGTCCCAAGTGCCACCATATTCATTGTTCTAATCAGGATAAGTGTCACCAAGCATGTGACATTTGAGTAACACTCAAGGAGCTAAAGGTGGGGGCCTCGTGTGTCTCCAAGCCAAGGGAATAGTAACTGCAGAAGCCCTAAGGGAAGACAGTGCCTGAGGCATTCGGGGAATATCTGGGGCCCCAGCTTGGCTAGGACTTAGGGAGTTAGGTAGAAGTATACTTAAAGAACCGAGAGAGGTATTGGGGTGAAAACATTATATAGACAGAGTATTAGAGGCCACAATTTGGCATTTACTCTGTGGTGTGAGAGGGATTTGGAGAGTTTTTGAGTTAAAGAATAGTAAGAGAGAAGCACGACTTGGTGGGAGGGTTTGAAGCAGACACTTAGATTGGACCAAGTTAAGTTTAGGAAACTCATTCTGCATTTAGATATATGGCTTCTCCATAACAAAATCCGTGCCAACGTGGTAGAGGCAGGTACTCAAGAGCATTCAACTGCAGCCGTATAAGTAAAGTCTTCTAAAATGCAGGCACCTTGCTAGGAAAAACAAGTCCGTGGTAACACTAGATAGTTCCTACCGTGAAGAAGCTTGGGTGAAATTGCAGAGGCAATGCATGATACACTAGCAGAAGTGAGGACTTTGTGTTACAAGAGCCATAAAAAATGAGTTTTGTCCCATCTTATCTTGGGGAAGCCATAATAGGAGGCAAACACTATGGGAAGAATACAGTGGGAGAAAATTTATCAGGGAAAAATTATCTAATTTGAGACTGATAGACGTTAACTTGTTAATACTCTGGGGTGTAGAAAATAATATACTGGTATCTAATTAGTGATTAGAGTGATAGTGACTAGTTTATGAAGCTGAAATTATGATAGTTCAGTCTGCCTGGAATATAGAGTGTCTTGGGAGGTCAAGAGTTGGAGTGGAGAGGTGAACAGAAGTCAGATCATAAAAGGTGTTCATCACACCAGAACCTGCATTCTGTCCTCAGGGCTATGAGAAGTGTATGGAATTTAACACTGTTTCCACAGGCCTGGAAGATCAGGGTCAATGTCAAAAGATCAAGGTAGATACATACAGAGAAAGAGGATCACAAGGTTACTGTGCTTTGTTATAACGCTGGCCCTTACATCACGAAACTACTTCCAAGTAGCAAATGGTTTCAAATTAAACAGTGAATTATAGAAAATTCCATTAGAGCTTTAAAACTTTTTTTGTCTCTAATTACACTAGAATGTGCAGACTTTTTGAACTTGAACCAACTTTAGTTGAATTTGTTAATGATACTTTATTACATTTGTTTCAGAAACAAAACTGAAATCCAAATCATTTGGGCACTTTAGCAGGCAGCCTGAGCAATTTCATAGAGTAATAGGCTTTAGGGCTTCCATTTGAATCCCATTAAGGATTTCTGTGTAATCTTGAAAGATGCTAATAAGTTTGTACGGACTGAGAACAACCCTTAAAAATGACTCCTCAGTCTTACCAGCCAGTGAGCATGACATCACATAAAGCAAACTGCCTAGTTCCTGAGGAAAACCAGTTGGGAGTGGATCTATGTGGCCACACTGGGAAGAATTAACTAGTTCTTTTGTTTGTTCCCAGTTTTTCCTTTTTGTGGGAAGGTGATTGGAAGTAGGAAAATGACTAAGGAAAAGGCTTTATTGTATTTTTAAAAATCTTGTTTATCTTCTTTCTGAAGTTAAAACATTCGGTTTTAATTACCATCAATAGGATATATATATATATTTAGAGTGATGTGATCTTTTAAGATCCTTCCAGGCAACAAGCATGGATTGCAAGGATGAAAAAAACAATCATGGAAGTGAATTGACTGAGACTGTGAACATTTAACAGAGCAATTACCTTTTCTCCTGTAAATCAGCAGGAGAATAAATCTATCAATAATCTACATTACTGTATCTATGTTTAGAAGTCAAATAAGGAAAGGTTGCATCAAGCTACTCGTCTTGACAATAGACTTCAGGCTGTGATGCTCAATGTATGTTTACTAATAGTATATTTCATTTTTGCTTGAGCAATGTGGCCGAGTGATTTTTTCTTTCTATAGTGAAAGAAAAAAAAAACACAAAAATACCTTTTATCATTCTGAGGAATTTTAAAAAAAGAAAGCATGTAAGTTCCGGCATGCACTTTTCCATGCATGGAGCAAATTGGCGCAGTATTTATTCCAAAGGAAAAGCTTCCCTTCGCTTTCTTCTAGAGTAAAAAAAGAAATGAATGCTGCAGTTGTTGGACAGGGGATAACACTTGATTTGGAATGAACCAGCCAAAAATGTCCCAAACAAATTAATAGCATAGAAACATCTGCTGCTGTTTTATTAGAATTTCACATAAAAATCTAGTTTGCAAGCTGGCGTTTGGAACGCTTTTCTTTACACTGAACTCTTAACGTAGCTGCAAAAGGCAATCAAGACCATATGTCTTACATTTTTGGGTCCAAATTTTCCTGCATTTCACTCCAACCTGGGACAGTTGCTTGTAACATGAGCACTGAATTATGAAACCCAGTTTTAAAAATCAGGGTTTTTTTTTTTAAATGGTATATTTTAAGGCACCGAAGCTATGGGATTTGCATCTCTCTGGTTTATTATTATAATTTAATTTGAAAACTGTTATGCTTTATTTTTACCTTTCATGATTTGAGTGATGTCAGCTTTAGCTAAGCGGAACACTGGAAATGCACATTTCAACATTCATTGTGGATGTTTTGAACCCAGTAGGGGTTAGGAAAGGAGTTGTGATTTCTGTAGACATGAAAGCTACGTAGTAGCCTATGAAATAAATTCTTTTGTACAACGTATCCCTTTATTATATTTTTACCTAATTTTAAAACACCCTCATAAACCCCTCGTGAGAAAAATGGACCAGTCTTAGTTTCTTCACCATGAAGGCATCATTCCTTACTGCGGAAATGTCACCGTTAGGTGGCAGAGAGCTGTAAAGACAAATCGTGTGAATGTGCTTAACAGAGTTTTCACAATCGTTTGTTGGATATTGTTAACACTAATGAGAATGCGATAGCTCATTTTCGTTTTGATTTTTTTTGCACTCTGGCACACCAGTTATCTAGTGCCTTGTACTATTTTTCCTCTTACTTTGCTCATTTTTCCCCTTTAAAGCCTCAGTCTTTACACACAAACACACACATGCATCTACTCTGTGTCTGCATACAAATGCTTAAATTAAAGCTTAAGAGGATGCAACCATATGTTCTCCTAAACTTCTGTTTATATACAACAAACTCTTCATTATCGCGGTGGTTCTGATGGAAGCGTAGAGACGGTCCACAGTAACTTCACCTTGTCTGGAGTGTTAGTGTTTTTTTTTTTAATCACTTACAATATTGTTCCTTTTACTCTCATTTAACAACTCTTGACATCAAGGTCGGTTTTTCAGTTGATGGCATTTTAGGTTCAATGAAACATAGCATTTTTCAATAAAAGGAGGGGAAAATAGCAAAGCTTCATTTTTGCCTGTGTGAAGAAAATCCCTTTTGCTCCGACGGCCGGTTTCCCGTTACCTCTCATCACCTACAGCTTTTTCGTCTCTTTGGGAAATACTTGAGTTTATAACAAGGACCAAAAGTCCAATGATGGGGATAGTGTTGCCTGGCTTCGCCCTGAAATTGTTTAAACTGTAAAATATTCTTTTTTAAAAGAAAAAAAAAATAGCCAAAATGACTGTGATTTCCTTCTCCTTTTTTGGCTCCAGAATTCTTTGATCCTCCTTCTCATTCCTCGTTCCTCCTTTGCGGTTTGCCCTGTTAAGGTCAAAAACTCTTAGAAAAGAAATGTAACGTCCCTGTTGATGGCCCTATGAAAGGATAATTTTAAAAAAGAAGGTCTTTCTCTATATACGAAGATACAGTAGAATATTGTCCTACTCGAGAAGATTTGAATCATTAAATGGGTATGTGAAAAGCCCTAGTAATTATAAAGCACACCATACATTAGCAATGAACATTATTTCAGTCTATAAAGCTACATATATGGGAATCCTATCACAGAACTCATGTTCACAGAGATTTATAACATCTAGTCCGTATTTTTTTACGTAAAAATGTTTGTTTAAACTCATCTTTTCATGTTTTGGGCTGACATATTTTCACCAGACACAATATCAGCGTCATTGGAATGGACTTTTAGCTGTCTTCTGCTAAAATAATCTTACTGCCATGCAAATCTGTTTGTGGAACTCCCCTGCTTAAAACAAAACATAATAAAATACTTGAGAGGTTTCCCAAACTCCTTAATACAGCTTTATCAGTTCTGCTTCATCTGGCCCTATTTACATCCACAGTCTCATCTTTTGAAATCTACTCCCTACATTCACAAATACTCATTACTTTTTTGAAACCACTTCTTACTAAGCAGCCGGCACTCTGTCCTCCATTTCTGCAAGGGCTGCCTCCCCATCAAGAAACGCTTTGACTAACTGTCCTCCCAACCTCTCCTCACCTGTCACTTCTCCACTTGGACCTCACTTCTTTTCAGGAACCCCCCACTGATGTCTCTAATCTGAATCAGCTACTGCATTGGTTGGGATTAGAGTCAGCTACAAATAGTTCAAAATTAGAAATAACAAATTAAAATTTTTTATAATTGCATTTTAAATTCTCTCTCTCGCTCGCTCGCTGTTGCTGAAGCTGGTCTCAGACTCATGAGCTCAGGTGATCCACCTGCCTCAGAGTGCTAGGATTACTGGTGTGAGCCACCACACCTGGCCTAAATTCTGTATATTATCAAGATATATAATAATTATAATTTTAACACAGACATACCACTGGTTAAAATAAAGTGTGCTTATCCTACACTACATATTAGCTACTTCATTTCTTAATTTATATTATATAGTAATTGATAGATGAAAATATACCTATGGGGTTTTCAACGTGCTTAGTGTTCAAGCTGTAGCATGAAAACAGTATGAGTTAAAATTATTTTGATGATGTCAAATGATAGATCATGTAAGTTTACTCATTATCATCCAATTGATGTGTGTTCCCCCCGTAGACCTAAACAATTACTCTTAACCAAAGTCATGCTGTAAAAAATATTATTAAAAATATTTTATTTTCAAGTCCTAAATGTTACTTATTTAGATACTGATGGGACCATAGAAAGAGCAGGGAAAGGTAACAGGGAATTTTAAATTTTAGGAACAAGTTTAGAGTTAGAAAAACATGCATTTGTTTATTAATAGCAGATCAGAGAATTACTTAAATGGTTTTAAATATGTATAGCCAATCACTATTTCTGTAAGAATAAGAAAATATCAGCTGTGAGGAGACTTATAATTCTGCATGTCTTAGCGGCTTTGTCCTGTTGTCTGTGTGATTAAGAAACAAAAGAGGGAGTGAGATGAAGTAAATCACGAGAAACCTTCTTGCAAATGTCTGTCCCAACATTTCAAAGTGTAAATAACTGAAAAGAAAGTTCATAAATTCAAAATTTCTCTTAGTGTAGTGGAAACTTTCCCTCAGAAAGCCCTACTAGTACACGGATGGAAATGTGTTCATTAGGGCAGTGCGTGTGGCTCAGTGAGTAGGGCACTGGCCTCATATCCCGAAACCTGGCCAGCCAAACTGCAACAAAAAATAGCCGGGCGTTGTGGCGGGTGCCTGGGGTCCCAGCTACTCGGGAGGCTGAAGCAAGAGAATTACTTAAGCCCAAGACTTGGAGGTTACTGTGAGCTGTGATGCCATGGCACTCTACCAAGGGCAACAAAGTGAGACCCTGTCTCTAAAAAACAACAAAAAAAGTGTTAAAAAATTGGGCTTATGGACATTCAAGCGTAGAAGGAGAATAGGACCAGCACTGATTCTTTCCAAGCATTTGAGGATCAGATGAATCGTAATTAATCCTGTAAAATTTCCAACAGTCAGTGGTTACTTGGAAAGGGGAGTTAATAAATAGGCACAAACAGGAAGCTGTCTAAAAGAACAAGCAGAAGGAGCTCTGCTGACCAAAAGAAGTTTTGAAAATGAACCTTCTAGGAGCTCTGCAAGCCCAAGAAGTGCTGAGCTTGAAGGAGACATTCCTGGAGCCGGCGAACCTAACGGAGAGATGCCGGAACTCGGGATAGATGCATGTTAGCATTGCCGCAAGCAGTGGAATACGTCCAGAGGCATGTTAGTTGCCAAACCCCAAGTGTTTCTCTTTTTCTTATTTTTGCTAACCAGTGGATTGATTCAAGGAACAGTTACCTGATTTCTCATCCAATTGCTAGATTCCACACCATTAGTCAATGAAAAAGAAGTTTTCTTCTCAATAACTTTTTTTCTTTCTCTTAGCACTATTTTTTCAGGGTGGGAAACAAAAAAAGAAGAATGGCCGAGAGGTGCCGTGGGTTTCATAAAAGTCTCATTTGCAGAGAGAGAGAGAGAAAGAGAGAGAGAAAGGAAGCCACTTTGAAGTAATACTTTGTAAAACATTCCCACTGGCAAAAAACAACTGTTGTGGTTTTCCTTAATGATGTTGCCTACACAGAGATCTTTTAGTGGAAGAAAGACGAAACCTAAGTTAAAGTGCCTCCGAAATAAGAGTAGCTTAATTCCATTTTAAATATAAAAATAAAACCTCTTGTGTGTTTGGGGGAAAATCAAGAGCTTTTCTTAATATTCCATTTCTATTAATTCTCAGCTTTAGAACCAAGTTCATGGTGGAAATCCCGGAAAGTAAATAATCCTCCAAATAAAGCCTCCAAATAATTATCTCACACATTTACCAAATTTAAACTAAACATTTGTGTGGAAAAATGTATTACTGGCATTTTTTTTGAGAGAGCATTTCAAGGTGCTGATATCTGAAGGTTTATTAGTTTCAGTTAATTCTGGAAAATATAAACTTGGAAGAAGAATGGTTAGGTATGCCATTACAGACATCACACTTTGACACACAGGCTTGGTACCTGTGGCTCAAGCGTACACATACACCTGAGCTGGCAGGTTCAAATCCAGCCCAGGCCCGCCAAACAACAATGACGGCTGCAACCAAAAAATAGCCAGGCGTTGTGGCGGGCGCCTGTGGTCCCATCTACTTGGGAGGCGGAGGCAGGAGACTCACTTGAGCCCAGGAGTTGGAGGTTGCTGTGAGCTATAATGCCACGGCACTCTACCCAGGGGGACAGCTTGAGGCTCTGTCTCAAAAAAATAAAATAAAACACAAAGGGTTTAGGTGTATATGATTTTTATACAGAGAGAAAGTCTTTTAAGCACACCATCCAATACACAGTGTCACTATGTACAATTACAGATCTTTCAAAATGTACATTTAAGAAGTGTCACTCTCAAGACAGAGTCCTAATACCAGGCATGGTTGCTCATACCTGTAATCCCAGCACTTTGGGAGGCTAAGGCAGGAGGATCTTTTGAGCTGAGGAGTTTGACACCAGCTTGGGTAATGCAGGGAGATCCTATCTCTACACAATCATAAAAACATTAGCTAAGCATAATGCACCCCTGTAGTCCCAGCTATTCTGGATGCTGAGGCAGGAGAACATCTTGAGCCCAGCAATTTGGAGCTGAAGTGAGCTATGATTGTCACCCACACCCAAGCCAGGGTGACCAAATTGAAAAATTTTGTCTTGAAAAATTTTTTTAAAAAGAAAATTTACCTAGATTTTTCCTGATTGGACAGACCCAATACATTTCTCCTTCCTTGTCCTCCCTGGTTTTCTGCAAAATAAGCTGAACCTGCATTGCCAGTCTCCTCAGACGTGGTGGAGCCATTGGCTGACTGACTCCTGCTCCGGCATCCTTTATCCTGCCAGCAGTAAGCCTTTATTTGCTTACAAGCCAAAGATGAGGAACAATGTATCAGAAAGTTATTGTTTCATGGGATGGGTCTCATAAAGAAAGCAAGAAGTAGTGGTCCTTTAAAAAGGATGTGTGCAAAATTAAAAGCCACTTACTAGCAGAAATAAGAATTATTAATAGAAAATAATTAGCAGAAAGTGACTCACAAAGGCCACTTTATTTTCCATCTGATTTGACCTCCCACAAGCAGAGTTGTTGGTGCTTCACATTTTTATAATCTACCATATTTTCCTCTATTACCAAAAATATTCTTCTCATCAGTGAACAAAGACCATACTTTGTTCACTTTTCCTGTTAGGTATAGAGTTGAGTACATGATATAGGATGCTATAATGTTAGGAAGAAGGGGAACAAGCTTTTTAAGTGTATGTGTACACAGGGTACACTAGACATTGCCCTGAGCCCGTGTCTCATATATATATGTATATCTGTATGTGTACCCAGGTTATATGTATACATATAATTTAATCTTCACAGTAACCCTATGAGGGGGAGAAAAAGAGGTATTGTTTTCAATTTGCAGATGAAGCAGCTTAGGATCCAGCAGGTGATTAGCTTACCAGAGATAACACAGCTAGTATGTAAAGAAGTGGGAATTTGAACCCAAGTGACTGATGCACACAAGTCCATGTTTTATCTGCAATGACACATTTTCTCATATTATAGTTAGACGACAGCATAGACCAGAGATTACTTATGTCTTTTAAAGAAAATTACAACACAAGTGTTTCTTAATGCAAACTAAAGATAGTCTTTATTAAGGGCAGTGTTCATCCAGAATGCCTACTAGTTATGTTTCTTTGGTTAAGCCACCACAAAAGGTGTGTAGACTTAGTTCAGTTTGTGTATCTATAAAACAAGAACGTATGTGTGATCTGCATACCTACAGAAATAGTATAACTTAAGGATACATTTGAAGAAGCACTTTGTAGATTGCTTTAAAATGCACTTGTGTGTTTGTGATTTCTTGCCACGATTACTAAGAAGAATTATAAGAAAATGCAGAGTTGTATTGTTGACAATGCTATTGCTGACCACAAGGAGGGTGATGGAAGTAGCACACAGGTTCCTTCTGGATCATCCTCTCCATACAAAACTTCTGCGGTAGTGAAATCGCCTATTTGTGGAATTAAAATTAACTAAGTAGGCTCCATAAAGAAAAATCAGATTTATCTCTACTTTGTTATGTTTTTGAACCAGATAGTTTGATGAGCCTGTTCAACCTGTCGGCCGTCTCAGTTCCATATTTGGAGAATTCTTGCTGTATCTTAGTAGAGTATTTCAATGTTGTGTCATCTTCCAGTGATCAGGAAGGACGCTACAACATGCTTCTTTATGTACTGAAGGTCTAGTTTGTGTTTGTTTTTCAAAATTTGAATAATGGTTAAATCTCAAAACGCCCTTCGTCTTTGCTCTTTCCAATAGAATCGCAAATGGTAGTATCTTGAATCACTGTGGGAATGTTCTCTCATAAATTGTGCATTCTTCAGAAAGAGATAACAGAGTTAATCTGATCTGGAAAACAGACTGTTATAAAGAATTAAGTAGAGAAGTTATCTAATAAAGAAATCCTTTTGAGTCCAGCTGATAACACCCCTCACTACCTGTAAAACTACTCTGCTTCTCATGAAAATCTCTTTCTACTATAACTTGTTAACCTGTGAATCATCTGATCTTACTTGCAAAATAATGGAAATAATAACCAAAAAACTGTCTTCTTGTTTGGAAGGACTTGAAATTTATGAACCTCTTTATGGAAAAACAGCATGGGAAAAATATCTTTTAAGTGTAACTTAATATAATCACACTAAAAAGTGGATACATTGACTACTATAGTGACATCAAACTCAAAAAAAAAAAAAAAAACCTGTCACAGACTCATAGGAAGTATTCTTTTTCTAGTTTTTGTCATGTCATACATATCACACACGTAAATGTACCACCAAATGTTTTCAGAATATTCCAGTTCTTAAATTACTTAGAGACATTTCATTTTCAAACCAGTTTTATTCCTATATATTATAATAGTATGATGAAATATAAATTAATTAAAATACTCAATTGTTAAGCTAATGACTTATAGGCAGTACCCCATATTATATTTAAAACTAAATTACTTTAGGATTTCTTACTTAATTATCTATAAAACCAGACACTTGTTTTATGTTCGTGTTTTATATAGAAAGTTTATAGCAATTGCATTACTTCTATCTAAATATTTTGTAGCCCCAATATAGCATTTTCATTTTGTGTGCATGCATTTTGGTAGTAGCAGAATTAGGATAGAATTGTAAAAAGAATTCAAAGTAGAGATAGAATGGAAATGTTAGACTTTGATATCAGTGTTTTTTGATATCAACTTTTGTCTATTGAAACTTTGAATGTATTTGATATTGTAACAGGTTCAGTATTAAAAAGCTGAACGGAATATCCTATATTTTAATCTTGGTGTATTATAAAGTTATTTCATGGGCGGCACCTGGGGCTCAAGGAGCAGGGTGCTGGCCCCATATAACGGAAGTGGTGGGTTCAAAGCTGGCCCCAACCAAAAATTGCAAAAAAATAAAAAAAATAAAAACAAAGCTATTTCATAATTGAATATGTGCTGAACAAATTTTCAGCAAAAAGAATAGAAATGTTAGGCACTAATTCATCCTACCCAGAATCCTTTCCATTATAATACATCCGTGAACTTTTTTGACAAATAGATTGAATAGTCCCTAAATTCCTTTAATTGTATCTTCTGGATCTACAACATATGAGCCATAAATCCTATTTGAATTTTCTGTTATTAGCTATACCTTGTTTCACAATAATGAATGCACTAGGTTTGTGTCCACCTGAGTAAAATAATATACTCTATCTTTGTCTACCTGAAGGGTTGTGGCATTCAACCTGTGAAGGTGCAAAGAATAATTGGATGATCAGTATTATTCTATTCATGAACTCTTTCATATTTTCTTTTTTTGAGACAGAGTCTCACTATGTCACCCTCCGTAGAATGCTATGACATCACAGCTCACAGCAACCTCAAACTCTTGGGCTTAAGTGATTCTCTTGTCTCAGCCTTCCAAGTAGCTGGGACTACAGGCACCCACCATAATGCCTGGCCATTTTTTGGTTATAGCTGTTATTGTTTGGCAGGCCCAGGCTGGGTTTGAACCCGCCAGCTCTGGTGTATGTGGCCAGGTGCTGAGCCTCTTTCATATTTCTTTGATTGGAGGTCCTCAAATTTTGTTATCTGAATCAAAGTCATTTTACAAAAACCTTCATTTTGCCATTTTCACAAGTAAGCATAATACTATTTCTGGCATTACAAGTTAGGGGATAGCATGGTGGCTCATGCCTGTAATCTTAGCACTCTGGGAGGCTGAGGCAGGTGGATCACCTGAGCTCAGGAGTTTGAGACAAACCTGAGCAAGAGCCAGACCCCATCTCTCCTAAAAATAGAAAAACTACCTGGTTGCTATGGCAGGCACCTGTAGTAGTCCTGGCTATGTGGGAGGCTCAGGCAAGAGGATTACTTGAACCCAAGAATTTGAGGTTGCTGTAAGCTATGACACATGGTACTCTATCCAGGAGACACAGGGAGACTCTGTTTATAAAAAAATAAATAAATAAAAATGAAGAAAACAAAAACAAGGTAAGGCCCTATTTATTCTGCCATTGAGTGCTGATGGTATTCAGGGTCCCCTTTCATTGCAACTTCACTTTCCTGAGCACACACACTAAAATAAATTCTTCATTGCTCTTCTCTTATTTTATGTTTTCAAGTACTAGATAAAAATACCTTTTAACAAATAATAAGGGATCATGAAATTATTGTGATTTTCTTGATAAACATTGATAAGATCTTATTAAATACCTTATCTTTCTTGTTTTGTTCTTGGTTGCTTCCTAAGTCTACTTTTGTTCCCAAAATATAGGATTTTTTTTTTTTTTTTTTTTGCTGGGGCTGGGTTTGAACCCACCAACTCTGTCATATGGGGCCAGTGCCCTACTCCTTTGAGCCACAGGCACTGCCCCCAAAATATAGGATTTTAATGGAAAAAAATAAACAAATTGTACTCAAACATGAGGATAAATAAGAGCTTATCCTTAAAAAATGACAAATGGCAGCCACTAAGATGCCATTATAAAAGCCTTTTGGAGAATGAGCAGCACACTTGTACTGTTAACAAAAACGTCTGTCCAGAGTGCCTACTTAAAAACCTATTACAATGTTTGGAGAGGCTCTCAAAGAAGGTACTGGAGTGATTCAGTCCCCCCACTTTGCAGGCTAGGTTGATCATGACTTGGAATCAAGACCAGCTCATCCAGGGAAAATGCTATCGTAAGGGTGAATCTTTGAGCAGAACATGAGGTTAAATCAGAAGGAGTAACTCAGAGTAGTGTCCTGAAGGCGAGGAGCATGGCATCAGGACAGTCTGCCTGACAGGACCAGGAAGGCCAAAAGTTAGAGAAGCTTGAGTGAAGGAAATGGTAAGTCAGTCACAGAGGCCGAGGGTAAAGGGAATCCAGAAGGTTAGAGAAAGAAGAACAGAACTCAGGTACCAGGCAGAGAAACAAGCAAAGCATTCCAAAGTGGTAGACTAGGAAAACTCACTCTCGCGCGCTATAGGAGGGAATAGGCTTGAATATAAAAGCAGGTGAAAATTCAGTTATGGCTCTGGATGTGTAAGGTGAGAATGAAACAGGTAACACAGTTGATTTGGTTTTGTTCACCAAAGAGTGGCTCCTGCACCTCGATTATGTTTCCCCTGCCTATGAAAGAGATCTAAGAAAAACTAAGAATTTGCAGCAAGGAGAGAGAAGGATTCCAAGAACATTATCAGACTCCAATACCTGATGCTTATTTATCACATCATCCCTCTCACCCTCCAACAGAACATCAGCTGTGCTGGTTTCCCCATGGCTCCCAAAACAACATGTTCTTTCCCACCTGCCAGCTTGGTTTTGTCATTTTCTATCTTCCTGGAGAGCTAAACCTCTCTTCCCAACTGATTGATGTTCCATTCTTCATCTTAGTCACCACTCACATCTTACCTCCACATTACGACTAAATAAATTCCCATGCATAGCCTTACCTGTGAGACGTCAGTTAGGAAAGTATGAAAGTACACTTAACGGCTCTTCATGGAAGTTTCCTTAAAATTTTCCAAATTGCTGTACCTTTGGATTATTTGATGTTTTGACATGTCTGTATTCCTGTACGTTTGCCTGGTCGGAGATCTAAAAATATATGAGGAAATCTCTTTTGATCTCCTTTGTCGAACATCTGAAAAAGTTTACTTAGCATGTGGTAACAATTTTAATTTGGGATCATGCTGATAATAAAAAGATGTGTGTGCATGCATGCATCCACAAGTTAAAAATGAGTTCACTTCTATTTGTTCTTTGCATTCAGCTTGCCTGACTTTGTTTTTATAAATAGAACTATTAAGCTCATGGCTTTAGTAAGTAAACGCAGAGTAAATAAAATATGAGTCACTCAGGAGTTTTGATAGCATCTCCCGTGCTACCTAGTAATTTTATGTATTTGGTGCATCTGTTCCGACATGTTTATTTGACACTTTAGTGAAAATATCATCTGCAGAACTTACTTAGTAAGCCATTCAAAAGTGAGTTTTTATTACAACAGTGCGCTTTGCTCAAGAAAAGGCATTTTATGTTAGTGTAACAGTTACTGAAATGATAATACACTGTATTGTTTACTTTAAAAATCCCGCATGCTCCTATATTCACCTGAATTTTATAATGTTTCTAAATAATATGTAGCAGAATCTCAATAGTTCACCACCTCTCTGCATTGACCACCTCCTTACGTTGAGCTAATTTTCATGGATCCGATGTGCACCACCCAGATCAGTACAGTAGGCCCAGTTCCTTACGTTAATCACCTCTCTGTGTTGACCAGTTGGTCGCAGTCCTTTGGGTGGTCAACTTACAGTGTATATCTTATTTCTGCTAAGTTTTGCATGTGAAATGTGGGGAAAACAGCACATGGTTCTCAATAGTTGTGGTTGATTTGGATCGTTTAATGCTTTTGTAGAAAAGAAGAAGTGGGCTATTGCAGTACCTGATAGCGTATTGCTTTACTGTTGCCAGACTTCTCCTACCATTAAGTACAGTCATTATCTGTGCTAACAGCCATCACCGTATGTTTTGTTTTGTTTCTCAATCTCATCCCAGGTGTTTCATGATTTCAAAATAAATATGTGATTTTCAGGCTATTGCATTACCCGATTTCTAAGATGTGTGGTTAAAATTTGTCCTAACTTTGGTCTCTGGGAAAAACGGAAAACTGTTCCATTTTGGTGTAGAATCGAACATCATATTATAATCAAAGATTACTTAATGACTATTATCATCACCAGCACCCCCAAGAAGAACCTCTCTACTTTTAAAAAAGTGGTTAAGGAATTGTTGCTGTTTATTCCTAATTTACTGTATGGCCTCTCTAGACATACTCAGTTTTGCATTTGGGTAATGATGTCCCGGCAGCAGGCTGGAAGGTGGCCAGCTGAGGGTCAGCGACTGGGGGGCTGCTCTTCTATTACACCGAGATGGGCACTAGAGCCTGATTGCCATTGGCAGGAAAGCCTTTGGTTCGTGCGATTACGTTGAGAAAGACCCTACTGTTTTGTCTATGTTGAGAAAGACTCTACTGTCATTATCTATATACATTTATAGCAACATAGAGCTTTTAAATAAAAATAATAAAAGAATTCATTACAACTACCTGAACCATGGAATGTGAACACACTGTCAGTGTAATCCCATTTGTATTTCTTTTGCATTTACTGTGTGATTTGTGCTGGACTGGGAGTTAGGGACATACCACTGAACAATGACAATATCCCTAATTCCTGAAAGCTTTCAGTTTTGTGGGAGACTCATTAAACATGAAACTATGATGCTATGTTATAAAATGAGGAAGGGAAATAGAGGCTCCTGGCAGAGCACACAGACTCTAACTCTAAGAGTTAGGAAAGTCTTCAGATGAAAAGGATATTGAAGCTGTAGCTGAAGACTGACCAGGAGGTAAGTAAGCAAGAAAACCAGAGGAGATGAAAAGTAATTCAGAAAGTGGAGAGCACAGAGTACAGGGAATGAAAGGATGAGAAACAGGGCAGGAATACATAGGATCAAATTATGAATAGTAACTATGCTAAAGACTTTTGACTTTCTTTTAAAGGAAATGAGAAGCCTATTGGATTTTAACCAAGGCAGTAACATTTTTCAAAGATTAATTTAGACAGAATGCTCAGGGTACAGAGGGAGGGAGAAATTAAAGAGGTGAAACTTTGGAAACACCAGGGGTTCCTATAGTTGCTGTAAACTCACTTAGGATGGGAGAGTTTTAGCAAAGTGAACGGAATTGAAAGCTCGAATAAAAGTAAATTGATAGAACCCGATGGTAGGTTGACAGGACTTGAAGGCAGATTGGCAGAGAGGCAGGATTTGGTACAATAGAATTAGTGGAAGTTAGAGGAAGTGGGGTAGAGGAGGGTGAAAAAGATCAGAATTTTAATTTTGAATACATTGAGTTTAAGATACATGTGAACTAGCAGGAATACAAAGACTTGTGGAACACTGAAATGAGGAATTCCTGCTGGCTCTAAAATAAATTAGCTTGAAAATATCTAAATTCTACATTTGGTTAGTAGTTTGTTGTCCGTGAAGCTAAGCAAGGAATGTGCATGCATCAGGATGGGACCACCAGTACTTCTGGGGTTGATTTCAGTCTTTCATCAGCCAATTCTTTTTTTAGCCCAGTGTATTTCTGACTGTTTTGGTGTACTCTGCCCTAATGATAAGAGAACAAATGGTAACAGTCAACAGATATGGAGTATCCGCATGGGGCAAGCCTTACCGCAAACACTGTATCTAAATTATTTTATTGTATTTGGTCTTCATGGCTACCACAAAGTGTAGCTACTGTCATCATCTACTTCTCCTATTGACAAAAAGAGAGAAGGAGGTAGGGTTACTTGCCCAAGATCACATGGCAATGAGAGGCAGAACTTGGACTCAAACCTGGACAGTCTGTTATGTGACGTTTATCTCCATGAATCTGAAGTTCAGAATAAACTCAGCTCCATGAAAGCATTAAAGGATGTCTCCTTTGGCATGGCTTTTCCTTCCTTTTCTGGAGGGTCAGAGTTCTCTTCTGTGTCTGGTATCTCCTCCCTAACTCTTTGAGTTATGTCTTGGTCCCTGTCCCACTACTGTATTTGGTGGTTAAGTGAAACTTACATGTGAGCCTGAGTCGAAAAATCTTCCCCCATTTGCAAACACATAAACTCTAAAAAATATTCTGTGTAGCACTTTTAAACCTGCTCTGTCAGCTGTAGATTGGTTTTTCCTCCTCGGTTCAGGATTGTACTATTGCAATCTGCCTCCTTTTTATGTGTTTTATGAATATAATAGTTATATACAGAAATAATTTTCATGTTTATAGTTGTATCTGCCCCCGATAATTTTGTTCTTGGGGAATCTCAGTAAAGATGACGTGTGGTTCCCTATTTTAGTGTCATTTCCATATACAAAGCCGCTCATTATGATTATAAAGTTTTCAAAAGTTTTCTATCAAAAATATGGTTCATAATCCAGAGAGTTACACATTTTCTGTTATGGGAGGGGAAGACTGTTATTTTGGTTCATGTGATTATACTGAGGAAGACTCTACTGTTTTCTTAGAGAAATAGTTTTATATCTACTACTGGAGATAATTAAATGGAATTAATTATCTCTGGAATATGAGTCCGTGCTGTCATTTTATAATGTTTTGTTCTATTTCTTGTGTAATTGATCAACATTATGGTAAAGGTTAGATCATTAGTAAAGTGCTATCCAGGGTCGATATTAAGTAGATGTGTTTTCTTTTTGTGGGTCAAAATCCTTTTCTGCAAAGAAAATACCAATGGAGATATATCAGTAGGTTGAACATATGGCCATAATTTCAGTGAAATCATTTTCAGTGTGGCTTATTTGCTGTTAAATCTATAATTACTATGTTTCTTATAAGATATATTTCTGAATACTATTTAAAATGACTCATATGAAGTTATACCTTTTGAAAATTCCCAGAACGTAGTCCCTAGGAAAGACGATCATTGTTAGAGAACTGCAGTGTTCCTGTATTTCACACACTATGTCCTAGCTGTTCCTATGCCTGTAACGCTCTTTAGAAGGAAACCTGAGTGTTTCTTTCCTTCTGCCTTTGCTTGTAAAATGAGGGGCCCCTTCCAACTCTAAAGTCCTACGCTCTATTAGAAATTGGACTTTTAAAAATTTTAAATCTCAACAGTGATGTTAGTAGAACATTTGCATTGTGCTTACTACTTAATATTGTAGCAGGCACTAATATTTTCTATAATTTTATATTAATATATTCCTCATACAATCCAATAAAATAAGCATCACGATTATTATTTCTGCTTTCTTGTCAGGGATGTTGGGTAAGGAGAGGTTGAGTGCGTGGCGCAGGATGACGCTGCTAGCAAGGCAGGAGCATGCTCGCACTTTGCTAGCAGACTAGCAGGCAGCCGGTCCAGACAGCTGGGCTCCCTACGCCACGCTCTCCAACAGTGAACTGCGCTGCCTCACTGGTATTTTTATTTGCTGTGTTTTTGAGAATTTAGGATTAAGAAGGAAGTATAGGTTTTTGATTATGTGTATTAGTAGATGATTTGGCCAAATATTAACTTTAAAAGTCACAAAGATAGCTAATATGATTTTCATGTTTTTATTTATTTATTTATTTATTTTTAGAGACACAGTCTCCCTTTGTTGTCCTTGGTAGAGTGCTGTGGCATCACAGCTCACAGCAACCTCCAGCTCTTGGGTTTAGGTGATTCTCTTGCTTCACCCTCCTGAGTAGTTGGGACCACAGGCGCCCCCCACAATGCCCGGCTATTTTTTGGTTGCAGTTTGGCTGGGGCTGAACCCTCGGTATATGGGGTCGACACCCTAATCACTGAGCCACAGGTGCCACCCGATTCTCATATTTTTAGATGAGGAGCCAGCTCACAACACTAAAAGTAAGTCTACAGTCAATAAACTGTACCTTTAATATTTTTAAAATTTTTTTAAATTTACCTTTTTAACATTTTAAAATAATTAAACATTTCTTTGAGAAAAACAATATGTTTCCATAATTTGCTCTTTTTTATCAATGAATTGACTATGTTTATGTAAAAGAAAGTTTTATATGTGAATGCCCGTGGACACATTAATGTGGCAACACTGATTAGCTTAAAATTATTTTTTGGGAGGGATCTATCTTTTATGTTTTGATTCCCATCCACTGTGCACTCTAACATATAATATACATTTTTAGCATTAGGGTGTTAGACTTTGTCTCATTCCTCTACCCCAGGGTTCAGTATAATTAACCCTGTTGCTATTAATGGCTTATTTGTCATTCAGGGCAACAGATACACTGTTAGATATGAATCTTCAGTTGGGTCACATGTGTAGCAAACTTCTTATCTCCTACTTATCATCACTTTAGGTGACACTTTGTGATTATTCTTGAAAGGCTACTTATAATGAGAAGACTCCACTGTGAGGTGTGGCGTGTATCAGAATTACTTACAGAGTAATTGTTAAATGCAGGAAGCCAGATTATAGACTCACATTTCTGAATATGACAGGCATCAGTATCTTTTCTTTTTTCAACCCCAAATCTTTGGAAGTCTAATGGACTCATATTTGTATTCTAACCCCACAGGTTACTAGCTCTAATTAATTAGCTAAACCAGTAATTTTAAGACTCTGTTTCTAGATAGACTATTGATATTATTACTTAATTTGTAAGATTATGGTGAGGAATAAATGTCATAATATTCAAGGATAACATAAATGCTCAATAGAGTGTAGGAAATATGGATTTAAATTTGTTTTAATTGATATAAATGATGTGCTGAGAAAGGGGGGTAGAGTCCACTGTGCAGTTTGCCCTGGTTGGAGTCCCTGCTCTACATGATTATTCTCATCAGTGCTATGATGGTGGCTGGGGCAAGAACATTTCCATCTTTTTGAAACCCAGGCTGCTCATCCCTGTGCCCCTGGATGGCTCTCCGCTTGCTGTTGTCCACCCGACCTTGCAGCACTTGAATGCACTCAACCCATGACTGCATAATTACTCGTGAAATTGCTTGTTACTGGATTCTGCTACTTCAGCAGCTTAGCATCTAATAATGGCACATTAGTAGGTAAAGTAATAAATCATAATGGAGAACTCACAACATTTGCAAGAATGACAGGATGATGAAAACAAAGAAACACATTCCAGACCAAAATTAAAGTCTACGAAGCTATTGTGCTGTCTAGTCTTGTTTATGGAAATGACACCTACCATCACCACATTCAATTACGAGGCAAATTCTATCAGCATCTCTCAGTACCACGCTTCCCAGCAGATGGTAGGGCAGTTTCCCACAATGAGGTCCCAGGGCTCATGCAATCCTGAGTAGTTGAAACCATCCTACATGAAAGTCTACTCCCCAGGGCTGGAAGAGAGCTGAGCACATGGCAGGCAGATGAAACCCTGCGAGGGTCCCCTGTAGCACAGCCTGAAGCAATGTAACATCACAGTGGATAGCTGGAAAACACCTGCAGCTGAGTGGGTATTCTGGACAGCAATGAGGGATGGCTCAGCTCATTTAGAGTTTAGCTCTTGTCATATCCTGGAGACAAACTGGCAGGAGCAGATGCAGCAGCAGCCTCTCCTAGGAAAACCGCAGCCACAAAAGAACACTGTATATCAATGATCATGGTAATTATGCAGAACATTGCTACATGGCACTTTTATTTCTGAACCTCATCACAGTTTTGCAAGAAAGGTATAGCTCCTTTATTAAACCAAATTTTAGGATAAAGAAATGGATGTCTAGAGATATAAGTGACATGCCCAGTGGCACCCAGATAATAAAGGGTAACACTCTTATCAGAGGCAGATACACATTGTGAAGGGTGCGAAGCTCATAAAAATTTAACACTTTTTTTCAGAAAAATAACGTAACACAAGAATGCATTATCAGGCGCTGAGTATGCTTGTATCACTGAGGGGCCTTAAAGCTTAACCTTTATTAGATTTAAGATAGATCCACCTCTGCCTATTGGCCTTGAAACTTGGTATCTTTCCCAAAGGCAGGAGTGTCAGTGCGAGTCTAAATTGTGAGAGTCAAGACTTTGTTTTTTTGTTGTATTTGGAGCAAAGGATTCTTTCTCTTTTTGCCATAATCCTTTTCTTAGATAATTTAGGAAATTGGCATGGATTCCTATGTTGGTCTACAGGAGAAGGTAGAATTCTAGAAAGCATTAATAGTCTAATAAGACTGATTTTTCTCCTAATTGACTAGTGTGCCTCTGACACAGGTATGTAGGAATTAAAAATGGCAACAGGGAGGTGGATATTGACAAGAAAATGGAGAAGCAGGCCCTCTGGTTGTCTCTCTGCCAGCCTTCGTCCTCTTCATCCTCTCTGCCAGAGCCTTACTTTTCATCTGGTCGGTCCATTGCTCCTTCACCAGCCTCATGGAAGGACCATCCTCTCACCAACTCCAGGGTGAACCCTTTTTGTGTTATTCCATCCCCTTAACACAATGTTTGGACACCCCTTTCTTGCCAATGACATATAAAGACAATTCTGATAGGGGCTATTTCAAAAGGCTGAGGAGGCATTTTCCTCCCCTGCCCCATCCCTTGGAAGTTTTTCTACATAGGCGACCAAGAGTTACAGCTGCCATCTTTCAACCCTAATGAGTAAGTAAAGGAAAAAAAGTGAATGAAAACCCTGGAGTGGAAAGATGAAGGAACCTGGATCCTTAAGGATGGAAGTCGCTGTAGAGTCGCTGACCTGTAGAATAGATACGTTCTGTAGCTCGCGACCTTAGGTCATTTTGTTTTGTCAGATAATAACTTTTCCTTGCAATTAATCCAGTGCAGTGGGAAGTGTTGACAGTCTGGAATGGAACGTCTTTACTGATACAAACATTGAAAGCAATGAAGCAAAAGTTCTAAGCTGCACAGACGCTGTAAGTCTAGGAGAGAAGTGATAAAAGGACCGATGAGGGTGGAGCGTAGGGTCAGAGACCTGAGTATTTTGTTCAGTTTTAGTGTCCTCATCTCAGGTGTAAAAGAACAAAAATACTAGGAAAAAAAAAAAAACAGGCTGTCAGAGATCTGCAAGAGATTTGAGAGGTTGTCTTTTAGAGTTACAACACCCCCAGTTTTTGTCAGGGTTCATGGTGTGTGGGCAATGGAAGACAGGCTGCGATAGAGCAGAAATTAAATTTGTTATGTAAGGTTTTTTTTTAAGCTCGAATTTTTTATGAGTCATCTGTATAGTAGGTAAGGTAGCCCAGGATGTTGCTGTAAATTAGGAGGCGGTAGGAAGGATGTATGAGACTGAACTGTCCAATTTCTAATGCGGCAACAGTGTGGACTGAATGTGATAAAATGGGGTAGCCAGATGTATGGATGAATGGCTTCAACTATAAGGAAGAGAGGGTTTTCCTCAAGAAAAAACTGATCAATGAACTAAAACTCTCCATGAGCTAAAAAAGAAAATGTCACTCCCTCTCATCACGGGAAAAGTGAGGCAGCGGGAGTTGCTCAGTGTTCTTTCAGGATAACCAGATTTCATTTAAGACAAAGGGTATGAAGAATGTGAAAAAGATGGAAGATAAAAGGCAGTTCATTTATAATTTCTTTTAAAAATGTATGAAAAATAGAAGATAAGGACTTTCTGAGTTCATGCACTGATACCTATCAGATTTTAAAGGCATGGTTTATTTTTATTGGTATGTGCCTTATAATTCATTCTACTCAAAATATCAGTCACAGATTACACTGAGAGTAATGATTTTATTACTTCTTCATTCCAAGGTTCCAAGAGATTGTGGAAACCCTTTACTCATTAAAAGATTGTTTTCTACTGGAACCGTGATTAAATTTGTAAATCGGAGCCCAAATTTGAGGCTAGGTGCAAATTAGTGCTTTTGAAATGAGAATGCTATTATCAACGTCTTAGTTTTAATTTTTTCATCATTAAAAGTGATAATCCAGTTCTCTGTTATTCTGTCTCCCTAAGTCACAAAACCAGTGACAACTTGTTGAATTTGAGTTATGTGTGGTCTCTTTCTCTAGATTTTCCAAGATCAGTCAACACTTATTAGAAATAGATTTCAGCACTTTATGCAGACTTACTGAGTGGGTTAATTATTTTGGATGACAATTCTGATCTTTTGTATCATAGTGTTTGGCCTAGTCCATATTACATTAGTAAAATTAGTCAATTTATAGTTATCTTTCTATAAGTCATGGAAGAATTTTTACCTACTCTCCTAAATATGACACATAGTTGTGACATTATTAAAATTTTTTGGTGTGTAATCTTTTCTAATTCTTAGTATGATATAATTATGGAATTGTGAAATTATAGACTACCTTATAGTTATATTTTTTCTGGTCTCTATATTAATTTTGATATCTTACAAATTTAGAATTTAATATTCACTATGTCAATTTTGCCAATTTGAATAAGAAGCTGTAATATTTTGTAATTGTAGAAACAAAGGTGCTAAGGAGTTCACATTTAAACTTAACTTTAAAAAGTTTTGCTTTTTTAAACAAAATAGCACCAAAATATGGTAAGCTATTAAATAATTTGGAAGTGTTTCATATTGTAAGAGTGATAGGGCTCTCTTCGGGGGAAACGAATGCCTCTTTGAAAATAAGCAATATCATTTGTTTCAAACTGGGAGTTGTATTTCGATATCATAGGCTTAATTATTTTATTTGGCAATACTGTATGTCTTGGGTTCTGAGAGTGATTTTTTAAAAATTTTAATTCTTCAACTTGTTCTAAGATCAGTATACATGAGGCTAACAAATGAAAACTACACATGGGTGATAATTTGTTTTAAATGAGATCAGCAGACACAAAATAGACCGTATCAAGTTGGAGTAGTTATGGTTATTATGTGCCTTTGATACATTCATTCTCTTTAATAAATCAGTAACATCTTGTTTGCAGAAATCAGTATGAGATTCTGAAACTTTTTGGATACCCTTGAACTAAATAAACGATACTTAGATTTGACTACATGAAACGTAGCTTTCAGTCTTCGTACGTGTATGGTGGCTCACTCCTGTAATCCTAGTTCTTTGAGAGGCTGAGGCAAGATGATCACCTAAGACCAGGGGTTAGAAAACAGCCTGTATACTTTTTATCTACAAAAAATATAAAAATTAGCCAGGAGTGGTGGCCCGTGAGTGTTGACCCAGCTACCTGGGAAGCTGAGGCAAGAGGATCTCCTGATCCCAGGAGTTTGAAGCAGCAAGCAATGATGATGCCACTGCCCTCTAGCCGAGGCAACAGAGTGAAACCTTGTCTCAATAAGTAAATAGATAAACAAATAAATACTGTTTTTAAATTGCTAAATCATATAAAGATTATAACATTATGACTGCTCTTATTACAACAATCTTAAAATATGGGGGTATGCCTATACAATATTAATTAGTTTTATTCTAAGCTACTTTTTAAAGCCTGGCTAGTTGTTGTTATTGTTTTTTAGAGTTGGGTGTCTTGCTGTGTTGGTCTCAAGTGATCTTCTCACCTTGGCCTCTTAAAATACTGGGACTACAAGAATGAGCCACTGTGCCTGTTAACCTTACTTAATTAGAGAATCAAAACAATATGTTTAATAATTTAGTCCAGTGATTCTGAGAGAATGGGTCCTGGTTGTACAGTGTCAGATCACCTAGGAACTTGTTAAAAATCAAATTTTCTTAGGGAAGGGGAGAGAAGAAAGCAGGATCAGTGTGCTCCCGCCCCATAGGCACAATGTAAAGGTGTATGGCACACCGCCTGGGTGCCGACATACAACATGGACTTTGCCTACCAAATGTTAGCATTGTAACCTAATTGTTTGTACCCTTGTATTAATCTGAAATTAAAAAAATATATGTGTATGTTGAAAAATCAAATTCTCAAGTCTTTCAATAGAGTAACTGAACCACGTGGGGTGAATCTTAGCAATCTATATTTTGTCAGAGCCATCTCGGTGATTTTGGTAAGACCTAAAGTTGGAGAACCACTACTTTAGAAGTTCTAGCCCTGAGCTTATACACAACTGAATTCAAATCCTGACATATTCACTTATTAGCTGTATTTTGGGTGAGTCTCTAAACTTCTTTATGAAATGGTAAAATGATAATACCCGAATCATAAGGTGTATTATGAAGACTAATTTAAGTGATAATATGAAATGTTTAGCCTCTTCCTGACACACAGTAACACTCAATTTATGATTATTTTAGGAAGAGTATCAAGAAATAGTTATTGAAATTTGCTGAAATCTGTTTTATAAAACACTGTTTCATAAGTGTATTTTTCTGGTATTTATTGCTTATATTAATTTTGGTTACATCCTATAAGAAGCTATAGTAATAATAACTGTTTAAAGACATATGCACCTTAAAATTATATGACAGAAACTACTATTATCCTTATTTTTCAAACAAAGGTTATAGTAGCAGAGAAAAGAAATAGGTAATAAGTCATGGAATCAGTTTCAAACCCAGAAGTTTGTCTGTAGGACTTCTGAGTATTTCTCTCGACTGATTTTGTGGTTTTCAGGATAAATGTAGTGCATATTAATTTATAGATCTTTGAAGGAGGGAGAGTTTTATGAGAACCAGCTGTTTTCATTGGCGCCTTGAAAAAATACCCATTCTGATTTTGATTTGGCAAATTTACCTGTTGAAAACCAACAGCCTCCTTGCCTGTTGTGAACTTTGGTGAGCAAAAAAGGAAGTTGAATAAAACATCCATGGGCCTTGAAAAGAGAATTTATATATTCATTATAACTTGTAAAACAACACTAAATAAATGCAGGTAAACCAAGGATAGTCACTGTTATATTACTTGACTACAATGAAAACGTAAGGTGAACAGATGTAGGAGTCGCTAGGAATAAGAAATTGTAGGAATAATTAGAATCAGGTTACTCTAGAGCCAGATTGCAAGAGACAAGGAACTAATAAATGAGGAAAGATTTCCTTACTTATCTTTAAGTGAGAAGGACTTGAGTGGTAAGCAGAATTTGTAAGGACATTTGTCTCATTGCGAGTATACAAGACAGGTATGCATGGGGAAAAAGGAGGAAAAAAAGGAAAAGATAGTAAAAATAATCAAATAAGCACAAAGTTCAGTGTTTGGAGGACAGTGAAGCAGTAAAACTATCAACAATAGCCCTTTTAAGGGTAGGTAGTAAGTTGTGAGAGCTAGAGCCTTACAAAGGGAAGCTGTCCACTGTACGGTGGTGGTTAAGATCCGTGCTGCACTAAAGTTTTCAAAGTAATAGGAGTCAAGTTGTTTTACTTACAGGTTAAATGAATGAGCAATGCATCTGTTAGTGAGTTTGTCCCAGCATACTTAGAACACACCTCATTTAAATATAGCATTGCAAACTTAGACTCTGTATCTTTGCAGTTTATGCAAAAGCATCCCTTCCCTTGGTAATCACATCCAGAGCACTGCTTGGAAAGTGCAGGTCAAGCTAAATTTCACACCTGCTTGCCCTTGTACAATGAATAACCTGTGCAAATGTATTAGATGTAGTGTAGGGTTTAGTAGATATTCTTGGGCAGTGAATAACCTGTACGTTGTACAGTGAATAACCCAACTGTACATTCTAGATGAACAAACATTTTCACATTGTAAATGAGAAAATGAAGCCCGGGGTCAAGGAAACCTTTTCTAAGCTGATGAATAAATAATTCTGATATTTACGAGTGTCCTATATTATTCAAGATTATTCTACAAGGAAAGAAGACTTAAAATTAATTTAATATCCAGGACCAATTTTGATATGTGCCAAATAATTTTCGTAAGATATTTGTTCTACTTGTGCTTGCACAAATATAATATACATTTATTCTATTTCTTGTACCAAAAGAACTTCAGTATTCCTTGAAGCACATCTGTTTTTCCAACTTATGTTTAAGTTTTTTGTTAGATTTTCCCAGATTCATTACATGCAGTGTCATTATCACTTAGTGATTTACAGGTAAATGCAAAAATGCAGTCTATATCTAGACTGTAGTTAATGTTCCTTTAGGCCATTCAGCTAAACATTCTAAACTGGAAATTGAATTGACATCTATTTGAATGTATTTCCTGTGCTCCGAATCAAACATCAATATTGTCTTGTTAAGCATTATATCATAATAGTTATGGCTATTATGTAACATGTGACCCTTCATTACATGTTTTGAAATGTTTAAGGTATCATATGTAGGCTTTTTATTAGGAACCTCATTTATATAACAGTTACTAACCCCTATAATTATCCCTGTTCTACAGATGAGGAATTTAAACCATTGAGTAGTAAGTGGGTTGTTTATAAATCCATTCTCAACTTAAACTGACCTACGTTAAAATTTTTATCATTGTATGCTAATTATTAATGTTTTGGTTATAATTGGCATACATGCGTATATTGATATGCTTGCATAAATGAATATTTTTAAGGAATTATAAACCTATTGTTTTAAATATCTTTTTTATGATTAATTATTACACATGATTCCTTAATAATCACTTTTGCTTAGGATGCTTAAAAACCTGCCAATAAGGATGCTTAATAACCTGTAAGCGTTCCAAGCCGCTTAATATTTCGTAGTGTCATAATAATGTTTTATATTTCTTGTTTCACCACACTTCAACAGTGAAAAGCAATGTTTTATCTATAATAACATTCTGTTTCTTGGATAGTGAGGTGTAATTCAACATTATTTAGTCTAGGAGTTGATAGCCTCGTTCACCAAGAGAGAAGTCAGTTTCGTAGGGTATACGGAGCACTAGGAAGCAATCTCAGGAAATGGGATTTCTATCAGTGGGTCAGCGACTAAGTAGTTGTATGACCTGAGGGGAGACACTTGACTTCTATGACTTTGTTTTCCCATCTGTCAAGTGAAGAATTTATCTCTTCTAGCACCATTTTTCTGTAAGTCTGAAATTTCTGTGCAGTTAGTGTATTACAAAATGTGATATAACCCGAGTAAATATAATCTTTGATTAAGATAGCATTTTAGAATCTTGAATTTCCGTAGAATTACTATTATAAACATAATTTATCATTATACAGTATTCATTCAGGGTTACTATTAATAGCGAATTCCTGCTCATAGAAAACAGAACTGATTCTATATTTAGGTAGCATCCCTGGTATGCAGTAAATGGTGGGCTGCTTTTGTTTGTTTTAAAAATGGGTAGTTTTGTTCTGGTTATCTTGGAACAAACAAAACTTATTCACTTAAAAAATCATTATTCTTTGATTATTTACTAAATATTTAACTTCTTTTTTCTTTTCCTTTTCCTTTTTCCTCCTCTCCTTCTCCTCTCTCCTCCCCTCCGGTCCCTTCCCTTCCCTTCCTCTCCTCTCTCCTCCCCTCCTCTTCTTACTCCTTCTCCTTCCTGTCCTTCCCTTCCCTCTTCCCTTTCCTTTTCTGAAACAGAGTCTTACTCTGTTGCCCAGGCTGTGGCATCAGCCAAGTTCATAGCAATCTCAAACTCCTGGTCACAAGTGATCCTCCTGCCTCAGCTTCCCAAGTAATTGGAACTACAGGTGTCTGCCACAATACTCAGCTAATTTTTCTATTTTTAGTAAAGACGTGGTCAGGCTGGTCTCAAATGCCTGTGCTCAAGGGATCCTTCTACTTTGGCCTTCCAGAGTGCTAGGATTACAGGAGTGATCTACTGTGCCTGGCCAAGATATAAATTTTTTATCGTTATTTTAGAAGTGCCTTAAACGATTGCCTGGCACTTAGCAGGCAATCAATAAGTATTTATGGAAAAACCGAATTTAGTCAACAGACATCTATTAAGCCACTATTGTATACTTAGCTCAGTGCCAAATATTGGGAAAATATAATATTCAAAACTAAATTTTAGTCTTTGAGGATCTCAATTTTTAATAAGAAAAAACAAACATGTACAATATTAATTGTAGTAAAGTTGAAGTGCTCTGATAGATATTTAATAAATAATCCTAGCATACTTGAGAGAAGAGGTGTGTTTTAATCGTCTTTTGTAAATTTAATGGAGGGCTACTAAGAAGAAATGAAGACTTTTGTAAACTGAACAGGGACCTGGTATATTGGAATAAAAGAGGAAATATTTCAGCATAGGTTATGAGAATGGAGGGGGAGAAAAAAGGCTGTAGAGTTTGAAGAGAAAATGAGAAGGAGCTTGAAAGCCATGTTAAGAATTTGTACTTAATTGTTTGTAGGTTTCATTAAACAATCAACTTGGAATTAAACAAGACGACTTGGAATTAAAGATTTTAAAGCAAGGTGTGACAGGTTCATATTTGGTTTTGGGGAGATAAGTATGGAAGAATAATTACTTGGCCCAGCAAACACTCAGACTAGATGAAAACCAGCATGTAAACAGTTGCACTGAAATATGACAAGCTATAGTTCCACAGCAAGCGTTGTTTTATGCCTACCTATTTTCATGTACACTACAATTTTTGTAAACGTTTTTATTTATTCTGTACTACTGTCTACCAGTGCTGATGTAGTATGCATATTTTAAACCATAATGGGCATTGAATAAGGCCGTATAAATCAATAGAATTTTTTGTGAGTAGCCTATGCCAATCGGAGTGTTTTTTCTAGTACTGGAATATTGTTCACTAACTCCAGACATTGTTAGCCTGCAACACTGGTTCTTAACCTTGCTATATATTAGAATCACCAGGCTGTGACCCAGAACAATGATGTTGGAATTTCTGGGTGTGGGACCCAGACTTGTGAATTTTTCTATCTCTCCTGGGGATTTCAGTGTACAGTCAAGGATAAGAACCACTTACAGGGATTAGATAAGTGATTTCAACCCCCGAGCACAGAGAAAACAAGGGAGAGGAGGGGTATGTTATGTTAACATCACATAGGAAATATTTCAAACTATACTCATTGCTTCCATTTCTGGGAACTGTATATATCTTCTTGGGGTTATAATACATGCTTTGAATCTACCTAGATGGAATTAAATGCTTGCAGTTACTCTGGACAGAGAAGTAAGCCAAGATCCTACTTTACATGTGAACTTGGACTTGGAGAGAGGATAACTAGTTTGGGAGAAAATTTTGTGATAAAGTTGATTATTTTGATATGGGAATAATACAGAGAAAGGATTCCATGTTAACTATAGGATTCTTAGTTTATTCTTACACAGAGATCAGAAATAACACACGGAATAAAATAGTTATTGTTATGTTTAAAGAGGAGCTGGGATATTTTGAGGCCCGTGTATGTTGATTTAAGTTAACTCTTTGGAAGCACTCGAGTGTTTATGGACAAAATAAGTGAGAAATATTGAAAGAAAAATTAGGGTTAGGGTTAGCGATACTGGAGCTCCCACATAAAGACAATAGGGGACATCTTGGGGTTGAATATGATCATTCAGTCAGGAAGAAAATTTAGCATAGAAAAAGGAGAGAGTTAGAGATTTCAAACATCATAATTAAAAAAAAAAGACAAATGAAGAAAAATCTAGTCAAGAAGATGGAGAAGGAACAGTCAGAGACATGGGGATAAAAGCATGAGATGTGAGTGTGGTTAGCACCAGTGGAGACTGAGTCCCAAGGCCGGAGGGTTAAGAGTGATGAATTCCATACAACAATTAAGTTGTGCAGAGCCTGACAATTGCCTTCCTAAATAGAACAATTAGATGATTTTCAAAACCTGAATTATAAGGAGTTTCAAATCAGGTGATAAAATATATTAAGCCAATGTGTCTTCATGTTAAAAGTGTTGGACCAATAAAAAGTAAGATAGCAACAAAAGTGCCCTGAGGGAATCTTCAAGAGGATGAGTTTATATGATGGAAGAGATATGGGTACACCTTGAAAAATATAGTAGAAGGAAAAATGTGGTGCCATGGAGAATAAAATGGGTACCTTGCTCTAACTAAACCCAGATTATTTTACATAAGTTGGGGGGTTTTGGCTCGGCGCCTATAGCTCAACCGGCTAAGGCGCCAGCCACCTACACCTAAGGTGGCGGGTTCGAATCCCCAGCCCGGACCCGCCAAACAACAATGACGGCTGCAACCAAAAAATAGCCAGGCGCTGTGGCGGGTGCCTGTGGTCCCAGCTACTTGGGAGGCGGAGGCAGGAGACTCGCTTGAGCCCAGGAGTTGGAGGTTGCTGTGAGCTGTAATGCCACGGCACTCTGCCCAGGGGAACAGCTTGAGGCTCTGTCTCAAAAAAAAAAAAAAAAAAAAGTTGGGGGGTTTTCTTGTTTTGTTTTTTTTAGCAGCTAAGATATTTTATGTTTTGGAAATTATGTCTTGTTTTAACATAATATACCGCCTTAACATGTAGCTATGGCATTAAAATCTTAGTTAATGAGTCTATAACATGAAAACAGTTTTTAATAGAAAAAATTAATCCATCTTTTAAATTAAGTACTATTAACAAAAATACCTAAAGAGGATTAGCAGTCATCAGTTTTGTGAAGGTATTTTCAATTTGTTGACCTCCATTCCACATAACTTTCAACTATCAACCAATAAAAATAATATGGACTTACATTATGTCTATCAATATTAATAGTAATAGTAGAAAGGAAAATGCTGTGGTACCAGATGATATTTGTGATGTAACCTGCTCAGAAGAACATTGTGAAGCAAACAAAATATGTCTTCATGAGCCTTTACTTCTGTTTCAGTGTGTTTTGGTTGCTTGTTTTAAAATCCTTCCCCCAGGGGGCAGCGCTCAGTGGGTAGGGCATAGGCCCCATATTACTGAGGGTGGCAGGTTCGAACCCAGCCCCAGCCAAACTGCAACAAAAAATATCAGGGTGTTGTGGCAGGTGACTGTAGTCCCAGCTACTCGTGAGGCTGAGGCAAGAGAATTGCCTACACCCAGGGGTTGGAGGTTGCTGTGAGCTGTGACCTCATGGTACTCTATGAAGGGTGATAAAGTAAGATTCTATCTCTAAAAAATAAATAATTAATTAATTAAAATAAAATAAAATCCTCCTCAAATTGGCTTTGCTGTGTACTTTTTATGTATCTTCTCTTCTGATCATCAGAAATCAATGTTTGTGAATGGAATCAATTAGGTTAGTTTATTTATATTAAGATAGTATTGATGCCTTTTAAATTAGTAGCCAAAGGTGTCTGTTGCCATAGTTTATTGATACCCTAATTGGGTTGAAGTTTGGTACTCAATTTTTGTAATTAGGAAACAAATTTTACTGAACAACTAAGGATAGTCAATCTTTTGGGGTTCAGTTCAATCTAAACAAACTATGAGTAGAATTAATGTTAGTTGTAATTATCGTAGAGATGGCTGCCACTAACATTTATTAAGCAGAACATGAAAATGCTTTAATATTAATCATAGTAGTTAATATTTGTAGCTATGATTCACTGTATTGGGCATTGTTTTAAGCATGTCAAATGTAATAATTTATTTCATCCTGACAATAATTCTAGAATATAGTGTTTATTATTAATCTTTATTTTATTATACTTCTTTTTATATATGTGAAAATTCATGCACAAAACAATTAAAAAAACACGTCCAATCATATTCTAATTGAAGGGCAAAGTTCAATTTCTCAAGTAGGCAGTCTGAATCCAGAGTCCCTACTCAAACACATTACTATCCAGATATCCAAACTCTAATGTAATGTACGGTAATTTGCAAAGAAAAGTAACTATGTCAATAGATGAGCATGGTCAATAAAAAGTAAGGATCTGCTTGTTATTTATAGAAACATATTAAATCCCCCCAAGGGCTAATTCCTCACTGAAATTTTATTAAACAGTTTCTTCACAAGTGTCTGATTAGAATGTGAGGTTCTTTTACTCAGCCAATCATTGAACTGTGATAACTGACCATCTATTATGCCCTTAACTCTTGTCTATGTACTGTAGACCAAAGATTTCTTGGAACCAACCCATAGAAAAAAGGAAGAAAAGAGACAATAAAAAAACAAACAGGTATAACGTGCTAAATATAACATATAACCATAATATGTAATCTGATCTCATAGGTGTGCTTTAAATTTAGAGGGGTAGAACTGTGCAGACGTGGGAAGCTTACAGAATACTGTGCCTGTACTTGTCACTCCCTCAAAAGCAGTTTTCAATTAAAGACAAAAATGATCCCCAGACAATAGTTCTGCTGGAAACAACAGAGCACAACTTGGACTAAAAGACTAAAGTACAGTGAAGTACCATGAAAAATCACCAAAGAAAACACGGCAAGCTTGTTAGGGAGACTAGTTCTGAATACTTTAAAGCTGGAACACTTAATTTTTTTTTTTTTCTAAGCAAGCTGAAGAAAGATCTTTGCACATATTTAAAGACAGGTGTTATTGCTCCTTTCTCTGTAACTTTGTCTCTTTGTATAACATATGACATAAATTGCTGGATGGTGAGTGAAGTGCTCTTACAAAATAAATAATGGCAGTCTGGTAGGGTTGGGGAACCCGCAGCCTTGGGGCCACATGTGGCCTTCTGGATCCTGGAGCACAGCCTTTTGACTGAATCCAAATTTTACAGAACAAATCCTTTTAATGAAGGGATTTGTTCTGTAAAGTTTGGATTTGGTCAGGGGGCTGCACTTGGGGATCTAGAAGGCCACATGTGGCCTTGAGGCTGCAGGTTCCCCTCCCCGGTAGAGTATCCTTTAAAAGTCTTTCCAGTGTTATTTTAATTATTTTACTTATTTTTAATTAAATACAACAGAAGTGTATGAAAATAATATGTTATGTAAATAGAAATCAGCGTAGAGAAGAATTTTTTTTTTTTCTATTTTGTTCGGTCATCTGAAAATGAACATCTCTACCTTCCTATTAGCTGTAATTTTCCACTGTCGCAATTACACACATGAGCTAGTAGGATTTAACTGTTTAAGGTTTATGTTCATCTGGGTAATGTAGTGGAAAAACTCCTATTAGATGAAGCTGTCCAAAAGATAGAATTTCATTGGATGGTTTACCACTTAATCAGCTTTATTTTGTGATGGGTACAAATTTGCATCCCATGTAAAGGAATATGTGCACACAATGCATTTCTATAAAGTGTATGAGATGCAAAAGCCAGAAATCTCAAATGTACTAGCTATTAGAGTCTGTAGAAAAATTGGGAAAAGTCATCTTTCAATTAATTAAAATTACAAGTAATATTTAAGCTTCATGATTAACTTTGAAGAATAGTATCAATTTGCTGGTGGATGTCGACTTATATATTTGGTAGAAGTCTATTAAATGGGAAATACTGAATGTATTCTAGTTATTTTAGATTTAGGAAGGCAAATAGAAGACCATTTCTGAATGTTTTTATTTGTAAGAAATAAATAGAGTCTACTTAGAGACTAGTAGTAGTAAGCATTTGTTGAGCAAGGGACAAAATCTGGACAGCTTATTCTTTTTATTGTTTGTTTTATAAAAGATAATGTTTACCAGGATATGGAAGTTAAATTGAGCTTCCCCTGATACTTTCAAGATTTTTAATATATATATATATATATATATATTTTTTTTTTTTTTTGAGACAGAGTCTCACTATGTTGCCCTCAGAGTCCTGTGGCATCACAGCTCATA